>NC_046168.1:47363826-47723826 GCF_011064425.1 Rattus rattus | reverse complement strand
CTGCTCATGAATTAATAGCTCGTCTAAGAAACTTCTTTGCCCAACAGTCCTGCTTAGCATCTCTCTTGAACCTGCCCCTGAGACCCTTGTCTCCCATTTGCCAGAGGTTGTCTGCAACACCAATTTGGGCATCAAAGTTTTTACTTACCAAGTCTCCTGCCGTCCTAATGTTCCTGCATGGAGAAGGCTGCTCTGTTCTGTTTCTGCTTCAAGGAATTTATTATGACAGTGGAAAAAAATGTGTTTTATTAACCCGGCTTTTCACGGTGATTGGTTTAGAACAAAATACAAAGGAAGAAAACAAAACCCTCAGGCTTTTCCGGGGTGAGTTAATCCCAGATCCATCCCAGACTGGCAGAACAGGGTCCAAGGATCCCTACAGAGAGGAGTGGCAAGGACCCAGGGGGCGGTTAAGGCGGGGCCTCCTTCAAAGAGCCGCCCTCCCTCAAGATGAAGGCAGCAGTTCTAAGAAATGTATAGGCAGATATAACCAACCATCCCTACACGCTGACAGTCCTGACCAAGGGATTTGTGAGATCTTATGCAAATGTTTAGACTCTTACCCAGAGAGGCCAGGCTCTAGAAAGACAACAGATGAATACAATTTACTCCTTAGCGAGGTGGTGAGACCTCTATACCCTCAGATATAGTCACACACATGAGATGACAGTAAGTCATCCCTTACTGCTAAGAAAAGATCCCTACCCTCTCAGCTCCCTGCATATGATCCTATGATTCTTTCTCCTAGCCGTGTCTGTCTGCTGAACCACAGTGCACACAGTATAGTGCCCGAGTGCATACCTTTTCCACTTCTGACCTTTCCTTCCCTTGGTAAGTCTGTCACTGTCATGCATGCCTGGCAAAGGCACAAAGACTAAGCTTCTGTACCATTTATCTACCGCGATCTCATCAGCCAATTTGACCTGAAAGCTTTGGCTGAGGCTAAGTTTGAGTCATTCCCATTGCCAAAGGCAAGGCTTACACGCTGCTGATTGATGAAGAACGCTGACAAAGGAGACCCTTCTCGGAGAACCCTAAGTAACCTTCTAAGAAAGAGGCGAAGCTCTAATGAGCCAGAAATCACCAGAAGCTGATTGTGCCTGATGTTGAGTCCTGGGCCCCTTGTAGTTTCAGGTGAGCTGGCACAGGTCACTGAAGCAGGGGCATTTGTAATTACCGTGCTCCATCAGTACTAGCAGGAGAGGATTTCAACTGCCACTGCCATTTGTGGCCAGTGCTGGAGCATTGACTGTAACCACCACCTGCGGCCCTATAGGTGCCTTTTGAGTCGGCAAGCAGAAAAGGATATATTTCTTGAGGTCAAACACAACGTTAGAAATAAAGGGGATATAAAGATCCCTTCAATCTATAGTACTCTAAATTCCTCAGTGTAGATGAGGGCAGTGTCCCATACGCTTAAAGGGAGACTAGAATTAACACCATGAGTAATGGTTTGGTATGATATGGCCTTCTCAAGCTCTGTATGTCTCTGTCTCACTCGCCAGTGAGACTTAACTGTGAGAATGTGTGATGATTTTTACCAATGGTGTCAAGACCTTTGAGCAATGAAACCAAGATAGTCCATGGCCAACACTCTATGTTTCTCAATCCCCATGTTCTCCTCAGAAAGACTCCATAACATCATAGTTGTTTCAGTGTTGTTGACCTAAAAGATCCACTGGGGCTTTTCCTTTGGCTGAGGATAGTCGGGACCTCTTCACCTTTGAGTGGGAGGTTCTCCAGATGGATAGGAAACAAGTCATACTAACAGACTGATCTCATTTGGACACTTTTTGGAACAGCTCTTTAAAACAGAGCTTCCGGGGAGCTCTGTGAGTTTGAGCCATCCTAGTCTATACAGTGAGTTCTAGGCTAACCTGGGCTACATGGTAAGACTCTCTCCCCACAAAAAATAAAGTAATATCAAGACTAGAGGAGGGGCTGGAGAGATGGCTCAATGGTTAAGAGCACTGACTGCTCTTCCAGAGGTCTTGAGTTCAAATCCCAGCAATCACATGGCAGCTCACAACCATCTGTAATGAGATCAGATGCCTTCTTCTGGTGTATCTGAAGACAGCTATATAATAAATAAATAAATCTTAAAAAAAAAAAAAGACCAGAGGAGGAGGAGAGGCTCCTCCCAGTAAACCTGATTCAGTACATGAATGATCTCTTCCTGTCAGTGACATCCCAAGATGAATGAACATGGGGCCTAAAGATCTTCAAAAGAAAATTACAATTCAATGAAAATAAATTCCCATATTTAGGGCATCTAATTATCAAGAGAAAATGAAGTTTGGACCCTCTACGAAAAAGTATTGGGGGGGGTCCTTAGATGGTTCTAGAGAGATGGCTCAGAGGTTAGGAGCACATTTGGCTCTTGCAGAGGACCTGAGATTGGTTCTCAGCACCAATGTGGTTTCATGTGCCCAGGACCCTCCATATGTCCATCTCTAGGGGATCCAATGCCCTCTTCTGACCTCTGCAGGTACTAGGCATGTCTGTGATTCAGGCAAAACCCTTAGACACTTAAAAATTTAAACAGATCTCAGAAAAAGTTCGGACTAATCAAATACTGTAGACTATGACTGACACACGGCCTTGAAATCCAAGGCCTTTAGTTCAAACTCCTAGAACATGAACCATTATACAGTACCTTGAGAAGTCAAGTTTGCCCAAAGCTGAAGAAATCTTGTTTCAGCCCAGTACCAGAACTACCCTCACTTGAGAAGCCCTTCTGTTTGTAAATATAAAGAAAGGAATGGCCTTTAGAGTCTGTGATTGGTATTCTTCGTTGTCAACTAGACAAAATCTGGAATGAACTACAATCTAGAACTTATAAAGATCTCATGAAAAGGGATTAAAAAAAAAACAGCTTAGGTCTAGGTGTAGGGGTACACTTCTTTAATCCTGGCACTCAGGAGATAGAGGCATGCAGATCTCTGAGTTCATCGTCAGTCTACAAAGCAAGTCCCAGGACAGCCAAGCAGTTTCAAGACAAGCTTAGGCAGTCAATGAAATCATTCAAAACAGAAAGCTGTTGATGATGTAATAGAACGGGGGTGGGGAGGAAGGCCATGTTCCACCCCCAGCAAGTAGAAGGACTTGGCAGCTTCGACCATGTAGCTCTGGGATCAGAGTCAAGAATAGAAGGGTTTACTGGGACAGTTGATGCTGGTTGTACCTTGTTCATGAACCCCAAAAGACCATCCAGGAGCTGACTCCAAGGAAATCACACTAAGGTCTCTTTATTACAAACTCGAGTTTAAGCCTACTCACCATCAGCCCTGATGCAACAGGACAGTTTGGTGAATTAGCCTCGGTCCCTCATCAGAACAAGGTTTTATAGGAAATGGGAGCAAGTGAGGGGGTGTCCACCCTGGTAAGTGTCTAGTAGAATAAATATTGTAAGCTGACAGGTGGGTGCTCTGAAGCAAGACCACAAACTATCACAAACAGTCTGAAAGTACATATGAAGCAATCAGACTTATCTTGATTGGCTGCAGTTAGGAAGTACTTAGGAGTAACTCTTGGGTATGGGCCAAGGACAAGCCTTAGGGTCCTTCCTGGTACTTGGCTGCAGCTTGGGCTCAGCTGCGGTTCAAGTTATCAAGCTTTTTTTTTCTTCTTTTTTTTTTCTATGATGGAGTCCAGTCCCAAGATGGAGTAGGTTTGGTGTCTCACTGATTAATAGGAGCTAAGAAATTAGTGGTGATTAAAAAAAGACCAGCACTCCCCAGTAGGGGAGGACAGATGATCACTGATGTCATTGCAAATTGCTTTTATTTTTTAATAAATTTATAAAAATATGAAGAAGAAGAAGAAGAAGAAGAAGAAGAAGAAGAAGAAGAAGAAGAAGAAGAAGAAGGAGAAGGAGAAGGAGAAGGAGAAGGAGAAGGAGAAGGAGAAGGAGAAGGAGAAGGAGAAGGAGAAGGAGAAGGAGAAGGAGAAGGAGGGGGAGGGGGAGGGGGGGAGGGAAGAGGAGAAGAAGAAGAAGAAGAAGAAGGAGGAGGAGGAGGAGGAGGAGGAGGAGGAGGAGGAGGAGGAGGAGGGAAGAAGAAGAGAGGGAGGAGGAGGAGACCAGCATCATAGCAATGAGACCCTAGTTAAGACATAACTCTCAGTCATAGGGCCAGAGACGAGCTACCTTCTTCTCCAGCCCCCTAGACCCTGTAACTACAGAGTGACCCACATGTAGGCAGTCAGCGGCAGCAGCTATATCATCAACCACTGTACCATCAACCAAGGAGAGCAGAGAGCTAAGCTTTGCAAGCTCCTTGACAACTGGGGCCTGCACCAAGTCAGATTAAAGGGGCGAGGATGGTTGACTGATCCTAGAATCCTCAAGTATGAAGCCACAATATTCGAGAAGTGTGATCTGAGCCTTACCACCAACTGTCCCTCAAACCCAGCATGTTCCTTGTCTGCAGTGAGACTCAGAGCCCCTGAGAACACCACTGTCTAAATCAAGTAGACTACCTCACCAAGTCCAGCCTGACCTCAGAAAACTCTCTGACAAGGACTCCAAAGATGGTTAAAGATGGTTCTCAAGCTGTAATGGGGAAAAGGCATAGTGGTTGTTCCCTGATAGAGCATGTACTGGCTGGTACTTTGTCAGCTTGACACAAGCTAGACTCATCTGAGACGAGGGAAACTCAATTGAGAAAATGCCTCCATAACATTGGTCTGTAGGTAAGCTTATAAGGCCTTTTCTTCTTTTAAAATAGTTTATTATCATTATCATTATCATTATTATTGCTTTTAAAATGTGGTAATGTGTACGATTTCTTCTTTTAAAAAAAAAGATTTATTTATTCTATGTATATGAATACAGTGTAGCTGTCTTCAGACACGCCAGAAGAGGGCATCGGATCTCATTATAGATGGTTGTGAGTCACCATGTGGTTGCTGGGAAGTGAACTCATGACCTCTGGAAGAGCCGCCAGCACTCTTTTATAAAGATTTATTTATTTATTATACATAAGTATACTGTAGTTGTCTTCAGACACACCAGAAGAGGGCATCAGATTTCATTATAGATGATTATGAGCCACCATGTGGTTGCTGGGATTTGAACTCAGGACCTCTGGAAGGGCAGTCAGTGCTCTTAACCGCTGAGCCATCTCTCCAGCCCAGGGCATTTTCTTGATTAATGATTGATGTGCGGGGGGCCCGACGAATTGTGGGTGGCTCTACCTATGGTGAGGTGGTCCTAGGGTGTGTAACGAGCCCTGAGGAGCAAGCCAGTGATCAGCGTTCCCCCAGCCTCCTGCCTTGACTTACATTCACAATGGACGTCAACCGTAAGATGAAACAGACCCTTCCTCCCACGTTGATGTTGCTCATGAGACTTTATCACAGGAATAGAGACTGAAGACAGTGAAAGAACTAGATTGCTGTGCTCGAGCGTGTAGCTTGCTTGCTCTTCACCAAGCCCTAACATAACCAAAAGAAAAGGAAGAAGCCAGCTATACAAACTCTGATTGTGTCTTTGGAGATAGATAGATAGATAGATAGATAGATAGATAGATAGATAGATAGATAGATAGAGATATAGATATAGATATTTAGAAAAATCTTGGCAGGGCAGGTAGGTAGTTGTAGGTGGATGTCTATATCCAGGTGAGGGCTGGCACAAGTTAGGTCAAGGCCATGATTGGACAGTAAAAAGATAAGGTGGGGACAAAGTTTTTGTGAGGTGAGAGAGAAGGGAAAGGGGAGAATCAAGATGGAGAAGGACGACCCATATCCAGGCGGTCTTAAATGGCCCTAGGTAGTTATGTATATATTTCTTAAGGGATGGATTTCTTTTTTTTTCTTTTTTTCTGGAGCTGAGGACCGAACCCAGGGCCTTGCGCTTGCTAGGCAAGCGCTCTACCACTGAGCTAAATCCCCAACCCCAAGGGATGGATTTCTATAGGTCAATTTACCTTATCTAGGTGGGTCGTTTATATCTTGGTCAATTGGTTGTGAGTTCATTGTGTGGATGTATTGTGGATTGGGAATTTAACTCATAAATCTGACTGATAAATTACAGCTTATTGAGTCATGATTTTACCGGGTAGCCGGAACCAGAGAGTTCATGGCTAGCCAGAAGAGATACTAACCAGAGATAAGTTATGGATAGCTCCATATGGCCCTGTGGATGCTGGAACTTACTCTAGAAACCAAAGCTGGAAAGGACTGCCTAGGTCTGAGAGTACTTGGGGGCAGCATGGAGTTGCTGAGATATAAGTACCCTGCAGTGCCACATGGCCCTACAGGTGCTAGCCTACCACAGGATAAAGGTTACCTATTTTTAATATTTACCACAACAGGTGGTGGTACCCCATGCCTTAAATTCCAACACCCTGGGAAAGACCCTTTCAGAGTGTCCAAATTGATTACACAGAGATGCTCGAGGCAGCCGGTATCTTTTAGATGTAGTTTACTTACAGTGATCAATTAATTAATTGGGCTGAAGCTATCCTATTGCCAAGTGCTGCTGCTTCTAATGTTGGTAAAGTGCTCTTAGAAATAGGTTCATTGAAAATAGAGATTCAGATAACCAAAGCCATTTTACAGCTGAGATTCTCAGGGGACTCACGGTGACTCTGGGAAGTCACTGGGCCTAGCACACCTTTGGTACTTTACCTCCTCAGGTGAAATTGAAGAGACGAATCAAGCTCTAAAGAATCAATTATCCAAACTCGTCCTGGAAACAGAGCTCCCCTGGACACTGTCTTCCAATTGCCTGTCTGTGAATCAGAACGGCCCCATGGAAGGACCAGTTATCTGTTTATAAAATATCCTACAGGCTGCCATATTTGGATCAACCTGCTGGTCTTCATGCATTAAAGAGCAGAGACCATTTTCTGAGGAATTATGTGCGTGGCTTGTCTTTTGTCTTATTCTCCTTTAGGTAACAGGGCCTGGTGTCCCAGATGCCTCCTTTTAAGAGCCTAGTTTACCCCATGATTGAGTTCTAATTAAATCTTAGAAGGAGGCCAAGCTTGAGTCACCTGGGAGTGACTGTGTCAGGTGCCGCTTACCAGTAAGACTGAGGTCCCAACTGCAGAGAAAAGATGGACTCACTACACTTGTAGAAGTCTCTCTCCTCAGACTCTGAGAAAGACGGCTGGCTGGCACAGTCATATCTAATGGTGCCACACCATTAGTCTGTGTGACAGGAAGCTCTTGTGCTTCGTTTCTATCCAGACAGAGGCCTGTGCCTGGAATGGCTTGGCGTCCCTGGCAGTTTCCTTACAAATGATGATGACCAGGGTCTATGCTTGCGGTGGAGGTGCCTTCTGTGTTCTAGCCTTGGTGATCTTAGCAACTTTAGGCCTGTCAACAATATCTGATTTTAAGAAAATAGCAGGGCTGGAGAGGTGGCTCAGCGGTTAAGAGCACTGACTGCTCTTCCAGAGGTCCTGAGTTCAATTCCCAGCAACCACATGGTGGCTCACAACCATCTGTAATGAGATCTGATGCCCTTTTCTGGTGTGTCTGAGGACAGCTACAATGTACTCATATATGATAAATAAATCTTAAAAAAAAAATATAGCAGTGTGGGAAGATGGTCATGTCTCAGGAACTGAAAGTTCAGAGACAGAAACCTCTCACATCACCATGATCCTGATAAACTCAATGGCTGCGATGAATTCAACTGCTGCACCCATTAGTTCCCAACAAATAGGAGAGAAATTAATTGCATCTACTAAGAACATGACTGTTCCAGAAAAGCCTTTCCCCCACCTTTTGGATAAGTTTTGTTTAGCATGATTCAAAATAGTAACGATTCTTTTAGAAAGATCATAGATAAGTTCCAACAAATTGAACAAACTTATCAAGAGTTAACTATGGCTACAAAAGTTTCCTTACTATTCTGAGGGGCCATAAATATAGAGTTTAAGCTTTATTAAAACAAAGGTAAATGATGAATGCATACCTGGTGCCCACAAGTCTGGCAGTATAACTGCAGTTTTCTAAACTATTGTTTGAGGCTGAGAATTGTTTCCCAGACTGTACGTTCTGCTTTCCTCCTTGCAAGGGACATTTGGTGAGGTGATGAATAAGAGCTAGATGATTGCCAATTATGATGTACCTGTTCTAACTGCTTAAATCTACGCCAAGAAGTAAAGCTTTTTCCAGCAGCACACTGTCTGTCGCACCGAATCCGTTCTCTACCTGAAATCCAAGCCTTGATCCCTCTGCTGACACACTCCCCTGGGTGGTCTGTAGCATAATGGGAACGTCAAAGGTCATAAGCCAGCACAACTGCTTGACAAATATCCAGCAAAGCCCAGCTGAATGACAAAGCCAGCATATTGTAGTCCTTCACTTCTGGTCTTAAGATCCATGTGTTGCATGCTTGGAGATCTTTTAATATACAACTTGGGGATATTGGATTGATGGGAAATTTCTTACGAACCATTTATGCCTCCTCCCAGAAGGACTGCTTCTAGGCTTCCCTAGGAAAGTCCTGAGCATACAACTCTTCTCGATTTTAGAGAGATATTCTTATCTGGCCTTACTTGAAAGTCTTCCTTACACCCTTGAGGTTGTGACTCAAATGAAGACACCAGAGATCTTAGGAGGATCTCCTACTGTATGCTCAGGTGATTATGTGGCACTTAAGGTTGGCTGGGGCTGCATATGGTATGCCCCTCACGGAAAATGTATAGCAACAAAATTAGATTGCCTGGAGGTATATCTCTGCCCTACACAGGGACTTATGCTGATGGACAAAGAATGGTACAGAAAAATAATAAATGAATGAAGTATTAAGATCCCCCTTCTTTCTTAGAAAAGTTAGCTTGTGTGGGGCCACTGTGGTGTCATATGATCACGGAACAATAGAATGTCAAGACGAGACATATGAATAAATTCTACAAAGATATAAAATAGAAACATTCTGTCGTGGCAGAAATCGGATAATGACTGCAGCAGCTTTGTCCTAAGATTCTTCTTGGCCTAATGACAATGAACACTCTGACCATTGAAAGGTGATAATTCACTGCTCGGGATGTGGCAATCCACCCAGACTTTCTAGGAGAGTTTTTTCCTGTCTAGTGCCCTTGAAACCATAAGGTTCTTAAAAGTTGGGTTGTGGGGTTGGTGAGGAAAAATGATTGTGAAAGATAACTATGTTCTGTCACTGTTCATCAATAACGACTAAACTTATGACCAAGAAGTTAAAACACATGTTTGGGTACAAAAATAATATGATCTATATTTTGGAACAACATGAATCTATCTTTGCCCACTGAATTCTGTATAAATAAAGAGGTGTACTGACTGCAAATCAGGCTGCAAAATCCCCTCCACCCCCTAATCCCCTCCTCCCCTGTGCCTGGCTCAACTCCTCCCTCACAGACTCCTTATCTCCTCCAAAGTTCCTGGCCATTCCCAGGACTGGCCCCTAGAAAAGGCCATCTGTGGTCCATCTGCCACCAAACGGACTCTAGATAGATTCTAATGTTGTTATGGTATCACATCTAGATGATTAACTAACTGTGCCTGGGTCATTAATAAAACAGACAACAGCCCCCTTTGACTGTTACATATGATACCTATCTTGTTCTTTCCTGTGAAAACTATACCAACAGAGTCCATTTCAGACTGAAAATATCTACAGGTGTGCACACCCCAGACCTTCCTGTGTACCTATGCTGGATAATTTTATGTCAACTTGACACAAGGCAGAGAGGACAGAGCCTCAACTGAGAAAATCTCTCCATTAACACTGGTCTGGAGGCAAGGTTTCAGAACAGTTTCTTAATTAATGATTGATGTGGGAGGGACCAGTCCATTGTGAAGCTATAAGAAAGCAGGCTGATCAAGCCATGATGAGCAAGTCAGTAAGCAGCACCCTTCCATGGCTTCCGTATCAGCTCCTGCCTCCAGGTTCCTGCTCTGCTTGAGTTACTGACCTGAATTTCCTCACTGATGAATAGATGTAAGAACATAAGCCAAATAAATCTTTTCCTCCCCAACCTGCATTTGGCCATGGTGTTTCATCATAGCAATAGTAACCCTAACTTAGACAGTACCCATATGTACTTGCTAGCCATGCCTCCTCTGTTTGGTTGTCACCCAAGATAATGAATAAACCTCCCTTGGTAATAAAGGTGACCTTAAATCACAGATAATAAAATCCAGCTAATTAGAGGAATGCTTTCTCCTAGTTGCAAAACTCTTGAATGTAACACCTCTTTCTGATGTAGGATGATGTCATCACGCAAGTGAAGGCAGGTACAAGATAGAACAAGGCCTGTCATTGGACTAGAAGAAAGGATGGGTGGGAGAAAAGTTTTAGAGAGGGGAGGAGACTAGAACAGGAGAGAGAGAAGCGGCTGGGAGAGCATGGAGGTGGATGATAAGATTCCTTTCTGCACCTTTACAGGTCATTATGAATATTCTTAAGGGATGGATGTGTACAGGGCTTTGTGTGTCTAGATGAGCAAATTAGATATTATCAATTGGATCAGAGGTTATTGTGTTGTGTGTTCTTTCACGTGGCAATTTAAGTTCAAGAGAATATGTGGTGGCTGGAGACATGTGTCTGGTGGCAACCTGCCTTGGGAACTAGATGGGTAGAGAGATTGTTGCCAGGCTCAGAGAGAAGCCATTGGTAGTGTGGTATGAGCTAGAACAAAGCAGGTGAGAGGCTTTGCTGACCTAGATGAAGATATCTACCAGATATCTTGGAGTACTACAGTGACGGATCAAGTGCAGGGTAAAAGACAGCATTTCTTTTTATATATAATTTGACAGCAACATTCTGGCAACTGACAATCCTAAATGAACAGGTCAGTCCTCATCTGTAATTAGGAATTATTGCACATACATTTGGGGCTGACAAGTCCGTGGGCACATTTTCCTTAAAGTTAGTTTTAAGAAAAAGAAGAAGAAAAGCAAGCCAGCCAATGTCTATAGACCAAGAGACACATCTCTGCTGCCTACAGCCCTCATGAGACCCTCTGCTTTCCTCACATATAACGATCCAGCTAAAGTTAACCTAACAGGTTAAGAGCAAAGACTAACTTTTATTATGAGAACAGGACATGGGGGGATGCAACTGCCTGGTTGTAATGGATCAAATATTCTGTTCACATGTTCATTAGAGTGATGGTCACCCATGTTTGACAGGCAGACAGGGAGGTGAAATTGTTCTATTCCCTTCTGCCTTAGTGAAATACACTAATACCAAGAAGATGTCCAGGGGGACAATGAGTTCAGACCTTCTCACTAACATTTCCTCCACTGAAGGATTTGAGGTACTGACCTCTTCTGGAGCAATAAATGCTCCACCACTGAATAGATATGCTTCCTGTCTCTCAGGATGGAGGGAACAGCTTACTCCCATGTGTGATGTAACAGCGGTGTCCTTTCCTTTAGAGAGATGGTTAACTAGATAGCCTCGGTGATCCCCAAAGCAGGTATCTGATGGAATTACCTAGGGCCCCTGTTGGAATTTCACTAGTCTATTGGAGTAGAGCCTGTTCTTTGGTCCAATGGGCTATTCCTTTCTCCCTAGCCTTATACACACCAACTCTCTCCAGAGACCTTCCCACTGATGAACATTCTTGATTTGGGGAAGTGCCACTCAATCCCATATCTACATAGGTGTTATAGAGGTACCTAGGGGATATCCTTACTTAATGTATGGCTCTGAACCAGGTAGCTGCTGTCTTTGAGTTGGGACTGTTCTAGTGGTCTACTATCAATAAAAATGTAGATTGGGTCAATCATCTTTACTATGATCAACAATGGTTTGTCAACTACACAAGGGAAGTAGTGGAGGGGGAAGCTCAGGATGAGACTTGATTTGTAAGGTGGCTCAGAGAGATGAATGAGGTCTAGATAATGACTCTGACAGAGAAAAGCAGAGCTTGTGCAACGGTAGGAGGTCAATGCCACTTTTACCACTAACAATATAGCCTTCAGGGGAATAGTCAAGGCCTTCATGGCTACACTGCTCCAGACTAATTAGTTGAAAATTTGGGAATAGAAGACTCCTTTGCCAGCCTTAAGGACCAGAGGATTGGAAACTGGAAAGGGGGGAAGACTTCAGTTCTTACTACAGTTTGTAGTTTGATCCTGTTTGCATGTTAGATAACTCAATGTGTTAGGGGCCCCATCCAGAAGCTCATTGGAACAGCTCCCACCTCACCAAACATCCCTCAGTCACAATAATTATTGTTATTGGAGACTTCAGAGCATGAAAGTCAGCATAGGCTGGCAGAAATTGAAGAAAAGAATGAGAATTATGATAGAGTGGATTGGGTTGTGAGAAACAGCATTTTCTAACGAAGATGGCTGACCTGCCAATGACTGGCATTCTGGAAGCCTCCCCAATCCTGAAATTTGATTCTCTAGTACAGATTATGATGTTGAGCTCCACCAATCTGTTGGCACAGAAACTAAGTGAACTTCTCACCCCGTTTGCTTGTTCACCCAACTTGGACTGCTGTACACATGAGTTGTTTCTGTTTGGTTCATGTCTCTTCTCATGACAGTTGGAATAATCTTTTTCCAACTTCCCCCACATTGCTGCTTCTATGACTGTTTTCATGGTTAAAATCTGTTTTCCACACCCATCTTTCATTGACTTGTTTGCTTGAGTAGTTTGAGACAGGGCTCATTAGGTAGTCCAGGGTACCCTTAAGCTCACTGTGTAACTCAGGCTGGCTTTGAATTCCTCCTGTAGGAGCTCCCTGAGTGATAGGATTACAGGTGTATAACCTGCCCACCTGGTATTAATTTACTATGCTTGATGAAGTATTGTTAAGTTTTGGTTCCTGTGTGTGCCATTACTTCATTTTTCTTTAAAGATTTCAGACATGTTTGTTTGTGCATCTCGATGTGGGTACTGACTGGTTTTGTGTGTCAACTTGCCACAAGCTGAAATTATCACAGAGAAAGGAGTCTCCCATGAGGAAATACCCCCCATGAGACACAGCTGTAAGGCATTTTCTCAATTAGTGACCAAGGGTGGGAGGTCCCAGCCCATTGTGGGTGGAGCTATCCCTGGGTTGGTGGTCCTGGGTTCTATAAGAAAGCAAGTTGAGCAAGCCGGAGGAAGCAAGCCAGTAAGCAGCACCCTCCATGGCCTCTGCATCAGCTCCTTCTGAAAGAATAAAAAATACAGCCAAGAAGTCAGAAGTTTAGAAATGCTAAAATGCTATTTCACCCCCAAGGAGCCCTAAATACCTCAATTTCCAGACCCTGCTCTCTGCCTGTAAGTAGGTTTAAGGTCACATTTCTTGAACCTGCTCTCCCAGGAACTAGATAAAAGGGCATAACCTAGTAAAGATAACAAGAAGCTTCTCCCAGGAACTAGCTGACCATAAAGTTAAATTACAATCTTAAAATCTTGAGAGACAGGAAGCTTCTCCTTGTGATTTTTCACTGGTATTCTCGACATTTTCCAATGACGCCACCCCTACCCCTTTGGGTTGTGGCTTTTTCCTTTTAATATCCCTTCTCTCAACTACTGGGGGGTCGAACTCCTCTACCCCTTCGTGGGATACGAGTCTCGACCCCAGTGCATTGGTTCTTATCGATAAACCTCATGTGATTACAGCAAGGACGGTCTTACATGAGTTCTTGGGGGGTCGCGTCATCCCGAGACTTGAGTGAGAGTCTCCCAGCTCCAGGGGTCTGTCACTGCTTCCTGATCTGCTTGAGTGCTGGTCCGGTCTTCCTTTGGTGATGAACATCAATGAGGAAGTGTGAGCTGAATAAACTCTTTCCCCCTCAACTTGCTTCCTGGTCATGAGGTTTGTCCAGGACAAAAAAAAACCCTGACTAAGACAACAGATATGTTCTATTTATTGTGCACAGAAGTGCCACAGTTTTCAGCAAGTCCTCATGCGATTGTTTGGCTTTCTCTTTTGGTGGCTCAGATGACAGATTCTGAGTGTGGCACTCCGATGGGTTAAGCTGGAGAACAACTCAGAACCTGGTCTCTGTGGCCATCCTCCTGCCTCCCCACTCTTGAGATTCCTTTCGTCCTCCTTCCTTTAAAATACAGATAGGGCCCTTTAGTGAACTTCCCTGTCTACCCAAGATTGTGTAACTATTTTGAAATCTACTAACAAAGGAAAAGGATCAGGCTGAAAACAAACAAGCCCAGTACCCAGGGGAACTTCACCTCAGGCTCACTTGTCCCTTACACACACACACACACACACACACACACACACACACACACACACAGAATCAACCTACTGGCCCTTTCTCTGAGTTTCATGTTTGGCTGGCTCTGGATACACTAATAACCTTGCTACATGGTTTCTTTGTCAGTCTGCCATTTACTGATTGATTGATTGAGACAGGGTTTCCTCTGTGTAGCCATAGCTGTTCTGGAACTTGCTCTGTAGACGAGGCTGGCCTCTGCCTCACAGAGATTTGCCTACCTCTCTGCCTCTTAAGTGCTAGGATTAAAGGTGGGCACTACCACAACTAACCTGTCAGTCTGCCTTTTGTGATATGGTGTCAGCCCAGCCTCTTATATTACACTGGGAGCACAGGGTCACTTTTTTTCTCTGATCCATATTTGTATACATCAGAATTTCCTCTTGCGGGCTCCTCTTGTGTGGCAGGTATTCTGTCTTTCTCTAACTATTCTGTCTAGGAGAACTAGACTCCTGGTTTAAAAGGTGCCAGTTTAGGTCCAGGGTTCACACTGGTGGCTCAAAGTTCCAAACAATGTAACCCAGAGAGCTGGAGCTCATGGAGTACTGTAGGCAGTGGATCCCTAAGCCAGCCTGTGTAGCTTATATTCCAGAGGTTAGACAGGCTGTGGTCTGTTTAGTCTGTCTCAGGACAAACAGGAGGAGCCTCTCTCCTTCATGCCTCCAAGAGCTTTTGCAATTGGGCAGGGACATGAGTGTGGTTTTGAGTGCGTGCTTTATTAAAATGTTAAGGGACCTTTGGCTGTTTCGTTTTGAAGTGGGGTTTTAATAGTGGATAGTGAATCTTGCTATCTATCTCCCCATGAGGACTTTCCCAAGTACAACAGGTTAGGCTGAAAATAGGAAGGGCTTCTTACTTTAAGAGGCATATGTGTTTGTCCTGGATGTCCACTGCCTTTAGGACTAGGGATTGCCTGTATTTAAAGCCCTGACACTGAAAATTCAAACTCTAAAACCTGTCACTAGGACCAGAGTCAACTGGTCGACCTGGACATGATTCCTGTGTGGCCTTTGTGCCTAAAGTGTAAAGTGCTGAATGGATAAAGTGCCAAACTGGATAAAAGCTGCTCCAGATACTCCATGTGACACAGGACTCTTTCTGGAATAAGCACTCTAACACCAGTGACAGTGGAAGAGAGATGTCACTGGTGGGCTGAAGCCAAAACCAGGACATCTCCTGAAAGGTCTCGATATGGGTCTAGTTTATATTAGCATTTTATACTCTAGCACCACAAGGTATGGCAGGCGAGCTAGCAAGATTTTACAGAAGCCTACACGGCAGGGAGCAGGTTGTTAAGGGCAATGGCCTATTGTTTCAGCTGTTCCTCTGGGTCTTTCTGTTCCCGTAGCAAATGAAGACATAGTTGGCAAATTGTTGGTACAAACAATGTATTGAATCACTAAATCAATCAGTATCTAATGGTTGGTCTGTTCTGCTTTATTCTACCTCACCTGAGGTGAAACAGAGAAACACCTACACTCTGGTCTCTGCCAAAAGTCATTTAGGGGAATGACAAACGGCTTTAGAATTCGTGGAATGTGGCCCACCAGTTTGTTCAGTCACGATGGGTGTGCCTTGGAGAGGCATAGACCCTAGGATCACGTGTCTGAGGGCTTCATGCTGTTGTGGAGTTCTGCTTAGCTTGTTGCCCTCACATCCGTCTTAATCTAAGAATTGTATGAAAATTCTAAGAGGCTTCCAGCCCCTCACTGGGTCATATGTCTGTCACTCACAATAACGGTGCTTGATCTCTTGCAGGCATTGCTGCTGGAGCAGACTAAAGATGCAGTCACCACCCTAGGAAAGAACTTGGAGACTCAGATTGTCAACAATGATCACCATCCTTAGAAAGAATTTGGAAAAACAAAATTGTTAGTGAAGCTAGGTTACAATGTTTTTTGCTATTGGCTCTGATGTAGAAAACCTTGGGAACAATTTGAGATTTAGAAAAAGCACATTCTTAATAGTTAAGCCAGGGACTTCTTAAGATCAGGGAACAAGAACAGTGGCAGCACTGGCTGACTCTCATTAAGGCTGGACTGGTGATGATTGATTTCTCATATCCATTTTTGCCCTCAGCTTCTTGATGTGGTTTAATAAAGTTACTGATGAGTAGATATTTCTGAGGATTTAAAATAAGTATGACTGATTTTTATATAAAAGTCTAGATTTGTGATTCTTTTAAGAGTCTTATGAGATTATTTTTTAAAGATAAATTATAATTAATCCTTTCTTTGTAACCACAAATTGTTACCTGTCAGTAGGAGAAACTGGCTGAGAAAGCTATCTTTCCTGCTTATATTTGTTAATCTATAACCAGTTGCTTAGTTACGAACGCCTGTATTATTATGAATACTTTACATGTACTATGTAATGTTATTCTTGTAAAGGTATTGGGGAACATATTTTTTTTTCATAGTCATTCACTAGAACAGAACTAGAACATAATCACCTTATAATTTTATACTGCTTGAAAGATTTTGCTGAGATACAAAAGCTGTGGTAGAAAAAATAAACTTGTTGGAATTTTGTTCCGCCTACCTGTTAAGGCCTAGGCATAAGTTACCTAGCTAGCCTGCCAATATAAGGGAACCTTCTCATATGTTTCTACTGTTTCTAGGTAACTTTCTAATGTCCAGTTGATTACATATTGTTTGTTATGTTTTGTGCTCTTGGAAACCAATCATGATAGAAGTTACCCACTTCTATAGTTTATTATATAGTTACCCACAATAAGCTTGGACCCGAACCCATCACCAAATTGCACTTCCTGCACCTGTGTACAGCTTTTATGGTATAAACTGCCTCTTAGATGAACCCCAACATAAAAAAGACGCCTGCACCGATCGATATAAGAAACTATTTGGAATAAGACTTCCGTTTTGAGTAAGGGTTGAATAAAGTTTATGTTCCCAAGACCTCCCTGGGAACCGACATCCTACTTGGCAGAAAGAGACATGCACGTGGGTAACTGACATCCTGCTTGGCAAGTTAAGCCCTGAAAGTTAGACAAGTCCCATTCTGGAAGACAAGTTAGAAACATGGATATTAGACAAGGTAAGTCCTCTGCCACAGTTGAATGGGAGCAGGATAAGTGTATAGCAAAGACATGTTCCTAAGGAAATCCCTATTCCTAAATCCTGATTGGTGGAATAACTTGGCACAGATGCTTGTAGATCTCAAGCTTAAAAAGCCCCGTGGGACCTTAACCCAAGGTCACAGTTCAGTTCCAGAATCTGGACTGTGGCCCTGGTCGATAAATCCTGCCCGTGCACATGCTCAATAAACTGTCCTTGTCTGACTGAGATCCGTGTTTGTGTGGTTTGTGAGGCGATTCCTGGACCCCAACACATCAAATCTATATGTACGTATGTATGCATGCATGCATATGTATAAAGTTTGTGTGGGAGTAAACTGAAACTTTGTTCCATCCATCAAATCTGTATTTGTGTATATATTATAAAGCTTGTGTGTGTGTGTGTGTGTGTGTGTGTGTGTGTGAAATGCTTGGAACATGGTTGGAACTTTATTCTCTCCACCCACCAGGTATGTGTATATATGTGCATATGTGCATCTGTGTATACATGTATATACATGTATGTATGAGCCTGTTTGCAAGAGCTTTGCTCCATCCATTTTATGTGTGAACATGTATGTGTCTGTCCATCTGTCTGTCTGTATATATGTATGTAAACATGTATATATGTATCTGTAGGTATGAAGTTGCTGGAGCCTGCTTTTGCTTCATTCATTCATTCATTCATTCATTCATTCAGTGTGTGTGTGTCTGTCTGTCTGTGTGAAATAGGGTAAGGTAGAAAAGACCAATCATTAGATACTGATGTGTCATTTAATAAGTCATTTAATGACTTATTTAATGCACTGTTTCTAGTGCCTATTTGCCAACCATGACTCCACTTGCTACCTAGAACAGAAAAACCTGGAAAAAAAACCTGAAACAGTGCAACATGCTTACCAACATGGTGAGTGCCACGTTCTCACCTATAAGATCTGGCTGGCCCATCGGTGTGACCTTATAGAGTATGAGAATGTAAACTGGATCCAGTTTGAACCCTTTCAGAAGCTGTCCTGGCTTTGGTCCATGTCAGGGTACTCTGGAGTCACAGAACATATGGAATAAATGTCTTTGTATACTTAGGGAATTTATTGGAATGACTTACAGTCTGCAGTCCAACTAACCAAGCGATGAACAGCTATAAATGGGAAGTTGAAGAATCAGCCCACGAGCTGGGCGTTCAGCTGATGTTCTATACAAGTGGAATCCTGAAGAAGTTGGCTCTGGTAGATGTGCTGGCAAGTAAGTGCAAGCATGTGAAGAAGCCTTCCTTCTTCCATGGTCCCCATGTAGGCCTCCAGCAGGAGGTATGGCCCAGATTAAAGGTGTGCACCACCATGCTGGGTCCTAAGCTGTTCTTTACTTGGAACTTGATCCGTCCCTGGCTGGCCTTGAATTCAGAGATCTGCAAGCCTCTGTCTCCTGGAATTAAAGGCATGTGCCATCTTGCCTGGGTCTAAGCTTTTCATAGCCACTATGCCTCAAGGTCTGGATCACAGGTGTGCCCTCCGTTTCTGGATTGTACTTCATTCCGGATGCAGTCAGGCTGACATCTGGGAATAGCCATCGCAGTCCACCAGTGACATCTCTCTCCACTCTTGTTGGGGTCAGAACACTTATTCCCAAAAGATTTCCACATCACTGTCTTAGTCGGAGTTTCTATTGCTGAGATAAAAGACTTGGCCAAAGGCCACTTGGGGAGGAGAGTTGTTTCATCTTAAACTTCCTATTCATCAGTGAGGGAAGTCAGAGCAGGAACCGAGCAAAGATCATGGAGGAGTGTTGCTTCTTGGCTTGCTCAGCCTTTTTTTTTATATCATCCACAATCACCTACCCAGGGGTGGCACCGTCCACAGTGTGCTGGGCTCTCCCACATCAATCATTAATTAAGAAAATGCCCCACAGGCTTGCCCTCAGCCAATATGGTGGGGGCGTTTTCTCAATTGGGGTTCCTTCTTCCTGTATGATTCTAGCTTATATCAAGTTGATGATAGAACTAAATAGGACACTTTATTTAATTAATTACTGGGCAGGTTCTCACTGTGTAGCCCGGACTGTTTTCAAACTTGCAAAGGCCCATCTATTTCTGCCTCCTGAGTGAGGAGATTAAAGGGATGCCACAATACCCAGCTACTTTATCATGTAAATGTGTGTGAGGCTGTGTGCCTGTGTGCACATGTATGTGCACATTTGTGAGTGGGTGTCGCTTCCAACCCCGACCAGCAGGAAAGGAGCGACACCAGGACATTCTTCTCAAAGCAGTTTATTCAGGAACCCTTTTGTCTACAAGCAGCAACAATGTCTCAATCCAGCCCGGCAGCGCATTCCCTTATAACCACCCTCAACCGTCCAGTCTGTGTAACCTCCGTTCATAGGTCCACAGCACATGGCCTGATCTATCGTCATGGTGTGCCTGCGCAGCTCTCACGATGGGGCGTGGCTTACTTTTCAGGTGCTGCTAGACTCGGCAGCAGTCCCGGGTGCCATCTTGGGATTGCCGCTACAATCCGCTCCCCACAGGTGGGTGTCTGCAGAGGCCAGAAGAGCGAATCAAATCTGCTGGAGCCGGGTTACAGACACTTGTGAGCTGCCTGATGTGGGTGCTAGGAACTGAACTCTGGTCCTCTGGCTCTTAGTGCTGACCTATTTCTCCTGCCCTATATGGAGACCCATTTTCTACCTCTCACAGGGGTGGCCACATGACTACTCTCTGGAGAACTAAATGCAAACTAGTCCTGACTTGTGCCTGAGGAAGGAAGCCTTCCTGCCCTCCCTTCTCACCCCTGCCCACAGGCAGATCCAGCAAGAGGTCATCCACGGGATGAACCTGACAGAAGAGCTGCACAGCAGAAGGATCTTAGGCCCCGGAAACAGCAGCCACCATACCAGCCCTGGTTCACCAACTTCTACACAAGGACTAAAGCCTGAGCACTCCTGGTGTAGAGCCTTTGAGACTGAGGCTGCACCAGTCTGTCCTGCATCCTAACAAGTACACAACCATCAGAACCCTGAGGATTTATGGCACCACTTGTTTTGACCCAGATTCCAGAAGGTGACAAGGACAGAAACAACTTGACTTTCTCTAGGTCGTGAAGAACCTCCATATTCCATCAGGTCGGCAGTGTGGTTAAAAAAAAGAGTCTCCTTTTCTAAACCACAAGAAGTGGCTGTGTGCTTCCCAGGGTCCAGGTTCCTGCTGTGGGGAAACAATGCACACCAGCTGCTAATATTCATAAGGGTGGAACTGTTTCCACCCACTGCACAATTTCCTCAGGAAACATTGTTGCTAAATGCTAGCCATTTCATTATTGCTGGATACAGCTTTTAACTCCTCACTGGATACAGAGTTCAACTGCAGACCCTGACAGTTGAACATTTGAGTAACACAAGCATGTGAAGTGATTGATAGCAGATTGTTTTCTTGGAGCATACATCTCTGAAAGATGGGGACAGGAACAGGGCGACATCAGACTCTTGATATCCTAGCTGTGAGCCCAGGGTAGGAGAAAAAGGGAATGCAAGGACCTGACCCTTGGAGATGATGTCATGATGCCCAAAATCTCTATTCTATACTATGAAAGGTGTGGGGGTTCCAAATTTAACTCAGAGTGAGTATTTTCAGAGAGTCTGATATTTTCTCACTGAGCCTAAATCCTTGGAGCTGACACTCTCTCCTGAGGGAGACACTTACAGGATATGGGATGCTGATGGCTTAAGTGCAGGATGCTCTCTCACTTTGATCACCTGGTCCTCTTGGGGCTTCATTGTAAAGTCTCTGGTTTTTCCCCTAGGAATGAAGGAACCTAGGGAGATGCTTTCAGACATCCCAAGTTTAAGCATTTTAGTACACATTTCAGTGACCTCACCTGCATCACTGTGGTCACATGGTGGCGTTCCTCCTTTGCTTTACTTCTGCATCACCAAATGGGAAATTGTCACAAGAACCTGAAGTGGAAACTTAAGGGTTTTTTTTTGGAAAGTCGGTTGGATGGTGTTTTGCTGGGGCAAGGACATGAAGGAACATTTAGCTGAAGTGGACACAGGTGAAAGGGTGTTCTGCTAAACCAAGCACATGAAAGGACACGTGTAATGAAAGATTCTTTGCTAATGACACGCACATATTGGGTCCACCTTACATTGTATAGTTGAGCTGCATTTGTCAGGATTCCATAGAGAAAAAAAAGCCAAAAAAACTACTGGTGGTAGTTTTTGTGCTTCTGCTGACTCAGACTGACAGTCAGAGTGATACCAGCTGAGGCAAGACCCGTGGAGGGCACATGTTTGGAGGATATAAATAGGACTCCACAGACAGTGAGAGGCTGTTATAGAGCTGCTTGTTGGTCTCAAGTCTTTGCTGATCTTTGGTTTTTCCGAGAGAGACACAGCTGAGAACTTCTGGCATTCCTCCTGGTCCCTCCTGCTGACTCCAGCCGAGGCTGAGGCCTCTGCTAGGTACCTCGACTCTCCTGAGCTAGACTGCTGTATAGAGCTGCTGGTGGACAGAGCTGCCACTGCTAACGAGTGAACTGAACTGCCAATTTCCAGCCAACACAGATGGGAGTTGCTCCAAAGAACCTTTCTAAACAGGTCCACTTCCCCCGTCTCCTTTTTTTCCCCCTACCTCTGGTAAAGGGAAAAAAAGGCTAAAAGGGAGGCTAAACCATTTAAGAGCCGTCATTAAGAATAGGTTTTGAAAAAAAATGTTACAAGATCCCCCCCGCCCCCGCCCACCATCAGCACTCACAGAGACTTGAATTAGTCGAGATGGGAGGTGGTTATTTCTTCTGCAGGTATAACTCAGAAGCGATTTTTTTGTTTACCATTTTGAGACAGGGTTTCACATTATATTCCAGGCTGGCATTGAACTCATGACAATGAGTTCTGCCTCGGCTTCCTGCTCCTCTACGGTCACAACGTTCCCTTTCAGCTAGTCCTTTGGTTGTGTGCTCTGAGGCTGGCTTCTACGTCCCCGCCATTATCCTTCACCACAAGATGCTCCAGGCTTATCTTTGCTGCCTAAGTCCGGGGGCTGCCGCTTTCAGAATTGGATGTGGAGGCGGAAGGGTGGACATAAGTCTAGTGTTATGAGCTCTGGCTGTCACCTTTCACTACCCAGGTGACACTATATCCAATACGTGTGTGTGTGTGTGTGTGTGTGTGTGCGTGCGCGTGTGTGTGTGTGTTCCACAACTGCATGTATATCCCCAAGAAAGTGCGACCACGGCAGTTCCTCCAGAGCTTCATTGTCACATTTATTAGTCGTAGCTGCAGCTGGACTGGTGCTTCCATGGGGGCTGTTGGGACAAATTCTGAGGGGCAGCAACAGGAGGGGACACCAGTGACGGTCAGCAAGGGTCTTAAGATGGGATACAGAGCACAGTGACGGTCACCATGGCGCTGTCACAGCACAAGGGGCTACTGGGTGCTCATTTCCTTCCTGAACATTCCCTGAGCCTCAGTCCACGATGGTCAATGCCTCCCACAGACCTGGAGCTTTTGGACTCTGGCTACTTCCTGGAGGTGAAGTCACACTGGCCACTTCTGAGACGCCCTGCCACCCCCAATCATGGCCAGTCAGTTGTCTTCAGTAGGCCTCA
Source organism: Rattus rattus (assembly GCF_011064425.1). Classification (NCBI taxonomy): domain Eukaryota; kingdom Metazoa; phylum Chordata; class Mammalia; order Rodentia; family Muridae; genus Rattus; species Rattus rattus. The sequence goes on along the minus strand of NC_046168.1, from coordinate 47,700,969 downwards.
GGACTGAACACTCGTAACTGCCTGACACAGCTGACCCTACCCTACCTAGTGACAGCTGGAGGCACTGTCTCCATTCTTGCCTGTCTGCCTGTGACCTGAGAAAGAGATGGGGAAAAGAAACTTCCACTTTCCCAAGAAAGCTGGAAGAAAGAGAGGGCAGATTGTTTCTGGGCAGGAACGGCACTCCGAGGGAAATGAGACTTCTCAGTTCTTCAGCTGAGACACCTCATACAGATATGCGGCCAGCATCTTGGTTCCTTCTATGTAGTTGAGCCTAAGAGAGAGAAAGCAAGCAAACTAGCAAACAAGTAAACAGACAGCCAACTCTCAGCTGCTGGCCATGAAGTCAGTATCCAGGTGGATGGTGATTGCTCCTGATTTCTCTCTAGGGAGCACCCCTGTTCCGGCGTGCAGTCTGGCCTGGCCTGATAATTCAGCCTGGTGGTTCTCACGTAGAGGTTCAGTGTGACACCTCCTTTCACCATCCCTCACTACAATAACCTGTCCAGGCCCAGGTCTAGGGCTTGGTCTCACCCAGTTTCCTGGGAGTGAATGACCATTATTTCTGAGGATTAGCTCTTTGACCCAGTGCCTAGTAATCAGGTTTCTGTCTCTGTGATTCCTCATACTGGGCCTCTGCTTCCTGTTTTCCTCAGCAGCTACAGGGCTGTACCTTCCTGCACTTCCTGCAGTCTGCAGTCCCCCCAACAGTAGATCAGAGAGGCTCTCTCCATCCTGCAAGCTAGAGGAACCCCAGAGTATCTGTCAGAGGCAGAGGGGGCTTGAGCAGTTAGTGATGATAGTGTAACATTTAAAACAGGAGCCGTAGCTTTTGTGGATGCTACAGGAAGAGTGTGGTGAACAAAGAATACTAGAAGAACCCCGTTTCCTAACTGTTCCTACCAAGGCCTGATGCCTGCCTCTCACCGGTTCTCACTAGCAAACCCCCATGGGACGAAAGAGGAGTGATCCCAGAACCACCTCGTGCCACATGCAACCCAACCTTGGGACCCCGTCTCACCTGTTGAGCTTTTCATTCTGCGAGTGGGCACCGTCATCTGCTGACCCCACCGGCAACAGCATGACATTTTTGCCTGTGGCCTCCTGAAAGGTCAAGGTCACAGGAATACTGCCACCTTCTCTGGTCAAGTCAGGCTCAACACCAAACACTGGGGAAACGGAGAGAAATGATGTGTTTTGGGGCCTGGATGTCAGAAAGTCACCACTTAGCAACACTTTGTCCAGACCCTGGGCTCGGGAATATACTCCTACAGACCTAGGCCCTGATCTCACCCCATACTTCAGCCCTGCCCTGAGCACTGCAGACACCATCACGTGTGCAACATGCTACACAGAGTCCTCAGACATTCCCAGGACCTTGGCATCCATCTCCAAAGGGCAGCCAACCTGTTTTCAGGGCTCTTCTCCCCGCCTGGTAGTGAGGATGGTTGAAGTCAGACACCCAGGGCTTCCCGCCGTGGCCCATGTACACCTTGAACTTGTTGGGGCTCTGCAGTTCGGCAAACTTTTTGGACAAGTAGCTTGAAACCTAAACAGAAGAGACACGTGGTGGTTTGGACCTTGCGTTTGACTCAATGGGGGTAGTCTATGGGGCGTCTAGAGGCCCAGTGAGTTGGGTATAATGGGCCTACCCGGCATCTAAGAGTCTATACATCCTCGACGCAGACATGCCAAACTATGACAACGTTTAAAGGCTGAGTGAAAAACCATGCCATCTGACCCGACTTACTCAACAGACAGGATATTTGTATCCTAAAATGCCTTGGTCGACACTTGGGACGGTGAACTTTCCCCGATAGGAAGGATCACCTAGGAAACACACTTCTGGGTGTCTAACTTCTAGGTAAGTTTGACAGTGAAGACCCAGCCTGAATGTGGACAACCTCGAGACAAAAACCACTTTTCTCCGGAGAGGAGGCATCAGGGTACTCGTCCCAGAAGCCCCTGAGGCCGCTCGCTGGGATTTTCAGCTAGCAGGTGGCCACACACGGGCATTTGTTTTACATCTTTGGGGTGAGGTCAGGTCGGCTTTCCCCCATTAGTCATCCCCTCCTATGGCCTGCCTCTGGCGGGCTTAACGCTTCTTACAGCCATTGTCGAGGAAAGAATCAGGAGGCTCTGCCTGGGTGAATGTCCTTACTGTTTAAGTTCAGTGTCGGGCTCAGCTGCGTCACTCCGACCCCTGCCCGCACTCCGCCCTGCATCCCCATGGCTAACAACTTCCGGTATCATGTCGGGCACGAGCCTGATGGAGAACTTGCCGACCACTTTCCTGGGGATCACAGTCTTGGCCCCTGAACCGGAGAAGGCCCCTTCGATTCCATGGAGGGAGAGGGATGGGTATCGCCACCTATGCATCAGGATGTCTTTCTGCAGAAACCCAGGAGGAGACAAGATGGCTACACAGGACGGATGAAGGATGACGAGGACCCGCCCGGTGCTTTGGAACTACGGTCACATGCCCCAGAGAGCTGTGCAGACTTAACAGCCTCAAGAGGTGGTGGTGAATGATGTGCGGGTGGAATGCTGTGAGCCTCCAGCCCTCAGCTAGCTAAGGTGTCTGTCTCTCTTCCTCGGTTCACACTTGTCAGGCTGAGCAGCAGCTCTCTGTCTAAGCAGGTCTGACTTCTCCCCTTAGCCAGGCCTTTCAGCCTTGGCCCAGGCAATAGGGCAACTGTTTATTTATTCCCCTTGACTCTGAGAAATTCAAGAGCCCAGCCTGGTCTGTTTCTCTCATCTCCTGTCCTGCAAGAGGGTGGAGCAGGATTCTGTTAACGTTGGCTACAAAGAGATGATGAATTGGAATCCACCCTCCCCAGGCTGGAACTAGACCAAGATAAAGTTTTTCTCCTAATGGTTAAGTAACGACAAATGGCTTCTGCGTTCAGGTTCATCTCCGGGCCTCGTGAGAACTTGTGACCTGTGAACCCAGACAAACAAATACCACCTGTGGCAGGAGAGGGGGCTGCTCCCTCTGCTCGTCTCCCCCCGCCCTCAGCTGGTCAGAAGCTGATCCTGATATCTGAAGACCCTAACTGCTTTCAACCTGGGCACACCCTGCTTTTGATGACTCTTGAGCTAAGGCTCCCTAGGATGAACCTCTGACGCCGGCTGTCTTTCAGACACTGCCTGTCGCTGGAGCCCCAGTGGCCTGCACAGAGTAAGGGGTGGGTGGGGTGCAGCACCTTGCAGCTGTGCAGAAGGGTCCCGGCTCCCACGTCCTTGGCGAACTCTTCCATATCGAAGTCAATGTGGTCATAGAGCTCATGCTCCTCATCCGTCACAGGAGCCACGGCATCGTTGATGCCGGGGATGAGGATTTTCCCCTTCTTGTCTATCAGGCAGCCTGAGGGGTGTGGCAGAGGGCGGAATGCTTGACTGCGGCAGCACATAAGTAAGCAGTGTTCTGGGTTGTCCTGACTCTAGGAACTCCAGCAACAGGGCACATACCCTGGCCACGTGACTAGCAGGAGGTCGGGGCATTCTAGTGAGTCAGTTAGGTGGCCCAAGGGGGTGAGCAGGACAACTGCTCACTCGTTTTCAGAGAGACCGAGGGGCATGTGGAGTGCTTAAGAGGCTCGGCTGTGCCTGAGGCATGAACCTGAAAACCCACAGTAGCCAGCCAGCATTTCTTTGTGGTGACAGGAAACCTGTGAGTGGGACAGAGTCTGACTACACATGCAGTGTCATTTGTCTGTGGGAGTCCTAATCCGGGGATGGGGGTGAGAGAGAGGATCTGACCAGCAGGGGGACCGAGTTATGGCCCACTGAAACAGATCAAAGGAGATGTCCTCTGAGAGATGTAAAACACCATGACCAGAAAAAAAGAAATTGTGCAAAGAGGGGAGGGGTGGGGGGAGGGGTCCTCAGGGACATCCTACTGGATACCGGTGGGAGGGCAGTTCTACACATGGTGGTGATGAGGTATGGGATAGAAGCAAGAAGGACAGGAAGTGGGCAGAGGCAGAAATGAAACACAGGGCCCTTTAAATAAGCAATGCCTGGAGGAAGGGAAGTTAATGAGAAACACAGCTGAGTGGGCCCATGAAGGATGCTGGGACACACTAGGGACATGCAGATAGTTTAGGAAAACTGCCCACTTCCCTAAGTTACAAAGTGCTGACCCAAAGAGCGCCAACCCCAAGCTCACCCATCAGTGAAATGAGATCCGTCATGGCTTCGTGCACTGAGCCACCATATACCCCAGAATGGAGGTCTTTGTCACTGCATTCCACCTGGGCGGAAACAAAGGTCACTTTATTTGGTGACTTAGTGGGAGCTTATTTTAATTATTATATGACATTGCAGTGAACAAAAGGACACTTGTAAGACTGACAGTTTTCCAGTCTACTCCCTCAGGCATTAAAGCAGGACACTTCTCAATTAGAACATCCAGACACCAGGATAACTCCTGATGTGCATACCACATGTGCACAGGGAATGTTGGCTGCATGTGCACAGGGAATGCTGGCTCCAGGTGCACAGGGAATGCTGGCTCCAGGTGCACAGGGAATGCTGGCTGCAGGTGCACAGGGAATGCTGGCTGCAGGTGCACAGGGAATGCTGGCTGCAGGTGCACAGGGAATGCTGGCTGCAGGTGTACAGGGAATGCTGGCTGCATGTGCACAGGGAATGCTGGCTGCAGGTCACAGGGAATTCTGGCTGCATGTGCACAGGGAGTGCTGGCTGCATGTGCACAGGGAATGCTGGCTGCAGGTCACAGGGAATGCTGGCTGCAGGTCACAGGGAATGCTGGCTGCAGGTCACAGGGAATGCTGGCTGCATGTGCACAGGGAATGCTGGCCCCAGAAGTATGGTGCAAAGTAGCCTTTCTGACACCAGAAAAGGGCAGAATCCTGTCTGGTATAGCCATCCATATCCATTGGAAACGGTGAAAGCCATGAATTTAGCATAGCTGTTTGACACAGTTCCATCGAAGCTGAGCCGAATGCTGTGATCTCTGTTGTTCTGTCCCTCATTTTTAGGTTTTGGTCTCATTCATTTTATGTCTGAGTCTTTTTAGGAGAGTCCTAAACTTACTATCGCTTCTGCTTTTAGGGAAATAACTTAATCTGGCCTTATTCAGATATCTTCCTTATGCCCAAGAGATCATGATAAGGAATTTCTAAATGAGACCTCGACTCCAGGAATCTTCTTGGGGTATCTGCCCTTAGGCAACTCTGACTACAGAATTAGTAAAAGATTAAGGCTTTCCTTTTACAATATGTGTGAGCTCTCTCAAGTGTAGTTTAAAGATAGGGTGAAAAGTACTAAATTCAGGTTTTCCTGCTTTATAGCACAGATGATAAAAGAATTTAAGCACGAGAGTTAGGTGTTTGTGTTTGCTATTCATTAAAACACCAGTTCAGATATTTTCTTTTTTGTCTGGAGAGCTTTAAAACTGCAGATACTGCCAGCCTTTCTGAAAGCAAGCTGTCGTATAATAAATGTGTCTGCCTTGACAGAGACATTCTTTAGATTCTTTGAATTGGGAGTTTTAGGACTAATAATAAAAATGAAACGTGTTCTATTTGTAACTTTCTAATTGTGACTGAACTTGTAACCCTGGACATGCCATGAAAAATCAAATACACGTGCAGATACGGAACGTTGTAAACTGTACTTCCTGGATGATCATCAGTCTGTCTTTGCTGTGTGAAACCTGTATACATAGAGGCAACCTGACTGCTAGTCAGTCAGGGCTGTGGGATTCCCTGGTCACCTCGCCTGACTCACTCCTCCCTCACTGACTCCTCTCCTCTCAATGGCGGGGGTTGACCTTGGCACCTGTCACTTCACAGAAACCATGCACAAGCTTACTCGGAGCACAACACCAAGCATGGGGCATGACACCACCAACCTGAGAATCAGGCTCAGACCCCTTTGAGAACTGACTAGTCTCATAACCAAGCAAACAGGTAACCAGTGTGTGCTCGTTTGGACCAGCATCTATAACGGAAAGCCATGCTCCTCTCTCACAATACAGCACTGGCATGGTCCTGTCCTATCAGGTGATAAAGACCCCTAGCAGGCCCGCCCATCATCCCAGTGGGAGAAGATCTCCAACAGCGAGCAAAAGATCCACCCGAACACGTCACTCATCAGGCCAAGGGTCTCCATTCTCCCAAGGTGACTCAGTTACAGGATTAGGTCTTGGCTGCTGACATGCGAACATTTTTAACTTTTAGAGGAAGGTTCTTAAGGCTTATTTGTCCATCTCAGGAAAACTAACATTCGCTGTCACCTGCTCTGATAAAGTATCAATATTATTAAGATAATGCTGTCTTAATTTAGAACTGCCATGAGATTTGACTTCTGAACTCAGACGTCCATGCCTGGGGTATTAGGATGGATTACTGGACACAAGGGTCCCTGGGAAACTGAGCTCCTCCTTCATGTGTGATTAGCTTCTTGGTATTTGCCCGGGTCAGGGTATGGAAAAACAAAGAGGCTTAGGGGTTAGAGAGACAGGGTGAAGTTTGTGGGACTCAGCTCATACCTCGATGAAGAAGTAACAAATGCCTCTGAGGCCGTACGTGATACACGGCTTATTCTTCCCCAGCCAGTAATTGTCCGAGATGCACACATAGTCCACATCTTTGAAGAACTTGTCTTTCTGGGCAAAGATTAACTCATCCAGGCCTTCAGAACCAGATTCCTCCATGCCTTCCAGGCAGAACCGCAGGTTGACAGGGATTTCCTGTGACGGGGCATCGTAAGACAGTCGGTTTCCTTACTTTTCTTGCATTAGTGACACATGGAAGACTGTTTTGAACTTTAGCTTCAAATATGAGATCTTCTCCCACTGTCCCCTGGGAGTTCAGGGTTAGAAAGAAAAGTCCTAGGCCATGTCTAGACAAGTCACTTACAGCGAGACAGTTTATGTAGGGGAAGCCATGAGACAGGGAGAAGGGCAACCAATAGAGCACGGATTGCTCTCCCAGAGGACCAGGGTTCCACTCCCTGCACAGCCTGTACAACCAAGGCTGCTCACAGCTGTCTGTAACTGAACCTCAGACCTCCACATGCATACGTATTCCTATGTAAACCCATGTGCACACACAGAACACTTGCAAACACACACACGCACACGCACATAACACATGCACTCACAGAAAAAAATTAGAGGAATCGGGGAAGATTTTCTTTTCCTGACTAACCACTGAGATTTCACCATAGCTAGGCTAACTGAGACCTTCCGTATACTAGGAAGGCGTCCACACTGCCAGCATCCCCCTGTTCACAGAAGTCAAGCTGTCTTGAGGTGCTTGAAGGGAATCTCATCGCAGTGCTGGGTTGAGTTCTCTGGAAAATGTTCCAAGAGTTCTCCTAGCTCTGTACGCAGTTACGGAGCAGGTAGCCTTCCCACAGATGAGAAAAGGGGCTGGATACAACCAGCTAGCGGCCACACACAGGAGAGACGCATGGGGTCCAAAGACACTGGTGCCTAGCAGCCCACAGCTCACAGCTGCCCTGAGAGCAATGTTCAGTGAACACCGTCCTTCTGGTCTCTTCTTCTGTCCCATGTGAAATTTCCTGAGACCTCCATATACAGAGCAACTACAAATGAAACTGCTCAGGGCTCTGCCCAGTGCGCCCTTCCCTCCATGGCCTCCCAATGCTGTGGAGCCCTGCAGGGGTGAGGCTGCCTGGTTTCTGTGCCCAGCTCTAGGGTCAGACTGCCAGACAGGCCAAGTGTTTTCTGTTTTGTTTTTGTTTTAAAACCTTTTCTCTCCTGTGCAAATGGTCTCCCGGACAAAGAAAGCCTAAGCCCCTTTCCAGATCTAATGATCCAGACTTTGACAAAAAATGATTATTTTTATTTTATCATTCTGTGAAGTAAAATCCGTCTGCAAAAACTGCCCAGACAGCGTGACCACAATCAGGTTAAAGATAATAAAAATCCTAGTTAGGGAGCAGTACTAGGTTTCTAGAAATGCTTTGCTTCTATATTTAACCAATTTTGAACTTCGAGGAATAAACTCAAAATAATCTAATATATTTTTTTAGGAGAATATAAGTCACATGCAGAAAAGAATTTGCCTAATATCACAACGTCTGTAGCTTCCTGGCATAACTCATAGGTACAATCAAAGGTTGAAAATCTGTATTAGTCAGGGGTGTAGCACAGCTCTGTAATCCCAGCCCTTGAAGTTTGATCGGGAGGGTGGTCACGAGTTCAAGGCCAGCCTGTGTTATATAACACAACTGCATCAAACACACACACACCTATTAGGGAGCTGGGTGTGGTGGTACACACCTATTATCTCAGCACTGGGGAGATATGAGGCAGGTGGATCTCTGTGAGTTACTGGCCAGCCAGGAATTCAGAGTGAGACACTATCTCAAAATCAAACAGCCAACAAACAGACAGTAATAAAAATACCAACAAAATAAAACAATAAAAGACCCCTAAAACATCTACAATAAAATACAGTAAAATTCACATTTGGGGATAGAAATAGAACTCAGTGGCAGAGCCGTTTCCCAGCATGCATGAGGACCTGAGTTTGATCTCAGCACAGAAAGAGAGGAGAAAGACCAAGACGCACATTTTAAGTGTCAGCTGACTGTCGATAGCTTGACCTTTGAGCTCTGTAAGATAATTAACTGTTTAATGATTTCTGGAGGTGGGAACAGTTGTAATCTTCCATCTGTGTCCCGTGTGCTGACTGAGGTGGGGCTTGCTCTCTCCTCTCTGGTAATCTCACATGACCTTAAAACCTTAAGGGTGGACAGAATCTGCTGCGGGGAAGTACCTGGCCAGTCTTCTGATAGGCTTCCAGGGCGTTCATCCATCCGGCCACCGGCCCCTTATCATCCGTGGAGCCTCTCCCGTACAATTTGCCTGGAATAGCAATCAGCAGATGCAGTTAGAGACAACCATTCGAAGGACCTTTTCTCTGGTGGTCATCTGATAACAAATGGCTAGGCACAGCACACTCAGCTGTTCTGAGCGATGGGGCTTTAAAAGCTCAGATCTCCATTTAACCTATGCTAAAACTTGAGAGAATTTCTTGATATCCAAAAGAAGCAGTCATGTGGGTTGTTCCCTGTCATCCTTCCCTTTCACAGCAAGGTCTAGGACCAGGATTCACAGAGTGTCAGGGGTGAGATTCGCCGTGCAATTTCAGGACGTACATTTCATAGGACGGCCCTACAGGTAGCTACACCTTTAAGGCCCGTGCTCCCTCCCCGGCTATGAGCAAGCCTGTGGAAGCACATGCCATCACTACAGAAGCAGCGCCAGCTACACTCCCATCCCAGTTTTGATAACTAATTTGGATCTGCTGGGAGGATGGCATTAGGCCCAGAGAAGCATGGGCGACTCATCTGGGATCAGAATGGGTGTGGTCGGCATGGATGCAGCAGAGGCTGGGAAGAAAGTAGGGATGGCCTGCGGCAGGAACCGGATAACCCTGTTTCTGGTGTAGGTGGGCAGATGGCGTCACTCAAGGATACGTGAGAGGGCCCAGTCCAGACAGCTTGAATCACGAAGCCGTAAACTATCGTGCGGATGAGGATCTGAGACTCAGAGGAATCCAGTGCCCGTGGAACCAACAGCAACGGGACATACCCAGTTCTGTGAGGAGGGCCAGTGTATGGGATGAGGTCTCAGAAATAATGTGATAAATAAAAACAACTTTGCATACTTCGCGGCCACGTAACAGTCCATACAGAGTCAGGACACGTGTAAAGACAGACTCCACACCCAGTCAGGGGGCAGGAGCTCAGTCCTGAGGGGCAAGGCTCAAAGCTATAAGGTGTATCTCAAGGGCTGACCTGGCGGAAACAGTGCTGACAGAGGCTGGACGTTGAACGAGCACAGCAGGGAGTGAGGGACAGCTGGCCTTCAGGAGCTACGCAGCCTCAAGTCACAATGAATGACCCCGACAGGGAGTTAGGGCTGCAGGGAAGCTGGCAAGCCCCCACCAAGGCCTAGTTATGAGAAAAGAAAACTAAGCTTTCAATGACTGAGGCACACAAGAGAAACTTCCAGAACCCGATTCCTAGACTTTGTTCTTATTAAACAGAAGTGTACTAGAAAGAGGAAGACCCAGGAGTATATTAGTGATTCTCCAAATGTAACATCTTCCCAAAAAAAAAAAAGCTTCCTCTGATGTGGGAAGTGAGCCCTCCGGTGGGCAAGCCCTGGCGCCCTCACCTTCCCGCTCCACCAAGGTGAAGGGCTCGCTGTCCCATCCGTCCTCCAGGGCTGCAGGCTGCACATCCAGGTGCCCGTACACGCACACCGTTTTCTTCTGGGGATCACTGCCCAGTTTGCCGAGCAGAATGGGAGGAAGGGGTATCTCCGAGCCGTCCGGGAGCTGAGAGGGAGGGAGCAATGGAGGGCAACCTGGTTAATAAACTGTAAGGGCCTCGCAGCAGTCAGTAAACCTAGCTGGGTTGGTCTTGTCTGTTGTCATCCAACAGCCGGCGTTGTGCGCTGTAGGGTTTAAGATGGTATCTTTTCACAGCCCTTAGCAAGAAGTCACTCTCCTGAAATCCAGTCAGCATTAACTAAACTGTGTCTACAACTAGTTCAATAAACTGCTCAAGGTTGCTTTTAAAAAAAAAAAAAGATCAATGTACGTGACGAGACACCATGTGGCCTGGATCTGAGGTACGACTTAACTCGTTTTTGAAGTAATGGCTAAAACAACTACGACCTGCAGCTGAATGCTACGTTTCCGAAATTCTGCATGTAGACATCTAAGAGGAACAGAATGGACCGTCGGCCAGGACATTGATGGGATTCAGGGCTGGGAGATGGCTCAGCAGTTAAGAGTGCCTTCTGCTCTTCCAGAGAACTGGAGTTCGGGTCCCAGAACCCTCGTCAGGCATCACAACCACTTCAACACCAGAGAATGTGGCCACTTTGGGGACCAGCAGACATGTTGCTAACACACACACACACACACACACACACACTTAAAAAGAGAATCCCCAGAATCTGGTAAATGAATGGTGGCGTTGGGCAACCCTGGGCTTCTCCCCAAAGGCCTTGCCAGCTCTCCAAGACACATTGCCGAATCCTCTGAGTCTAGAGGAGGATTCGGGGACACAAAGACAAATCAGTCTTGGGTCTTCTCTTTCCTTTACAGGTCAATGGTTACCACTTGTGACCCTAACGGTGGCCCAAGCCAGCTGTACCCCTGCCCCTCAGCCTCTGTGCCTATGCTGGCTCCTATAGTTTATCAGAAAAGCCTTGTGGTGACAGCAAACTGCCACAAGGAGTTTGCAGGGGCAAGGTGAGCATGGGAACATGCATATTTATGCTTTTAAGTGTGTTTTTCCAATTATTGAAAATATTTTTTCCCCTCATACAATACATCCTGATTAGTTTCCCCTCTCTCTACTCTTTCCAATTCCTTTTCTCCTCCCCTGCCATCCAGGTCCTTCCCCTTTCTGTTTCTCTTTAGAAAAGAGCAGGATTTTAAGAGAACAACAAACATAATAAAATAAAATGTAATAAGATAAACAGAACCCATCACACTGAAGGACCAGGCAAACTGACAAGGAAAAGAGCCCAAGAGAAGGCACAAGAACCAAAGGCCCACTCGTCCCCATACTCAGGAGTCCCATTAAAAACACTAAACTGAAAGGAATTCTGTACACCCAAGGGACCTGGCTCAGGAAGCAATCTTTATAAAGAGACTCAGATAACGTGTAACTTCCACATGTGAAAACTTTCATTTCTGGGAAATTATCTCAGCCCTCAAGAATGACAGTCATTTTAACTTACTCTTGAGCTGCTGGGCTTCCGTTCTCCTTCCCAGAATTAAACATGCTGAATAATCAGAAAACCTTTAACTCACCCAAAGCGAGGTGGTTGCTGGGATGTACACAAGGGCCAGCACGAGCTCGCTTAGAAGAAGAGTTGAGCATCTTCAGCCAAAGGTCATCCAAGGGAGATAAAGCCTTCACCCTACAGGAAGAACTGTTTGCTACAGTCCCCTGGTCCATACCTTCTGCTTCCCGATATCCACCAGCTCCACAGAGCCCCCCAGCCTCTGGACATCTGCGGCTGCCACTTCCATCATCCTTCTGATCTCTCCTCTCTTCTCCGGCCACGCGGACACGCTCTGGATGGCCACCCATTCTGCAAGTTTCTGTTTGTAGAGAGCAAGTGGAAAGGGCTCCAGGATGCTGTTTTTTAAGGGCAGGCAGGGATGGGCTGTATCTATAGCCACTCCGCTTTACGGGCAGAGCAGACCCGGCTTGCCTGCTCCGTATTTGGGTTAAACAACGACAAAACTGTGCTGTCGTACCCCCGAAACCAAGCAGAAATGTGTACTTTTAACCACAGAGCATAACCATACAGTAAGTTTATATCTATAGTCAACAAAATGGTAACAGAAAGAAAACGGACTGCAACATCCCAATCCAAGTTCACAAAGTCTCTCTGGCCAAAGCCACATTTTCTACCACAGTTTCTAAGGCGTAAGTTTTAGAGTTAAAGTTGTGATTCTATCAGATAAAAACCATGAAACAGATTAAAATACAACATCATAGAATCAATCAGAACATGCTGGGTTCAAACAGTTTTTAAAAAGAACTCCGATCACAAGAGACCATAGATGAGATTAGGAGAAATGATGGGTTTTATTTGTAGAAGCAGGCAATTCAACTCTGTCAGATGATAAAAGTATAGCGTTCACCATCACGAGAAGATGAAGAAACGAGAAATTTAAATACTCGATCAAAAACCGGTCACGGCTCATATTAGCTTCTTGAAAAGCTCTCTGACTCGACAAGATTAAAGCAGGTTTCACTACTCACTCAGAAGAGACAGATGCCCACCTTGACAAAGCGGTCCTGGTTTTCGTCGATGTACTGGAAGACAGCTTTGAGGGCTGACATCTTTCAGGCAGACTTCAGACCTGGGGAACTCTGAGCAGAGAGAGCAATGGGTCAGACCTGCTCACAGCTGACACCGAAGGGCAGTGGCGAGGACCGAGAAGTGCTCCACCCAGTCGGCGTAGTATTGCAACACTCCTCCCAGGACTCCCCCGGAAGTGACTGCACTTCAGGGCTGAGAGGGTAGGAACCAGTCAGAGGCTTGGGTGGATCTTTCCTTCCTGCTCCAAAGGAAAGCTCCCCTAAGTTTGTGTCCAAAAAGAAGCACCCCAGTGGCAGACAATCTGAGGAAAACTAAAAGTGGGCACTTGGCAATCACGGGGATTTACTGTGCACTTCATTTTTTGAGAGAAACTCACCCTGGCTACCCTCGAACTTTCTTTTTTTTTTTTTTTTTTTTTAAGATTTATTTACTTATCATATATGAGTATACTGTAGCTGTCTTCAGACATACCAGAAGAGGGCATCCGAACCCATTACAGAAGGTTGTGAGCTACCATGTGGTTGCTGGGATTTGAACTCAGGACCTCTGGAAGAACAGTCAGTGCTCTTAACTGCTGAGCCATCTCTCCAGCCGGGTGCTGGAACTTTCTGTGTAGACTGGGCTGGTCTCACACAGAAATCCATCTGCCTTCTGAGTGCCAGGATTATTAAAGGTATGTACCACAGTGCTTAGCTGTCACTCTTTAAAAGTTTTTTTTTTTTTTTTGAGACGGAATCTCTTGCTCTACCTTCTGAAGGTTAGAATTACAGGACCAAACCACCAAGCCAGGTTTATGTGGTTATGCGGATCAAATCTAGGGTTTCTTGTATGCTAGGTAGGTACTCTACCAACGGAACTACAGATGCAATTTTTATATTCTTAAAGCATGGGGTGTGCAGGCTGGGCGTGGCAGCGCACGCCTTTGATCCCAGCACTGGGGAGGTAGAGGCAGTGGCTCTCTGAAAGTATGAGGCCAGCCCGCTCTATAAATGGAGAATTCCAGGACAGCCAAGGGCAACCTGTCTCAAAAAAACAAGCGAGCAAACAAACAAACACGCCCTCCCTCTTCACATACACACGGCCAATATCCTGCCTCTTCAATTGCAAACCCACGCCCTGCTGGAGGATCCAGAAAGATGAATTTAGCTGAGGATAACAGACTACACTCTGGGAAAAAAGCTCCCATCTCACAGAGGGTGGCTTTGGAGAGAAGCTGTGTACTTTTTTTTAAGAAAGTTATAGGGGATGTGCGATGTTTTCACCACAGAGAAACGGCCAAGGTCTGAGGAGCCGAGAGCCCCAAGTTGCTCACTATTGGATGCATTCACGCATGAACACCCCATAGATATACTCAGTGCCTGCATTTTCTCGACAGTTTTTTCTTTCCCTTTTAAAAATAAAACAAAATGTAGCCTAGGCTGTCCTTGAACTGATCTTCCTGCTTCTAACTAGAATTACGAGCAGGCACCCAGTTTATGTGATACTGGGGATGGAACCCCAAGATTCGGGTATGCTTGATAAACGACTGACTAAGCCACAACTCCAGCCTCCTGGGCCCATGTTTCAGCATCTACCTCTCATGCCGAGACCCCAGAGGCAGGAGAGACTCTACAGAGGCAGGAGAAAGTAACTTGTGAAACTGCTTTTTCTTGTTATTATTTATTTATTTATGTAAAGATTTATTTACCTTACACGAGTGCTCTATCTGCATGGACACTTGCATCACATCATGCTATAGAGTGTTATGAGCCACCACGTGGTGGCTGGGAATCGAACTCAGGACCTCTGTTAGAACAACAATGCTCCTAATCTCTGAGCCATCTCTCCAGCCCCAGAACTGTTTTTAAAATGGGAATCAATGTGAACTACAACTGACTCAGGTGCTGGGATTTGCAACCGGAGTTTTCTCTTTTCTTTCTTTCTTTTTTTTTTTTTTGAAAGATTTATTCATTTATTATATATAAGTACACTGTGGCTGTCTTCAGATACACCAGAAGAGGGCATCGGATCTCTTTACAGATGGTTGTGAGCCACCATGTGGTTGCTGGGAATTGAACTCAGGACCTCTGGAAGAGCAGTCAGGTGCTCTTGGTGCTCTTAACCGCTGAGCCATCTCTCCAGCCCCCGAGTTTTCTCTTTCAAGTGCCAGACTGGGACATAACTCAGCATAGGTGAGGCGGAGCCCAGTTGGGCTGAGAAAGTTCATCCGTCAGTGACGACCAAGTGACATGCTTTCACTGCTGCACGGTCTCAAGTGGGGGCTACAGAAATGCCTGCATGTCACATGTGCTAAAGAGCACCGTTTCCTGCTCCAGGACCCCAGAGCAGTTTCTATACTGAGGACAGAGTTGATTCACCGTAACAGGAAGTGAGGCAGTCATCCAGCACAATGAAATTCTGCAGCCAAGCAATATGAAATCCCAGAGCACTTCAAATAGTAAATGCGGGGTTGCTGCTAGGGCGGGACACGCAACTGCTGGAGACTCAGTGCCCTAACAATCTTCTCCTCCTTTTTAAAAATCTAACACAATAGAAGAAAAATTTCTAGACCCAGGACACCTCCTCACATAGCCTCACCTGAAAGTGCCTCTGGGAGACTCAGATGTTACCCAGCGCCTCTCCCCCCCCCCCCCCACCCGCGTCTGTGCACCCATGATGAACCCTTACCCTGCAGGACCATCTGTTACACTGGGTGCTTTTGACTTGGGCTCCGGGTCCTCACACAAATCCCTATCACCTTGGCACAGTTAAACTAACTTTGTTGCTATACAAAGTTGCCGTGATCTGAGGTACACTCTTCAACGAGGGCAGTAAACAGAGAGGTTTCAACTACCCTGCAGAGTTCCCACAGCACATTAAAAACAAGCCCTCCCTCTAAACTGTCCCTCGAGACACATTAAGGTGGCAAGGTTCCACTCTCCCTCCCACTAGTTTCCGATGTCTCCTGCTTCACTTCGCTCAACATGAAGGCCTTCAGTTGAAATCATTTATTAAGGTAAAAAGGTGGGTTGAACAGAAGCAAACTTCCTGCCCAATATGCCAGCAACCTCACTATCTCCTGGAGGAGCACAAGCAAGGTCCCCGCGATTGGGTCTTTACAAGATAACAAGACTCTCCGGAGAAGATTGGAGGTCCTAGGGTTTCATGGGTTAGCAGAGTATATCAAACATCTACTCCACTTTACAAATGAGTAAACTGAGACTAGTAAATGAATGAGCGACCTGATCGCACCAGCAAGCTGGCAATGGGAGACCTCTCTCCTGCGGATCCATCCTTGAGGCAGGTCCAGCTGGACCCTGCCCTGAGCCTTTGCACCCAAGACAAGCCAGGCAGCATTCTCCAAGTGTAGACGTGAGGACTGCCCAGCCTTTGCTCCCTGCAACCCTCCAGCCCCGAGTCGCCACGC
This sequence comes from Rattus rattus, assembly GCF_011064425.1. NCBI lineage: Eukaryota > Metazoa > Chordata > Mammalia > Rodentia > Muridae > Rattus > Rattus rattus. Next base: position 47,684,698 of record NC_046168.1, on the reverse strand, counting down.
AGGATGGCTGGGACAGACAGCCCATCGGCGCCCCAGGGCGAACGGCGTGAGCCGCGTGACCTCGCGCTTCTGGAGATCGGTCGATCCTATCCAGCCCCTGTGACCGGAGAGGCCTGGGTCCTGGGCTAAGGTCGCTGGAATCGCGGGCCCGTGACCGGGGCCTTGGGCGACTCAGGCCTGGGCTGACTGCATTAGAGATCGGGGAACTCCCGGGTTCCACCGCTCCCACCCGGATGCCCCTGGGTCCCGCACTTCCAAGCAGACCAGGGAGACTCAGGCATCGCTGGGCTCTGCACCTATTCCACCCGGGTCTCCCCGCACCCTCCCGGGAAGGGAGGCCCTGAGGGCACCCGCTTACCGCGCCGGTTCCGCACCACGTGTCTCTGCACGCCTCACTAGCCAATGTCCAGAGGTCTGGGGCTAGCCCCGCCCCAGCCTGCCCCGCCCTGACGACGCTCCCCTCCCCAACAGCCAATGCCAGGTCTCCTCGGGCTATCCCTGCTCCATAGAAGCCCCGCCCTTTTGCCGAAGGTCTAGTGTAGAGCGCTGACTCCGCCCTGCTAGCTCTAGCCACGCCCCTCCTCGGTTGGCTCACCCTTTCAGGACCCGCACTGTACAAAGAGTCTGGCCTGTTTCTTCTAGGTGGGTTTCTACAAGTCTCCTTCGATGCTGCGCTGAAATCCAAAATTGAGGTGTTCACCCTCAGTTTCTCAAGGATCCTGTGTCGCTCTCCAGCGGGATCTGTGTTTCCCACCGTTCTCCTATTCCTGCAGAAGCCGGGACTGCACACCCTCCTCTAAGATGATTACAAAGCATAAAACAGCAAGTTCTCTGGCACCTTTCTAGCGAGGTTTCTAGAACCTCTAGCCTCACTCTCCCAGGTGCTGGGATTACCAATTTGTAGCATCGTGCTAGTCCCCTTTTAATTAAAGAATATTTTTTATATGTATGAGTGCTTTGCCTGATATATATATATACATATATATATATACACATATATACATGTATGTATGTGTAATATATATATGTATGTGTATTAGATATATATATCTCCCCTGCTTGTGTGCACATAATAATTGTGTGAGGGTGTGAGGTTTCCCAGAACTGGAGTTATAGGTGGCTGTGAGCTGTCACGTCAGTAGTTAGTGTTAGAAGTCTAAGCTGGGACCTCTGAAGAGCAACAAGTGCTCTCAACCTCTGAACCATTCCTCCAGGCCGCCTACATTTTTAAAGCTCTGGGATTTTTCTTTCATAGGAAGGCAGTTTCGTATACTGCAAATACGAATTTTCCTTTAATTATTATTGTTACTTAATGCTAATAATAACGATGATTAATAATATATATGATATTATCTTAACACTAAGGATTAAACAGCATCTCAAGCACTCTAGCAAACACTCCCTCAGATATATATATATCTCCCAGGTTGCCTGGGTTGGCCTTAAAGGTGCTATGTAGCTGGACTTGCATTTCTGATCCTCCTGCCTCCATTTTCCAAAGTGCTGGGATTCCTGGTGCATGCCACCATGCCTGATTTAAAATTTAAAATTTTATTTTACTATGTTTTAAGTTATGTGTGTGTGTGTGTGTGTGTGTGTGTGTGTGTGCGTAAACCAGAGGTGTTGCATACCCTGGAGTTACAGATGGTTGTGACCACCTGATATGGGAACTGGGTCCTCTGGGAGAGAAGGAAGCTGTCTTAACTGCTGAGCCATCTTTCTAAACTGTTTTTTTAACTTATTATTTATTTTAGCTGCTTTTTTTCCCCTTCTGAACTGGGCATGGTGTGCACGCCTGTAATACCAGGATTTGAGAAGCAGAGACAACAAAACCTGCCACAGAGGGAATTCAAAACCAGCCTGGGTTTCATGAGTTCATATGTTTAAAGGACACTGCTCTCTCTTCTGGATTGAATTATGATTATCAGTGCAGAAATGACTTTAACAATCACCAACTCTTTCACATTTCGACAAACAACTTTTAGACATTAAATGTAAACTCTTAGAGTGCTTTTAATCGAATCTGTTGATTTAAGGCCTTTCACACATACAGCTATCTATAAATGTAATTATTATTGAGATGAAAAAGTGTATGGTGACCTGGGCACCCACAGAGAAGTGATTTGAGGGTGGACGCTGAGACAAAGTCTTGCCTTTAGCTCAGGCCGCCTCAAACTGAAGACCCTCCAGGCTCGCTTTTCTGGGTGCTAGGGTTGCAAGGCACGGACATGCTGTACTGAAGAGAGATAGATAGGGCTGAGTGCGTAGCCCATTCCTGTTGGATGTGTTGGTGGGCACTTGGTAGGATTACACTAACAGGCAAAGAAGCTGGTGTAAACCAAAGCTAGCAAGAGGCTTGGGGTCGGGTTGGAAATAAACACTCACATATGAGACTTTATCGTCATCTGCCGAAAGTTGAAAATATTTTTATGAACCCAAATAAATCTTAAGAAAACACAAAACTTATCCTCAGCCTTGGGCATTTTTTATGGAAGTAGGTCTCCAGAAGGTAGAAGTTACTAGATTCTACCCTTTGATATTTAATTTTTTTTTATATATGTGAGTGCACACCACATATATAAACACACCAGACGCACCAGAAGAGGGCATCATTGGATCCCATTACAGATGGTTGTGAGCCACCTTGTGGTTGTGGAGAATTGAACTCAGGACCTCTGGAAGAACAATCAGTGCTTTTAACCACTGAGCCAACATCTCTCCCTTCGAAATATGTAAATCACACTCTTGACCTTCGCTAAGGCACTAAAGTATCCTCTCCCGGTAAGATGGGGCCGGATTTGCAATCCTGCATTTGAAATAGGCAAAGATTTGGAGTGGAAAAGAAGTAGGACTTTAACAAGGAAACCTGGAGTTAACAAGAGCTTTAGCAGGGCTAACTCCTCATTCCGACACAGAGCGGGCACGCTATGGTTCCTGCACGCTCCCAAAACCATTAGTTCCCAGAGACAGCTCCTGTGAAATGTGAACAACCGGACACCGAAACTGGCAAACTTAAACTGTACATAAAGCTCAGGGTCCGTGGGGACCAATTTGAGCTCCGCCCCAAACAGCAAGCACTGCTCGTGTCATGCCTCTAAGTATCCAGCAGATGGCGGTGCAGGCCATTTTCTTAATAAAGGGTGCATTGCAGGTTGCGCAGCAATACATCTGCATGTCAGGAGCTAAATCCGTATGTTGTCCTTTCTGAATTTAGAAAGAACGGGGACAGTGTGAGAGAAAACAAGGAGAGAGGTATGTTGATGGAAGAGAAGAGACAGGGTACTTTGAAGAACATAGGGAATGTAAACATCACGGAATTATTTATTGACCCGTTTGAGCCTACTTTCAGTTGCTGCAATTTTCAGTTCCCGAAACGATATAGCGTCATCTCCAGAACCCCACTGGATTCTGATGAACCAGTATAACTGGGCATGGTTATACCGACCTCTCTGGCAAACAGTTTCCGAGGTACAGAAACCTATTTGAAGAGCATACTCTTCGGAATCATAGCTAGAGAACTTATTGCTGAGCAAGGAGAAAGCGTAAGCAGATTGAGGGAAATGGATGCCAGTGAGCTCCGCCTCCTTCCTCTTTGCCGCGGGTAGTTCTGGTTTACTCCAGAGCTGGGCTTGTGGAATCCTTCTGGCTCTTGTGTTCATTCCCATGGTGTCATCCTACTTAACGTCCCAGTCCCAAACACTCTTATTCCTCTGACCTGCAGAAACTCACTGAATGTTCCATAGTCTCATCGGAACCAGCCTGTGTACCTATGGGATGCCACAGGTTGCCTGCGTATTCAAGGGAGATATTTATTTATTTATTTATTTATTTATTTATTTATTTATTTATTTATTGCTTGCCAGATCACAGCAACAAAGCAAATATCACAGTGAATTACCTTCTGGTTTCACATGGCCTAAGAAAATATGCATTCATTATCTTTATCTATGAAATGTACAATAGCATCAAGTCTTTAAAATGTATGCATGTTAGCATGAAAAACATTATATTGCCTATTTTTATATGACTTTTAGTATTATTTGTTGAAGTACATTGATAGTGTTTCAAATATTTAATTTGTATTTGTTGAATATAACCTTATTTGCTTGTCGTATGTTCTGTTTTTTTTATTTTTTTTTTAAGTTGGATCTTACTTTGTAATCCCAGCTAGCCTGAAACTCAGAGATCCACCTGCCTCTGCCTCTGCCTCTGCCTCTGCCTCTGCCTGCCTCTGCCTCTGCCTCTGCCTCTGCCTCTGCCTCTGCCTCTGCCTCTGCCTGCCTCTGCCTCTGCCTCTGCCTCTGCCTCCCTGCCTCTGCCTCTGCCTCTGCCTGCCTCTGCCTCTGCCTCTGCCTCTGCCTCTGCCTCTGCCTCTGCCTCTGCCTCTGCCTCTGCCTCTGCCTCTGCCTCTGCCTCTGCCTCTGCCTCTGCCTCTGCCTCTGCCTGCCAAGTGCTGGGGTTAAAGGCATGAACTGCCATGTCTAGTCCAAGACTCTCATTAAAAACAAAAACAAGAACAAAAACAAAAACAGAAAAACAAACAAAAACACCATACTGCTATGCAGGGTAAGATGGGACCTGCTCTATGGAAGTAGAGGCAGCAGAAGCCAGAGCTCAAGGTCATCCTGAGCAAATAGTGAGAAGTTCAAGCTGGGGTCGACTACATGAGACCCCAAAATGAGACAAACAAATAAACAAATGAAAGAAAACAAACAAAAAGACCATTCTTGATGGCCCTGAAGCCACTTATATGGAAAAAAAATAAATTCTTACATGTGTGAATTATTTTTATTGCTTAAAACTGATAACATCGTCAGAGCCACCTGGCTAATGGTGAAAATGGTTGTATTTCTTGCACACAACATGTACATTGTAGCAAACCTTCAATTTGTTAAAAAGTAACAATGATACAGGCTGGAGAGATGCTCTGTGGCTAAGAGCATTTGCTACTCTCACAGAGGACCTGGGTTCATCCTCAGCCCCTACGTGATGGCTTACAATTCAGCCTTAGTGGGCATCGGGCATGTATAAGGTACACATACACACAAGTGAGCACTCGCACATAAGAATTATAAAAATAGTAAAGCAGTATCTAAGAGTGCAATAAAGTTAGATACACTTGTATGTCTAAAGCCAAACACTGTTTCCTTACTTCCTTTTACCTCTGTGGTCAGCAGAATTCTGAGATCCTGCCGTCTTGAGCAGGTGGGCCTGATCGAGTGAGCTCTCTGAAAGAACCAGAGATGAGAAGAGCCACAGAGCCCAGACACTTACTCAGGGGAACAGTCTCCTTCTGACCCTGGGAGTGACCTCAATACTCATAGAAGTCAAGATGTAGGGATTGAGTCATGTGAATCTAAGAATGAGATGGGAAAAGGTTTCTTCCCCAGTCAAGCCTCCCGGTAAGAGCAAAAGACTAGACCATAGTTGAGTGTAGTCTGCTGCAGCTTGGGGAGTTCCACATAATAGTTCAAAAGCATTGGGGCAAATGACAACAACAACAACAACAAAAACAACAACAACAAAACAAAAACAAACAGTTCCTGGAGGCAGGAGCTGAAGCAGAGGCAATGGAGGGGCACAGTTTACTGGTTTGCTCTTCCTGGCTTGCTTAGCCTGCTTTCTTAGAGAGCCTAGGACCACTAGCCCAGGGATGGCACCACCCACTATGGGCTGGCCCCTCCCACATCAATCACTAAGAAAATTCCCTACAGGATTGCCTACTGCCCTATCTTACGGCGGGCATCTTCTCAATTGAGGTTCCATGCTTTCAGATGACTTTAGCTTGTGCTGAGTTGAGGCTAAACTGTCCAGCAGACGAGGAGGGGTGACACACACCTGCAATCTTAGGATTCGGGAAGTAGGGTCAACAGGACTGTAAGTCGGGCCAACCTGGGATTTGAGGTCTTTTCTCAAACTAAGCAAACAAACAAAGGTGTTTTACATTGCCAAGTGTGGTAGTCCACTAGCAGAAAATGACCCTATCTATATTGGCTTTCTACTTAAGTATTAACTCTCTGAAGAGATCTCAGGGACGGCCTCTGAAATGTCTCCACCCCCCATTCTCCCAGCTGTGGCTAAGGCTTGGGAACCATCTTTGTCTGCTGGGACTATCTTTTCTCGAAGGCAGCCCAGTGGTCCCTCATTTATCATCTCAGGCCTCTGATTCAACCCAGCCCACTCCCCTCCTCCCCACCTGCAAGTCCCATCTTCTCTCTCTGCTAGGGGAACCTGGAAAACCTTGCAGAAAAAGGCAAGTAAGTGGATTTTTGTTTTAGTGGGTTTTGCTTATCTGACATGTTTAGATGTGCTCATACACATTTGAGGTTTTAAACTTAGTACCAGGGTTACAGACTGCCTAAGGGAACGTCAATTAAGTTAACTTCATGTTTTAAATATCTTTTTCATCAAAATACCACCCACATGGTCAAACCTGCTACAGTACCCGTGATAAGAACACCTCACCTTGAGTAAATTCTGACAAAAATGTCAGAATTTTTGAAGTTCGGTAACTCAAGTATTTGAAATATCTACCCTATAACCTCCAGCCGAAAAACACTAAAGTTTAAGGTGCCATGTGTTTCAATGGGCAGAAAAGCTGAAACACCCCATTAGTCCTTACGGAGTACACATAGTGTCAACTCCTAGATACTTTGTTGTTTGTTTGTTGCCGCTTTGAATGCCTGACTAACCTGACTGGTCTGACTAGTTCCAGTGGCTCTCTAAGTCCCACATATCATATATATTCGTTATATGGTTTTAAAGTGTGTGTGTGAGATTAGAAATGCTTACAGACCATGGTGCAGCCAGTCCAACAGTGACCGTCTACCATACCAAGAGGTCCAAGAAACCAGTAGTTGTTCAGTCCCCGAGGCTGCGTGTCTCAGCCGGTCTTCAGTTATACTGGAATCACAGAGACGTAGACTCTAAGGCCAGTGAAGGAATGGACTTGCTTACAAGGGTGAGACTGTCAGGCAAACAGAGCAGGCTGTCTTCTTCCTTGCCCCTATACACCAGGAGTCGTGGTGTCTGAATAAAGGTGTGTAATCCCACCTTTAGAAAGATCTGAATTAGATGTGTGTCTTCTCACTTCAAACCATTTAATTAAAAAACAAAAAATCCCTCGCAGACACATTTGAGTTTTAATTAATTCCAGATGTGCTCACGTTGACATACACCTGCAAGAACACTGGTCCTTGAATTAAATCTTTTTTGTCTGAAGTAGAGCTTTTCTTTAGATTTCTTGTATTAATTGGATTCATGAAGGACAGACTCTGGAAACAGCGTTGAACCGAACACTGGGCAGCTCCTGAGCTCTGGTCGCGTGAGACTCCATCCTGACCTTCCCACTGACTTCACAGCCAAATTGCTGATGTGGTAGGGGTGAGAAGAGGAGCATCTGTCCGTAGTTGTGTGAATGTCACCTCAAGGTTATATCAAGTCCCTGAAAGTCAAATAAACTTGCAAGTTTTGTGTCTTTCTGGTAAAAAAAAAAAAAAAAAAAAAAAAAAAGTAGGCAGTCAATGTTCAAAAAAATTTCACAGCATTTCCAAAATGTAGCTTCGTCGTTCCCATTTGGTATTTCTAAGTACAGCTTCACAGCTTCACAGAGCTTTTATCTTTTCTAGTTACAGAGCGATTCTGTATGTGAGGGAAGGGGACTGAAGATAGTCTGAGACTGCGGACATGAAAGGAACCCGTGGGAACACTAAGGGCTGACAGATGCACCCTAGCAGGGGCTGCCCGGCCTTGATGGCTGTGAGACGGTGGCAGAGAAGGGTCCAAGATGAGTTGCTGTTTGTTAGGCTTGTTCGCTGAGGTCTGTTTCCACGCATGCCTCACGTGGGAACGTCAGGTGGAGTTCTAGTAGCCTATTTCTCCTTAGTCTTTTAAAAACGCCTGTCTGCTCTGCTCTGCTCGCGTTTAGATTTGGAATTGTAGCAATTTCAGAATAATTTTGGAACTTCGCAAGGAACAATGCTAATTGGGATTTATCACCTGTTAGAGTTTGAATATGAAATGTCCCTCAAGGCTCCTGTATTGAAAGGCTGCTCTCCAGGTGGCGGGATTATTTTGGGAAGTTGTGGAAACTTTGTGAGGAGGGGCCTGGGAGTGGGAAGTTGGTCTCTGTGGAAATGTCCTTGGCTTGCAAGCTTTATGTCTTGATCATCTCTCCCTCCCCCTCTCCCTCTCCTCCCTCTGTGTGTATGTTGCAGGGGAGATTCTCTAGGTAACTGAGGCTGACCTTGAACTCTCTTTGTAGCCCAGGCTGCCCTTCAGTTCGAACTCTTGGTCCCCCTGGCTCTTAGATTGCTAAATACTCTTAGATTACAGGCTTGAGCCACCAGGCCTGATGTGTGCTAACTACTGATTTTTTTTTTTCTTTTCTTTTCTTTTTTTCGGAGCTGGGGACCGAACCCAGGGCCTTGCGCTTACTAGGCAAGCGCTCTTCCACTGAGCCAAATCCCCAACCCACTACTGATGTTTTAAAATGCTATTTTGCATTTCTCCCTTATGTTTTCAAATATCCAGATATTCGAACATTATGCTTACTAATTCATCCAGAGCACACGTGTATACATTTATACATCTACGCATGTGTTTATTTCTTTAAACTTACCTGTGTCAGCTATGTCAAGGGGAGTCAGAAGCTAAGTTTTATTACTCTCACTGTGGTCTTCTTCAAATCGAAAATACAGGGAATTAAACACAATAGAAGTATGTGTTCTTTCCAAAAATCACACTACTTAGCCAAAAGCCTGTGGTGAGTTTCTGCCAAAACAGCCTTTAGATATTGCATGTGGTATTGTGTGATTTAAAAAAGAAATCTTCACTTAGTTCTAGTTGTGAAGTGAGGGCGGTTATAAGGTGATGGTCTCACCTGTTTCTGCTGGACTTCTTTTGCTTTCTCCTCCTTTCTTTCTTCTTTGAGATAGATCCTTACTATGTGTCCCTGGGCTGGGCTGGAACTCACTACACAGAGGCCGGCCTCAAACTCGGTTTGATCCTTCTGTTTCTGCCTCCTGTGACACTGGGATCACAGGTCCGTGCTAACACGCCTAGCCTAGCTATCTCTCATTTTTTCTTGTGTGTGTCTATGAGTGTGGTACATGTACACACCCTGTGAAGGCCAGAGGACCAGGTATCCTGATCTACCATTCTGCCTGTATTCCTCAGAGATGTGGTTTTTCACTGAATATGAGCTAGCCTGGAAGCCAGCAGACCTTGTTGAGCCTCTTGTCTCCACCCAACCTGGTTGTACACGTGTGGAGCCTTTTCTGTGGGTGCCTGGAAGTTGAATTCAGCTCCCCATGTTTGTGCATCAAGCATTCTACTTCCTGAACCCTTTCTGAACCACTTCTCCAGATCTACATTTTGTTTTATTAGAGAAGTGAAAAGTTTTGGGGGGGGGGCTTTGAAAACATTTCATCATTCGTGTACTGTTTATTGGCATTTGGGAACTATTTTTCAGCCTCTTATTAATAAGAAAGGGAGGAAATAAATCCTATTTCAGGATGCAAATAGCCCCCAAACTCTTGATAAACAAAAGTAAACTCAAATCACCTGATGCTCTGGCACGTATCAAGGTCTGTGGATTGGCAGTGGTATCCACCCGACCAGGTTAACATTAAAGAAATCAGAGATGTGGGACAAGCCCTACACGGACACAGGACACACCGACGTCTCCTTTCTATTGGGTCCCCTGGGACTAGAGCTGTGGGTGGCTGTCAGCCACCATGTGGGTTCTGGGAATTGAACTTTGCTCTTCAACAAGAGTGTTAGGTCTCAAACCTACACACATGGCTAACTTGGGTGCTTATTTAACAAACCAAACTGGGCCGGACCACCAGGTTCTCCTAGCACCCTTTAGTCCCTAGCTGTTACAAGGTATGGCCGCCATACTCCACCCCTACCATTATCTCCAGCCAAAGAGCTGCACTGCTCTTTCTCCAGACCCCCTTCCCGATATAATGGAGCTGGTTACCCAGCCCTTTCCCCTTTTGGCCTACCTTTTATTCTCCTGGCCACCTTGGTCTGACTCTTCTCTCTTCTCTCTCCTCCTCCTCCTCCCTCCTTCTCCTCCTCCTCCTCCTCCTCCTCCTCCTCCTCCTTCTCCTCCTCCTCCTCCTTCTCCTTCTCCTCCTCCTCCTTCGCCTTCACCTCCACCTCCTCCTTCTCCTCCTCCTCCTCCTCCTTCTCCTCCTCCTCCTCCTCCTCCTCCTCCTCCTCCTCCTTCTCCTCCTCTTCCTCCTTCCTCCTCTTCCTCTCCTCCTCTTCCTCCCTCTTCCTCCCTCCTCCTTCTCCCCCTTCCTCTTCCTCCTCTTCCTCTTCCTCTTCCTCCTCCTCTTCCTCTTCCTCTCCTCTCTTCCTCCTTCTCCTCCTCCTCCCTTCCTCTTCCTCTTCCTCCTCCTCCCCTTCCTCTTTTCCTCCTCCTCCTCCTCCCCCTCCTTCCTCCTCCTCCTCCTTCCTCCTCCTCCTCCTCTTCCTCCTCTTCCTCTTCCTCTTCCTCTTCCTCCTCCTCCTCCTCAAGACCTGGCTCAAGATCTTGTTCACTCTGGACTCCCCCAAATGTTTCTGCCTCTGGCTATGCCCTCTTATCTACAATAAACTTTCTCTTCTTCCACCATACTTAGGACTCTCTCTCTCTCTCTCTCTCTCTCTCTCTCTCTCTCTCTCTCTCTCCATTCAAACTGCAGGTGTTCTTAACCTCTGAGCCATCTCTCCAGCACCTACAATGTATAGTCACCATATCTATCCGTCACTACTTTCCTCCAACTCCCTCTGCTGCCCCTAACCCAACTCCCTGTTGACTTCATGTCTCTCTCTCTCTCTCTCTCTCTCTCTCTCTCTCTCTCTCTCTCTCTCTTTCTTTCTTTCTTTGAGACAGGATCTCTCTTTGGAGCACTGCCTGGTCTGGAATTCTCTATGTAGATTAGCCTGACCTCAAACTCATTGAGATCCGTCTTTCTCTGCCTCTCCTGTGCTGTAATTAAATATTTGAGCCACCGCACCTGGTTAACCCCCTTCAAGATTGTTAGCATCTTCCTGAGCCCCATTAGTTCTATCTGAGTGATAGACATGACTCCACTGTTTCTGAGAAAGCAAAGACAGGAAAATACTGATGGAGCCCAGGGTTGAGTGACACACTCTGGCAGCATACTACACTGACACACTAAGATATTTATTTAAGCTGGGCATGGTGGCACACTCCTTTAGTCCCAGCATTTGGGAGACAGAGGCAGGTGGATCTCTGTGAGATTCAAGCCAGCCTAGTCTACAGAGCGAGTTCCAGGACAGCCGGAACTATGCTGTGAGCTTGTTAGGTCCAAAGGACAATCAGGACCAAAGGCTAACTGTCGTGCCTCCTAATGTGCGTGCCTGCCTCTGGGCCCTCTGAGCATCACAGCAAGTCCCTGTGCGGAGTCTACTCCAGTATCCTGTCTTGGCTCCCTCAACTCTGCTCATGTTAGCACTTTGTCTAAGCTCCGCCCCACAGTTACCTGGCAACAGCCAGGTGTGCCCCACTCACTATAAAAGGGGCTGTTGGCCCCCTCTGCTCTCTCTTGCTCTTGCCTTCCTGCTCTTGCTCTGTCTTCTTTTTCCTCACCACTCTCTCACCCCCTCTACTCCTCTACTCCTCTATTCCTCTCCCTCTCTCTGTCTCTACTACCCTCTTAACTCCCTCTCCATGCCCTGAATAAACTCCATTCCACACTATACCGTCCTGTGGTTGGTCCCTCGGGAGGAAGCGATGCCTCAGCATGGGCCTGTGAGTTCCCCCATTCCCCACACCTTACCAAACATATCCCTTCTTTCCTTATCTTTTTATAAAAAACATCACTCATCCCAACCCCTACCCTAAACTTCTCCAGCTCCCGGGCTTCCCGTTCTCCAGCTTCTTGTTCTTACACAACCCTGTCAGTTGGCCGTGCAGTCCCTTGGCTCTCTCCTCCCCACCTCTCTCGCTCCTCCTCTCTCGCTGCCCCTGTACCATGGCCCGGTTCACTTTGCTGGCCGTGCACACTGCACTATTCCCTCTGGACTCTCTCGGATGCCTCTGGTTGTTCTCTCCCTCAAATCTACAATAAAATCCCTCTTAGCCATACCTTGGAGTGGTCATGTCCTCACTTTACACAAGACCCTGTCTCAAAACACAGCAAAACCTTTTTTATTTAATATAAAGGAAGAAAGAAGAAAGCCACAACACATCGAATTCAAATGGCCGCAGGGCACATGCAAATTCTGCCCCATCAATGATTATTAAATAAATCTAAGTGAACTAAAGAGTCTAGCAAAAGCAGAGATTGGCCGAGCGGGTAAACAGACCTGACCCAACTATTACATGCATCTGCCATCGGAGATTTGGGCGAGCCCTTGCAGAATAGAGAGATCTGGCTCTCCTCTTGAGACCATTAGTCTTGTTAATAGAATAATTTAAAATAAGGTAAAAAGAAGGCCTGAGGGTGATTTTATTACAGTTCAAAAGAGAAACCCCATGGCAGAAAACTATAAATCTTGGCAGCTGCGTGTAGGAGGAGGATGGAGAGGGGAAAGAGAAAGGCTTGCTATTTGGGTTAATCCAGAGTGGACATAGCTGTGTGGTGGACTAACATTCACATGGAAAGGGGAACTTTGGAGTAAGGAGGAAGCCCTTGGCCCTCAGGGGAGCATGCTCAGAAAAGAGAAGGAAAGGGAAACACCCGGTTTTCTCAGAGACGCAGGTCTCCCCAGCAGAACTTCACCATGGTTCTGTAGCAAGTGCAAACCTGGCGGGCTCTCTGGGAAGACAAAACTCACCACAGCATTAAAGGGATAAGTATTCCTCCTGCCTTCCAGGATGGCCTAATGTGCACTAGCCTAAGGGGTGGTCCCTAGGCCACGTAACTGAATGGCCCAACTGGACTAACTCTCAAGGAAGGAGGCAATGACAGGTCTCCACCCAGAGGGAGGTTGCACTCTTTACTGTAACATATCTATAGGGCACATACCTTGAATTCAAAGATATAAAGGAGTGGAAAGAAAAGGAGAAAATATACAGAATAAACAATACCCCAAAGGGAAATGGACTATTGCAGAAGTTTGGTCCTGGTTTTTCCTCCCAGCCCCATGCTCCCAGAAATACAACTCAGACTGAAAGTATATTTACAAATACTTTGACTGTACAGCTAGGCTCTTCTCAGACTAGATCATAACTTCCTATAACCCATTTACTCTAATCTACATTCTGTCATGCGGCTGATTACCTGTGCCCAGGCTTCAAGCATGTGTACATCTCATCACATCCTCCCAGAGGGAATCCTGCACCTGGCTCTATCCCAGAATTCTCTCTGCCTCCTGGATGCCCCACCTTCTATTGTATCCTCTTCTATAGGCCACAGGTTTTTTAACTGACAAGTGGTGCATCCATACAATATATAAGACATTCTCTCTACAGACTATTTATATTGAGACAAAAGGATAGACTTTATTGCGACTAAATTGTTACTGCAGACATTATAATGACATTATAATTATATAAATTATAATTTATAATTATATATAAAATATTTATATAATTTATAATTATATAAATCAGGGAGTAAGACCTCAGAAATGCAAACATAAACACATATACTCCTCCTGCAGTGTGGAAACCACTATCAGCATACAGAGATCCCAATTGTACAAACACAGATTGACAGAATTAAAGGGGGAAGAGGCAATTCACTAGTAACGGAGACCTTACTGTTACTCTCAACAAAGGAGAGAACAACCGGGCAGAAGATGGGTAAGGAAAGAGAGTCTTGAACATTCCTCTAGCCCAGTGGCACCCAGAACACTTCAGCAACAGCGTAATAGACATTTTCTCAAACCCGTTCTTTAATGTATGAAATATCTGGAGGCACAGAGCAAGCTGCAATGAGGTAAAAACAATTCATACAAAGATTCTTTTCTAACCACAATGAGATGAAACTAAAATAAATAAATGAAGTTGGGGAAACCCACAAACACGTAGAAATGGAAGAATATACTCTTTTATAAACAATGAGTAAAATTTTAAAGATCACAGGGGAATTTAGAAACTGCTTCAAGATGGACTGAAGCAAATGTATAGCATGGTAGATAAATGGGTTGTTGGGAATGTAGCTGATGCCTGGGGTAAAGGGTGTGGGGAGGGTGACTGTAAGAGTCTTTAGCATCGGAGGGAGGGGGCTGGGAAGACGGCTCACAGCACAGAGCTTTTCATACAAGCGTGAGGGTCTGAGTCTGATCCATGGAACACACTAAAGAGCCAGGTTTGGTGGCACAGACTTCCAAGCCCTTTGCTGTCAGAGACTGGAAGATTCCTAGGGCTTACTGAGCAAGCAGTCAGCCTACTTAGTTTGAACCTGGCCCTAGAGACCATCTCAAATAAGATGGAGATTTCCTGAGGTTGACCTCTGCCTTCCACAGCCCACTCTCTTCTACACGACTACTCAAACACACATCTGCCCCTCCCACACCCCAAAGAAAGCAAGAATAGCGGGAAGGACTCTTAGGAGCAGTGGCTCCATAAATCTTTGTGTGCATTGTAACTCATAACACAGTAAACACAGTCACACATGGCTAATTGTTAATATGTGGTTTAAAAATAAAGTTGTGGTAGGGTGTGGTAAGGTGTGCATGCCTTTGATCCCAGAGCTCAGGAGGCAGAGGCAAGAGGATCTCTGAGTTTGAGGCCAGCCTGGTCTATAGAGGGAGTTCCAGGACAGCCATGGCTACACAGAGAAACCATGTCTCAAAAAACTGGAAAGACAGAGAGAGAGAGAGATAGATAGAGAGAGAGAGAGAGAGAGAGAGAGAGAGAGAGAGAGAGAGAGGAAGGCAGAAAGAAAGACAGACAGAAAGACAGACAGACAGACAGAAAGAAAGAAAGAAAGGAAGGAAGAAAGAAAGGAAGAAAGAAAGAAAGTTAGTTGTAGAGGCTTCATTGCTATGGGGAAAGAGAGCACGATGTTGGAGGTATTCCCACTGATGGGCACCCACAAGACCGTCCTGTAGAATTCCTACAGCTTTCTATAGAGGTTGTATGTTTGCTTATATTGCACAAATAGAGTATTTGATTTAGTTACAGGAAAAAAAAATAAAGGAAAAAATATGGATGCTTAGTTCTGCTGCTAAACAATTCACAAGAGAGTTTCCGAAATAATTAGAGACCTAAAGACCTTAAGGAAGACCATGAAAACATCATTATTTAGAGGAAGAGAGTGCCTCTCACCCTTTCCCTACAGATGTTCTGTTCTGAGGTTGACCCGAGTCAGGGAAGTACTGCTTTCCTAAAGAACTCTGGAGTTCCAGTGTTAAATAGGATTAACTGCCTTCCTAGCTATAAAAGAATCTGTTGTTTAGCACTGAAAGTGACTGGGCTTTGAGCAAAGCCAAAATGTCAGGGGTCAGGATACTGAAAGCAGTAGATGATATGGTGGGGGGGGGAGCGAAACCCTGCTTTCTGGTTATATCATGAGAAGACAAGCATTTGTCTCCCTGCCTCCTACCCCTGCTGTCCTGCTCAGGAAACCCCTCCCAGTCTTCTCCACAGCCATTTGCACATCACTCAGGAATGTGAAGAACCTAGCCATGCAGGTGGAAAGGAAGACCAGGATGGGAGGAAGGGGCGGGTGGAGTGGGAGAGTTAGGAACTCGGTGCTGAGGTAATTGGTCTGTGCAGATGACAGACAGCTGAGGTTCTTTGGTTTGTTCTTGACTGGACTAACATTGTTTACTTGCACTGACTGGTCCTGTGGATTCTGTAATCCTGTACCTTGGCAAGCATGCAAAGTTTTGTAGGTTTTTTTTTTCTTTTTAAGCCATGAGTTTAGATATTACTTTCAATCAAACATCCCCGGGCATGTCTTAAAGATAAATTGTTTTCTGATTTCATAGTAAGGAAAATTAACATCCGTGAACGAAAACTCCTGAGAAACAGCAGAGACTGGAGAAGTTGGGATGTTGCAAGTCCAGAGGCTAATTACCTTAACTTGAGCTAGTTTTAGCCCCAGGAGCAGCCATTTCTTGGCCACCTCTGCGTCAGAAAGAACATATTGCAACAAAGAAAAACTCTTTGGAGTCCACTGACTTAGCAGATCAATTGGCTTCCACCACCTCCAAAGCTCTCAAGGTCATCAGATGGTGTCTTAGTTAGGGATACGAATGCTGCGATGAGATACCATGACCAAAAGCAACTTGGAAAGGAAAGAGTCTATTTCAATCACACTTCTGTATATCAGTTCATTATCAAAAGCACTGAGGGCAGGAACTCAAGCAAGGCAGGAACCTGGAGGCAGGAGCTGATGCAGAAGCCATGGAGGAGTGTTACTTACTAGCTTGCTCTGCCTTTCTAATAGAGTACAGCTTTGTTGTAGAACACAGGGCCATCAGCACAGGGATGGAACCACCCACAATGTGCAGGGCACCCTCCCATCAATCACTAATTAATAAAATGCCCTTCAGCCTTGCTTATAGCCTGATCTTATGGAGGTATATTTTCAACTGATGACTCTCTGATGACTCTAGCTCGTGTCAAGTTGACATAAACCTGTCAGCACAAATGGCATCTTGGGCCTGTAAAAAAGCTCCTCCCACCTTGCTGTACCACCTCTCCTATATATTCACTGATAAAATTTAAAGTTGTCTTGGTTTGTAACTTTCTTTGTTCTGTAAAACTCTAAAACATCATAAAACTGCTTCTATGTTGAAATATGGGATTTGGGGCAACCTATATCTGTGTTCCCAAGCTATGGTCCGTCAAAATGGCTCTGGAATAAACTATCTCATTCCATTTAAGATGAGAACTGTGGTTTTTGCTTTGACATACCAATGGCTTATCAGAACACTTTCCTACTGCTTGTCTCCTCTTTTACTAAGACAAACCAACCCATCAACCAACCAACAGCCAACCAACCTGTCATCCATCCAATCAACCAACTAACCAGCCAACCAATCCATTATCCATCTGACCATCCAATCAACCACCAGTCAACCAGCCAGCCAGCCAACCAACCAACCACCACCTCAGAACTCAGGAAGCTGTGGCAGGAGAATCAGAAAGTCAAGGTCATCTTTGGCTACAAAATCAGTTTGAGGCCAACCTGGTCTAAAAAGTAAGTTCCAGAATAGCAAGTACTACACAGAGAAACCCTGTGTCAAAAAACTGAAAAAAGAAAAAAAGAAACATTTTTTTTAAAGATTTATTTATTTATTATATATAAGTACACTGTAGCTGTCTTCAGATACACCAGAAGAGGGCATCAGATCTCTTTACAGATGGTTGTGAGCCACCATGTGGTTACTGGGAATTGAACTCAGGACCTCTGGAAGAGTAGTCGGGTGCTCTTAACCGCTGAGCCATCTCTCCAGCCCAAAAAGAAACATTTTGATACTAGCAACATCAACGAACCTCAAGAACATTACACTAGGTAAAAAAGACAAAGGTTGTGCAATTAGAGAAGATACTTTTCGTTACTCAGGTTTCGTTACTATAACAGATACCCAAGACAAACAACTTATAAAGAGAAAAGGTTGATTTGGGCTAATGTCTTGGAGGTTCTGTCCATGATCAGTCTGTTGCTAGTTCAGCAGTTTGGGTTCTAGTAATGTGGGTTCTTTGAGGGGCAGGGCCTTCCTGGGCTCTGGTTGGATTAACTCAGGTGACTAGGGTGACAACCAGCTGCTACTGGAGTTGCTCTGAGCCACTGGCTCTTGAGTTTGTCATCTATGTTAATGAGGCAGAAGTATATACAGAGAGGAGTAAACAAGCAGAAGTAAGTTTTATTAAAAATTGAGAAAAAACTGTGTGTATATATTTATGTGTATGTGGTGGTGTGTGTCTGTATGTGTGTTTGTGTGTGTGTGCTGTGCTCTGTGTGTGTGTGTGGGTGTGTGTGGATGAATATGTCTTTCTCTATGTATCTGTGTGTGTGTCAGTGGGTATATGTCTCCATGTGTATGCCTGTGCATGTGTGTGTCTGTGTGCATATGTGGTATGTGTGTGTATTTCTCTATGTGGTGGTATGTGATGTGTGGTATGTATCTCTCTGTGTTTATCTCTGCGTATGTATATGTGTCTGTGTATATGTGGTATGTGTTTGTGTGTATGTGTGTGTGTGTTTGTATATTTATGTGTGTGTGCTGTGTGTGGTTTTGGTGTGTGTCTGTGTGTGTTTATATGTGTGTCTGTGTCTGTCTTTGTGTGCTGATGTGTGTGTGTGTGTATCTTGTATGTGTGTCTATGTATCTATGATCTGTCTGTGTGTGCATGCATGTGAATGTTGGTATATATCTGTGTATGTATGGTATGTATATGTGCATGAGTATGTAGTATGTGAGGTATTTGTGTCTGTATGGTGTGTGTGTATGTCTTTGTATGCATATGTCTGTGTGGTATGTGGTATGTGTGCATGTGTGTGTATGATGTATGTATGTGTGGTATATGTGTGTGTATGCATGTGTGTTTGTGTATCTGTGGTGCATATCTATATCTGTTTGTGTATGGTATGTGTGGTATGTGTTGTGTCTATGTGTGTATTTGTGTGTTTATAATATCAAGTAGGCCACACTATCACACTCCTTTGTTTAATGGCCTTTAATGGGACATATGGTGGGAGTCGGATGGAGACATGGGTAATTCTTACTGAAATTGATCATCCTTTGAGCACAGTGAGGGCTGAACCAATGAAGGTATCTCAGATTGTTCTATTGCTGTGAAGACACACCATGACCACGGTGACTTAAAAGTGAAAGCATTTAACTAGGGGTTTGCTTATAGTTACAGGGTGGTTCTGGGAGCATCACAGTGGGAAGTGTGGCAGTAGCAGGCAGGTCTAGCACTGGATCAGCACTAGAAAGCTTCATCTTATCTGAAAATTAAGGGTTGGGGGGATAAGGTGAGACAACAAGAGAGGAAAGACAGAAAGGCAGACACACACAGAGAGACAGAGACATACATCCTCCAACAAAGCCACAGTTTATGATCCTTCCTAAACAGTCCACTAACTGTGAGCCAAACATTCACATATATGAACATACAGGAGCCATTCTTATTCAAATTCTACAGAGGGGCCATTCCTTCTTCTCATCTGTGGTCCCTCAACACAAGGCAACCATGCCCTGCTCATCCAGGAAGGGAAGTGCTTATAGTTGCATTGCCCTCCTCTCTCATCTTATTGTACCTGTTTCTCTGCCTGTTGGAGTCACATTCCTCTCTCATTCTTGGACTGCATAGCTATTTATGATTTCCCATGAGTTCTTGCCTTATTCCTATGGATAGCTGATCTCCATCTCAGTGGCACACGATATGGGGGACACACGAGGCAGCAAAACCCAGAAAGAGGCCACGGTCTCCCCATAGCTTTTGAAGGCAAACCTCCATTGACTAAATACTACCCACAAGGCCTCACCCCTTAAAGGTCTTTGCTATCTCCACAGTTTCCAGGTAGGGGCTAAGCACTGAGCACATGAAACTTTGGATCTAAACTATAATTTAGCTTGGGTCAACATAAAAAAGGTTCCAAACAGAATAAGAATCAGTTCATTCCGTGACCAGAGTTCAGAAACCTGAAGTCATATCCCATAAAGTAAGAGGCTACATGAACTTTCATAGTCACAGAACAAACATCACTTAATTAGCGAGCTACAAGCACACTGGTGGGGACACCAGGTGGGTTGGTCACAGTTCAACGGGGGATATCTCCACACAGTGGGGTATCTCTGCACAGTGGAGACATCTGTGCTGTAGGTCCCAGAGGCTATTTGATGAGATTTTTGGTTTGGGGGTTTATGAAAAGCAAGTGGCCCACTAACTACAAATTAATACATTCCAAATATTTTACACAATATTAGATCAAATACAGAGACATTACAGGATAGTAGATCAAATACAGAGACTGGGTGTTAAATGGCTATTAAAAGAATTAGAAATAGACCAAGATACTTTGGCTCATGAAACACTCTTACCTCTCTACAATCTTAAGGTTCTGATCAGCCAACTGATCTACAGAATTTTAACCTGGGGTTGGTTTTACTTCAGGAGACCTTGCTTCATGCTTCCATGGTCAAAACCACAGAGGAAAAAGCAGAATAGGAATCACCAGGGTCATCGGAGGGGAGTGGGATTTGGTTCTTCATGAGGTCAGAGTTCGAATTGCGGAGCATGAGCAAACAGCGTGTCCGTGGCTGCTCAGTGAGGTATATTGACTGTCACCGCCCCTTAGAGTGACAGCTCGTAAATCTAATGTGATCTGCGCACACAATACACATTTGTGTTTTGTAATGTATCTATTTCAGGCACTCGCTTTATCATTAAATATTAACGTTGATAAAGAAACATATATAATATCATTAATCTATTATGAGCTGTTTTCACAGCTCATTTTTCAGAGGGTTTTTTTTTTAATCCTTTCTTCATTGTCTCAGTGCCAGGATCATTCAGAAATTTAACACAGTGCACAGCACTTAGGGAGTGGCTAGGGTGAGTGGCTTTCTTAGTCCCTTCATAGAGAAGTTGAGGCTCAAGAAGCAATTATACCAAGCTGTAGTTGGAAGAGGAACAGCGCTGACATGCTCTGAGAGCAACAGAAATAAGTAAGAATCAGAGCAATTGAAACTTGTTATTTTGTTTTGTTTTGTTTGTTTGAGACAATGTCTCACTATGTAGCTTTGGCTGTACTGGAGCTCTCTATAGAGACCAGGCTGGCTTCGAACTCTCAGAGTTCCATTCATCTCAGCACCTACAGTAATGGGATTAAGATGTGTGCTACCATGCCCAATATAACTTAAAAAATTATTTATTTTTATTTGTGTATATGGGTACTGTGGAGACTGGAGACCTGGCTCAGGAGAGGGAAAGTTGCCCTGGATTTGATTTCAGGAACATCAAAGATGACTAGCTTCCAAGGTAACAGTTGTTCAGTGACTGATAGAGGTAGAAGAAGAGAGACCAGAATTTGCAGACTATGCAGGGGCTGAGCAAGTGAACAGGACTTGCTAACAGGATATGAGGCCAGAGAGGGCCAGCCCAAAGCACTTAATGATGGTGGCGCTCTTTCTAATAAAGTCACCATAAAGTGGTTCTTGAAATAGACCAAGTAAAAGGAAGTCTGATGGATCTAGGTTTCTGACGGTGACAATTGCATTGCTCTTCATGAAATATTTCAAGAAGTTATTTAAAATACTTTGAACAATTCTTTTGTTCCTGTGCTGTCTTGGTTTCCTAAGCGAATGTGGACAAAGCCCACTACAGACCCACTGACACTGTTGTCAGAGATCTGAAGGTTAAAACAGTAGGAGACACTACCGGAGGGGAGCACCCGAGGCCAGACCGCTCCAGTCTAAACACAGCAGCAGGAAGCAGGAGGAGAAGCTGGGCATGCATCATGGTGCAGAGGCCTGAGATGAGACTTTAGAAGCTCCTTACAAAACCAGTCCACCGTGTGACCCAGCAATCTCGCTTACGCATTTTCACCCAGTGAGCTACAAATACCTACATGCAAATCTGCACATAGACGTTTTCAGCAGCTCGATTCAGAGTTCCCGAACTTGGGAGCAAGCAAGGAGCTTCACCTTAGGC
Organism: Rattus rattus; assembly: GCF_011064425.1. Taxonomy (NCBI): domain Eukaryota; kingdom Metazoa; phylum Chordata; class Mammalia; order Rodentia; family Muridae; genus Rattus; species Rattus rattus. The sequence goes on along the minus strand of NC_046168.1, from coordinate 47,663,115 downwards.
AAGTTTATAAACTAACCGATCTCGTCATAGCTTTCCGTTCAATGCTAAAGGAATGCAGGGCTGAAACCACAGAAGGACTTAGAAGAAAGTTGACCCAAATTGCCAACTTGAAAGCTATACACTGCTTGATTTCAATAAAAAGATCAGGAGGGGTTACTAGGGCGTGGGGGAGAGTTGGGGTGATCAGAAAAGCACTATCCCTGCAGACCCTGGTCTGCATTTTAAGTCCCATGGCAGTAACCATTGTTCAAACCCACAGACTTAACACACCCAGAGTGACCCACACAGGTACCATGGATTTTTGGGTAAGTGTTGTTAGGAGTAAATTCCAGACCTCACAGAAAGAGACCACCGCTCCAAAGTGAAGGGTCTTGACGAGGCAGAACTTTACCCCTGATTCAGAGGCCGCACTCTGAACAGCAAGCACATCAGGGCAGCAAGCACGTCTGCGCAGGAAGCACACTGGGATTTTATTCTAACGCCTTTGGTTTGCTCAGTTCTTTCCTCATTGTCTGTGGTCCAACCCCACAGTCTTTTCCCATTGGCCAACTTTAAAGAGACTCAGTACAAAGCTGCGGAAGGGGGAAGGGGCCAGCCACTTTAATCCAAGAATGTACCAGGGCCTTTGTGCAAACAAAGGTTTTATGAGGTGGGACAGATGAAAGATTTGAATTCTTTGACATAAAAACGTTTTATAGTGTTTGATAGAGAAGAGTCGCGTTTAATGTTTCTTAAAGCCTGAAGCATCCCTGTAGTTCCTGGTGCCCTGCACGAGGTGGAAGGTGGAGACAGCAGAGGGCCACGCCCACAAAGGGTGGGGCATGGGTAGGAAATCCCTGCCCACTACCTCTCTTATTTGTACTATAAAGCTAACCTTTTTCTTTAACCCCCCCCCCAAATCCAAATTTAAATTTGCTGTGATGGCTCTTATCTGAAATCTCAACCATCCAGAAGTGGAGGCAGGAGGATTGGAAGTTTAAGATTATCTTCTGTTACAAAGTCTAAGGCAAGCCTGGGTTACATGAGATCTTGTCTAAAAGCAAAATAAAAGACATTCCCACCTCTCACCCCCCCACACCCTTTAATTTAAAGAAAAAAAAGCCAACACTACTGCATTATCAGAGGGGTAGAAAGGATGCTTTGGGGACTAGTACATTACTCGGGGCGTTGTGACCACTCCTGCCTTCGGGGATCCCAAGACTGTGCCCCAGTAGACCAGATCAAAGCTACATAAACTCAGAAAGACCATGAGACCTGGGGAACAGGGCCACGTAGCACAAACTTCTCTGCGTAATACAGCAGTCTCTTCTCTTCCAGTATAGGGGCATGTTCTTAAGATCAACTTCCAATGTCATTCCTCAGGGCCTTACACCTTGTTTTTGAGAAAGAGTCTGTCCCTGGCCTAGAGCTTGCTGGGTGTGCTAGGCAGGCGCGTGAGCTCTAGGAACCTGACCGTCTCTATTTCCCCAGCATAGACATTCATTATAAGCACACACCGCCTGCCTGGGTTCTTTTTACCAGGGTTCTGGGGCTCACGCTGTGGACAGGTCTTTTTCTTACTGAGTTGTCTCAGCCTCTGAGAAAGTCTTTCCACCACCAAGGCTCACGGCATTTTCCAGCAGTGCAGTGCAAGCGATATGTTATGGGCCCAGAGGGAGGTGGGGGTGAGAGGCCAGGCCTACTCCATCTTGGGACCGGCCTCCATCTTAAAAGAAAAAAAGCCTGAGAATTTGGCCCGCAGCTGGACCCAAGCTGCACCCAGGTATCAGGAAGGACCCCACGGCTGGTCCTTGGCCAGTTATCCCTAGCTACTTCCTAGCAACAGTCAATCAAAGATTCGGCTGAGTGTTTCAGACGTATTTTCGTGATTGTTCATGATCTTGCTTCAGAGCACCCATTTGTCCGGCGGCGTACCATAGTCATTCAATTAGATACTTGCCAGGCTGGGAACCCCCTCGCTTGCTCACCATTTCCTATAAAGTCTTGTCCCCCTAAGACCTCCAGGCTGCGCCCTCCCATTCTGCTGTCAGAGATGGCGGCATGACCCTAGTGTGATTACATCAGAATCAGCTCCTTGGTGGTCTTTTGGGGTTCGAGAACGCTTCCTGGCACAACAGAGGGCCGACTCTCACCAGAAGAGTCAGGGCCGCACAGCTCCTTCAGGGCTTCTTCATGGCTGAGCACAGACCTTGGCAATGAGTTGCATGCCATTGCCAAATGAGAAATGACAATTCTGGGATGTCACTTTTTCCAAGGATGCTTGCATAAGCGTCTCAGTGCCAAGTGGCATGACACAGTTTTTCCCTATGCATCATTCTCGTGGGCTTGATGTGCATCTTGGAGAGGCACTCACAGGAAGACACCCATGTGCAAAGGCTTAGCATGGGGGTGTTTACCTTCTGGAGGGAAATCCCAAGGCACAGCTGTGGGTGTGGTGAACTGAAGGCTGCCGTTGGAAACTACTGTGGAACCTGTTACAGAAGGGAGGCCAAGGAAAGGTTGCATATTTCCTAAAGTTTAGTCACAGAAAAATCAGTACAACTGTGGGTGGTTAGAAAACCCCAGAGGCTCGTCAAACTAAGCTCAGTCCAAAGAGGAGCACAGCGATTCACTCAGTGCAAGCCATTCTGGTCAAGCCCAGTGAACAACAAAGGCATTACCTAAACTGAGTAGTGGAGGCTTTGTGGAGAGCCTCCCCTTAGTCCCCCCCAACAGGAGGAAAGGGGCAGGAAGAGCCTGCTCTTTTGCAGTTCCTGGGTTTTAATCAATGTTGCTGGTGTTTTGAGACCAAAAGGGCAGCCCCTTGTCTTTCCAGGACCTGGCCCAGCATCCCCGGAAACCCAGGACTGGGACTAGCCAATGATTTTTTCCACTCACAGACCTCTGTGACAAGCAGGGTCCAATATGTCTTGAGGACTTCAACCAGCACTTCTAAATTGCAGTTCTGTCAGATCCTATCATATCATAGATGGATATAATTGGGGGATGTACTGGCTGGTTCTGTGTGTCAACTTGACACAAGCTGAAGCCTCCCTTGAGGAAATACCTCCCTGAGATCCAGCTGTAAGGCATTTTCTCAATTAGTGGTCAAGGGTGGGTGGTGCCATCCCTGGACTGGTAGTCCTGAATTCTATAAGAAAGCAGGCTGAGCAAGCCAGGGGGAAGCAAGCCAGTAGGCAGCATTCCTCCATGGCCTCTGCCTCCTGCCTCCTGGTTCCTAGCCTGTGTGAATTCCTGTCCTGACTTCCTTTGGTGATGAACAGCAATGTGGAAGTATAAGCTGAATAAACACTTTCCTTCCCAACTTGCTTTTTGGTCATGATGTTTTGTGTGGGAATAGAAACCCTGACTAAGACGGGGGACAATAGAACCATTTGCTTAAGTTGTAGGACACTTCCTGCCCTTCAAACTAAAAACAGTGTCTGTTCATGAAATGCACAATTCCAGGGCACATCACTGCTTTGACCCTAGAACAGTCTACAGTGAATTTAACTAGTGCCTGTTAGTGGGACACAGAGACACCAGCATCCTTGATGAATCCAGTGGCGTGTGAAATGGTGTGAACATTTTGGGAAAATAGACTGGCTCTTTCTTTAAAAGTTAAGTCTAGGGAACAGGTATGGCTCAGTGGTTAGACGCACATGTTGGTCAACCATGAGGACCTAAGCTTGAATCCTGACACCCACTTAATGGGCTGAGCATGGCCTTGAGTTTTCCTGTCTCCCCAGGTCATGGAGGAAAGAGACAATGGTATGGCTGGGGCTTGATAACTGTCAGCCTGGCCAAAAAACATGAGTTCCAGATTCAAGGAGAGACCTCTTTTCAAACGAGTGAGTTGGATAATGATAGAACAAGGCACTCAGCATCATCCTCTGACCCATGCTCCCCCCACACTCGTGTGCACATATATAACCGCCCTCACACTTTGTGTACATATACAACTCTGTCTCACACACATGCATCTGCACATAAACACCTTCAATCACATGTACACCTATACAGCCTTCTCACACATCCATCTGCACATTAACATCTTTACACACACATGTGCACATATATATCCCCCTCACACACATACACATACATCTGCACATAAATATCTTCACACACACACACACACACACACTCATGTACACATATACAGCTTCCTCACACATACACAACTTTCTTTTCCCTCACACATTTTCAGTTTACCCCCCAATGCACACACAGATGCACATAAAACTTAAATATAAATTTACCTCAATACCTGACAGTTCCAGGATCTAGAAATAAAAACATATACCTGCATAAAGACATGTACACAAACTCCCACAACAGTGAGATGTTGCAATGGCAAAAAAAAAAAAAAAATGGGGAAGCATTTAGATGTCAGAGAGCTGACAATGTACTACATATTCCGTGCTGTATTCACACAGTGGACTCAACTCGAATGTAAAAGAAATGAGGTGTTGATCTATGTTACAACACAGAAGAACCTTGGAAAGGTTGACATCTGTTAGATGACCCTAGTTATACAAAATAGTTACAAAGGTATCAATGAACTCAAACATGGCCTATCTTGCCAAACAGTCCCACAAAACTTAAGGACAGAGGCCCTCTGGCTCTGACTGGCTTCTCATGCCGAAGCTGCCTTGCCCAGCCATGTGGCTGGGAGATGTGAAGCCCTTATAGCCCTTATAGGCTCACCTCACATATGTTGAGTAGACGCACTCCAGGATGGCCAGTTTCCCAGGAAACTTTGGGTATAGAAAAGACAAGGAATGACAGATATTCTCCTGTAGTATTTCCCTAGAAACATTCTCTGCCACATTTTTATGCAATATCTTTTGGCAGACAGGCGGCCGAGGTTTATGTAATCCCTCCCTCTGGTGCATGTTTATGCTACCTCCAGCGTTACTGCTGTTATCAGCCATGTGTCAAAGAGCAGCCCGATGCCAAGCTGTGCCTGTGCTCTGTCTGTCTGTACAGGGAAAGTCTCTGGGTTTATTCACTGGATGGTCCTAGGCTCTCACTCTCTATGGCAGAGCCATGTCTCCACCTTCCTTCTCACCCACCTCTTAGAAATCTGTCCTCTGGCATATCAAGTTCCAGTCTGCTTGGAACCTCACCAAGGCAAGCCATGGACTGTCACACAAAATAAAATCTCATTTTAAAAATTGGGCCCATTTCCCTTAACAGAACGCAAAGTAGGGACTGGGAAAGGTAATCCTACAATGATGACATCACTACAGTGATGGTGTCACTACAATGATGACATCACTACAGTGATGATGTCACCAACATTTCTAACGCCTGGGCTATACCGCCGATGTGAGGGTGACACCAATGCTGGTGTCCTCTAGCTATTTTCACTGCCCCCAAGCTAGCCAGGAACTTGCTTCTCTCTGTCCCCTCACTTAACCCACGTGCACAAGGAAGCCACTGCTGTCATAGCAGAGGGGAGAGAAAACTGGGCAGAAGCTAAAGTCTTGTTCCACCTAAACTCTTTCATGTATCTTGTAAAAAATGGTAACTGTTGGAAATGCTCTTGGACTGAGACAAGACACCTGTGTAAACAGCGATGCTATGGATAAGCTGTGGCAGTTTCAATATTAAATACTCCTAAAGCTTGTATGCTTGGTACCCAGTGTGTGACCAGAGGTGGGATTTTTCTGCAAATGTTTGGACCTTGAGGGCTCTGACCTAATCAATAGATTGATCTATAATTTGAAAACATCATTGAGAAATGGCAGAAACTAAGATGTAGGGCCTGGTTTGCAGAGGTAAATGACAGGGTTGGGGGTGTGAGAGGGCAGTGGTGGCCCTGAAGGGTGCCCTTTCCCTAGTCCCTTCCTTTCTCTCTCTGCTTCCTGTGCATAGGAAGTGAACAGCTTTGGTGTCCAGCATGAGCTCACCACAATATGCCCTCTCACGGGAGGATGAGAGGAACAGCCCGTGGCCACAGACAGAAGCCCCTGACACTAGAGATCAAAACTAATCTTTCTGTGATGTATTATTGCCTTGGAGTCCTTCTGCTGCATACCCAGGAGTGGTAAAGGTGAAGCATTGTAGGGTGTCATACAGGTGAAGGCAGATACAAGAGAGAACGAGACCTGTCATTGGACAAGAAGGAAGGATGGGTGGGAGAAAATTTTAGAGAGAGGAGAAGACTGGAGTGAGGAGAGGGAGACGCTGAGGAGAAAGCATGGAGGTGGATGTTAACATTCTTCTCTGCACATTTACAGGTTATTATGAATATTCTTAAGGGACGGATGTGTACAGGGCTTTGTATGTCTAGGTGGGCAATTCTATCTTATCCATTGGATCAGAGGTTATTGTGTTGTGTGTTCTTTCATGTGGCGATTTAATTGAATTCAAGAGAGTGCATGGTGGCTGGAGACATTGGACTGCCATGGAATTGGGATGTGTATGTCTGGCATGGTGGCAACCTGCCTTGGGAACTAGATGGGTAGAGAGATTGCTCTCAGGCTCAGAGAGAAGCCATCGGCAGTGTGATATGGGACGGAGTAGATCTGGTGAGACGCTTTGCTGACAGAGATTAAGATATCTACCAGATATCTTGGGGCACTATGGTGACAGACCTAGTGCAGGATAAAAGACAGCATTTTTAAATATATATTTTTACAGCAATAGAACATATGGTAGATTTAGCTTGAGCGCTTTATGAAGCCTCCCTACAGTGGGTTGACCAGTAATCCCTCCAAGCACAGCGTGTGAGGTCCCTCCTTGGCACTGATTTGCTTCCGTATCTGTCATTCTGATGAAAAGTGGGTCTTCCAGAGCATTTTCCACGTTCATTTCTAGAGCAATAAATATGTATAGAATATTGAGATGGAAATGAGAACACTGAACTGAGCAGTGGGTGACTGGGCCCCCATGGTGTCCTTTCCACCAACAGACCATTCAGAGAAGGTCTTTACCCAGTGCTGCTCCCTCAACGTGTGCATCCGGCTCTCCGGCAGCGACGAACACAGTGAGCACAACTAAATAAGGCACTCTGCCATCACAAGGGAGCGTTCTCATGGCCAAGAATTCTTCAGAGGTGTTTGTAAGTTCATGTAACTTAGCAGAATGGGAACTAATAACCTCACGTGTTTAGAAAATTACAGAATTACAGTTTCTTCCAGTAACAACCTACAAGCAACATACCCTGCCCCAGGGTGACAAGCTCAGCTATCAAGGAAAGAGTTCAGGACCCAGAGGATATGTTCAAACATATTCCTCACCCTGAAATGCTCCTGCACTCTTCAACATAGCCTTCAGAAATCAGATAGAAATATTTATCGGTTAGAAGCAATTTCTTGAGGAAAAATTCTTCAGCGTACTCAAAGCTTCCTGATCTTCTGGGGGAAACGCTAGCACCATTGTTCCACTAATCTATTTTGTGTTGGGTACTGTATTGAGTTCTGGGGCTACAGAATACAGTAAGATACAGGCCATCACTGAGGATCTCCAGTCGTATGACCCTGCAGTGTTGAGGCTGTGTCAGAGATAACACAGAACGTCTCAGAAATGAGATGTGTTCATTTTGCTGAATGTCAGTGAGACCTTAGTATGGCTTGTGTATGAAACGTTCTCCCAAAGGCTCCTGTATTGAAGGCTTTGCCCCTAGTTGATAGCTTCTTATCATCGAGAAGAGATTAGGTCGAAAGGGCTCTGAGCTAATCCATTGATTGATCCGTGTTCTGATGGAGTGAAGGGGAGGCGATAGAAAGCAGGATATAGGTCCTGACTGGAGGTAGGAGGTCACCTGGGATTCATTATGCCCGGCCCTTCCTGGCTCTTGCTTCGTGGCTGCTCAATGCTGAACAGCCGTTCTTGCTTCTGTAATAGTCCGAGTCATGGATGCACGGGTACAGATTACTGGGGACGGAAGTCTCTGAAACCATGGACCTGATTATGTCCTTCCTTGTTAAAATAGTTTTTCTCCAGTTCTTGTCATAGTGATGAAACAAAACAAAATGCTACACACTCAGGTGTGGGCCATAAGCCTGGATCTAGAATCTGGGGGTACCCTGGGGTACCTCTTGTTTGCTCATAGGACTTTTGACTCAGTGGTGATTCAGAGCTAAATTTACATTTCCTTCAAGGCAAAGGAAAACAACTTCATGAAGATCTGTATAAAGGAAGTTTGCTACGGTGGTAGGAAGAGTCTTTGTCCCGTTTCTCAGTGTTATGAATCCAGTGTGGTAAGGGAGTCGGGAATCAATGGATTAGCTCAGAGCCCTTTCGACCTAATCTCTTCTCAATGGTAAGAAGCTATCCACTAGGGGCAAAGCCTTCAACACAGTAGCTGAGATTTCATAGTTTAAGGAGTTTAACATGTTTAAATCAAGTTGCTTTGACCCCTCTACACCTTGTCTGCTTACACTGTACACTTATTTATGACCCATAGGCATCTGCCGCCTGTCCTCATCGGAACTACCCATCATTTGAATTGAATATAATCAGGTGTCCCTTTCCACACTCTCAGGCTAAGGGCACAGTGAACTGAGCTCTGATGGACTTCACTCTGTCTGCCTTTGTGCAGAAGGCAAAGCATACAACAAGAGCAGTGCACTTTGGGGCATGTCCAGGGGTCCAGAGAATGCTCTAACTTCTGCATTCAAACAACGTTAAATGGAGCCCTTGGTTATGGAGTTACCTTTCTTGTTTTTTGTTTTGTATAAAATGCCAAGAGGAGTTTGCTTAGTCATGTAGTCTAAAAGCCACAAAGTCAAACTGAATCCTAATATTAATTTTAACCTCAAGGTTTGCTCCCCATTTTCCCTGGGTTGGGTGGTTTGCTGAGATAGGTTTCCCTGTACAGCCTTGGTTGTCTTGGACTTGCTGTGCAGACCAGGCTGGCCTTGAACTCAGAAAGATTTGCTTGACTCTGCCTCCTGAGTACTGGGATTAACAATGTGCCTCCATGCCCCATTTTATTCCTTGGTTAAAAAAAGAGAGATTGAAATAAATAGTGTTTGAAATAGTCTTTCCCAGGAAAGAACACACCAATTGGCTATCCGATAGGAAATAAGCATGAAAACAGACAGATAAGTAACATTATACAGAATGAGCAGGGTATTTAGAAATTCTGTGTGTGTGTGTGTGTGTGTGTGTGTGTGTGTGTGTGTGTGTGTGTGTGTGTGTCGGCCATATGTTTGAGAGTAGGGAAGGGTATGTGGAAGGGTTTGGAGGGAGGAAAAGGAAGGGGAAAAGACAAAATTATAATATCACAAAACCACAGGACACATTTTAAAAGTTATTATTTTTAAAACCGTGTCTTATTCTCCTCTGTCCCTGCAATTGTTTACTCGGTCCAGGGCCACGGGAAGGCGCCTCCCGAGTCTTGTAAGTTTTTGGGAACTTCCTGTGAGTCTTACAACTCATTCTGAGCGTTCCATTTATTCTAAAATTCTGGGAGGAAGCAATCCCAGAACCAGAGACTTGAAGGATAGACTAAGTTAGGACGCCAGTTCCCTAGAGGTTATTAGAGAACAGCTTAATCAGAGTGAGAAAGGGAGCTTGAGAAGGTGGGGCACAGGGCAGAGGGAGGGTATCTGGGATGGGGTTTGCTGCAACCCTGCTGCGTTTTTGTCTAGTGAATGCCTGAGCCAGAGGCCCTGTCTCTTTTAGAGCCCTTCAAAGTGACAATACCTCTCAGGACTGCCATTCTCTTTGCTAGAGAATAGACTGGACAGGGTGGCCCTACAAAGACCCAAGCAGATGAAAACTCAGGGGTGAACCATTGTCGTGGCCGTGTTAGCGCTGACAGCTCATCTCTCTTTACTCCCGCAAGGAACTCTCAATTCCTGTGCAGTCCGGGAGGGAGGCTGCAGTGTGACCCGGCGCTCTAGGGAAGGGGCAGTCGAGGTATTCCAGATGGTCCCTCACTGCCTCCATTTCTTCTCTCCAAACCTAGAGATGTCACCAGGGGAAGCGGGGAGGGATCCGAAGCTGAGGTCAGACTTGGTGGAGAAGATGAGAGTGAGGAGAGAGCCGCAGCTTGGAGGTTGGAGGGGGTCCGGTGGGATCCTGGAAAGGAGCAAGTATAGTGGCTGGACAGAGGACGGTAGTCTCAGAACGGGGGAAGGGGTGAGGCCCTGCGGAGAAGTGAGAGAGAGGCTTAGTCTTGCGGAAGAAAAGTGGAAAAGAAAGTGTGAAGCTGTCCAGGGTGGGTAGGTGGCAGAAACCGGGAGCGGATCCCCACGCAGTGCTGGGACTCTTACGCGGCGCCCTAGGCCAGTTTCCCCTCCCGCCGCCCCTCCCCCTCCCCGCCTCTGGAGCTGCGGAGCGGCGACCCGAGCGCCGGGACGGCGATGGCGCGAGCGGTGGGCGTGCGGGGCCGGGCTGCACGGTGCGGGCGCTGGCGGCGAGGCGCTCTCCTCGCCTTCGCCGCGTGGACCGCGGGCTGGGTGCTGGCAGCCGCGCTGCTGCTCCGCGCACACCCGAGCGTCCTCTCAGAGCGCTGCACGGACGAGAAGAGCCGGCGCATCCTGGCGGCGCTGGTAGGTCCCGCCGCCGCATTGCCCAGTGTCGCGCGTCCGGGTCGGGTTCCCAGACCCCTTCTCAGGGTCCTCGGTGTCCACACCACCTGCGATGCTACAACGTCGTAGCGACCACTCCATCCTGGGATAGGGGAGTTGGGGGAGGTCTCTATGTGCTTATGAAATACCCAGGGAAAGAGCTAGGAGTTAGCTATGGGCGATCCCGGGCAACCATCCCTTTTTCTCCAAAATTAGCCTTGCGTCCCAGGACAGTATTCCTGCCGCAAAGTTTGCAGGGCCATTGTGGTGCTTACATCCATTCAGGTGGCCAGGTTTGGAGGATACACCTCTTTCCTAGGCCATCTCGCTCCTTAAGCCACTGTTCTCAGTGATCCCGTGGGGCTGCCAGATCACCCCCACCTGATCAAACCCCATGGTTTGATTGTTGCTTGGTCTCCTCCTCCTGGTGACCTAAAGACAAGGCCCTTGACTGTGTGGGTCCAGAGGTACTGAGGCAGACACCTTCTAAGGAGCAGAACGCCCCATGAAGCCAGCCTGGTTGACCCTGTTTCGTGCTCTACTGTGGTCCATTAAAGGGGGAAGGTCAGGATTTTTACTGGACTGCTCCTTAACTTGTCCGGGCTACTGTTGATGCAAAGAAACATCACATCAGGGGGCTGCTGAATGGTCTGGCCTTTCCACCATGAAGTAAAATGCTCATTTTTGTTTTGTTTGTTTGTTTGTTTGTTTTTGTTTTTTGGATTCTGCTTAGGAATTAGTACTTAGGAGAGAGTTGAGTATAGGGAGGCATCTCCGACCTCAGGAAAGGAGAAGAAAGCAGACTGCATTTGCTCCCCCACACTTCCTAGACTACCTGAGTATTTGGTTTGAAACCGCCAAGAAACTCTCGGTGGGGTGGGGGGTGTCAGTTCACTTGCTTAAAAAGGTGTTGTTTTTGTTGGTTTGTTTGTTTTGTTTTCAGACTGTAAGAAATTCGAAACAGATTAAGTATTAAACATTGATTGTTCCTCCTCCTGCTGCCTCTCCTTCACCATCTCTTCTACTGCCTCCTTCCTTTTCTTTCCTTCCTCCTCCTCCCCCCCCCCTCCTCCTCCTCCTCCTCCTCCCCCTCCCTCCCTCCCGCCTTCCTTCCTCCTTCCTTCTCTCACTCTTTCAAGGAGTTAGGAAAGATTAAGCCACCAAAGCATGTTTCCTAACTAAATGTTGCTCCTGTCACCTTGTTAACTTGCTTCCTCCACACAGGGACACACAGGTCCTATCTACTGCTCACCACTTACCTGAAGCTTCACCAAGTTTTAAGTCGCAAGATTTAAACTCTAGCAGCATTTGCTGTTCTTGCAGATGGGAACACTAATTTCCCCAGTAGGCATCTAAAACTCCCCCAAAATAAAACTCCCTTTTATTTTGGTGAAGCTCGCTGACTAAGACAACAAAATTTAATAGTTTGGCTAAGACCCAGGTCCCATTTACAAACTTAATATAATCTTGTAGATTAAAGTAGGAGGCAAAGCCCATTGTTTGTTTATTTACCTTTGGTCACGCTGAGACAAGCCTAATGGAAATTAAATTGCCTGATAGGATTTAAGTAATTGGTGGTCATAACTTTCCCAGCATTCCAGGCTGTAAATTAAAACCAATTCTGTTTAGAAGCTTTACCAATACATCTTCAACGAAGCCATATGGGATCATTTTTAGTTTGACAGAGAGCTGAAAAGATTGATTCTGTCTTTTATGGCTCTCAGTCTTAACTCTCGCCAAATTCCCAAAACCATTTTCCCAGAGTTTGTGTGTTGGAGTGTCAGGTGAACTGCTGTGTGAGTTCCTCACCGAAGCAAGCGTCTCTCTTTACCTTCCCATGGCCTTTCCTGGTGCTCTCATTCTGTGTTTGCTGAGGTAAAACTGAGAAAGCACCCTGACTCACTTTACCCAAGACCTTAAATCAGGGCAGACCAAGACACAGTTCCAGCCAGGCAGCTGCCAAGCAGAGGTTGGCATTGTGGCTTCTGAGGACTGGCTCTGAATCGCGCCTCTGTGTCCTGGCTTCCCCGGCACTTTGCATTTTGCCTGGCTTTCATCCTACATAATAAAAGCGGTTGTTATTTTTCTGACTGGCCTCCAGACTCTCATTAGCTTTCACTCTGAGTACCCAGTGCACATAAGAAATTAGAGCCAAAGGGAGGTTCTCTCTGGCAGAGCCAAGAGTCCTGGTGAGTCTCCCATGCTGGCGGGGTCTGTGTTCCCAGGCCCCAGAGTGTCAGGTGGCTTTGCTGGTAGTGGGGGGAAACTTACCTGCAGAATATAGCAACCGCATGGTAAAAGAGCTGGCTAGAGGATGGGGTGGGGGGGGTCTGTAAGTCCCCGGGGGTTTTCAACATTTGCAAAGACAGGAGTTGCTTAGAAAGCCAGCTAGACTTGGTTTGAAGGCTTCAATCCCTAGGTCCTTTGGATTCCCTGTTTTCCTGCTCTTTTGTGTGACTTATCAGCTGCACAACATCCACAGAAGGGGCACTTCTCCTGGGTTGGCTGTGAGGTTTCTAGGGTTTTATTTCTCTGGGGAGCTCTGTGTTGAGGCTCTGCTGGGCTGAGGAGTGGCTGAGGAGCATTAACACTGACACCCAGACATCCCTTGCTTCTCCAGGCAGATCAGTGTCTGTTGATGTCCATGCCATCCAGTAGCATAGGCAGAAGTAAGGCGCTATTTCACTTACTCCCCTCAACAAACTCTAACGGCAAGATTGGTGTTCTTGCAGATCGGAGCATTTAAGCCCATTGTCCTGCTTAGTAAAGTTAACGTGTTGAGGATTCAAGACTCTACTTGGGGCCTTGGACAGTAGAGACCCTGAGTTGAAAGCCTCTACACTGCAAACCCTGGACACCAGCTTAGGGGACTCCTCACCCTCCACAGCTGTCTTCCCATAGGCTGCGATATTCAGAAAGCTTTACTGCACTCTTGCCTACACTGAAGATTCTGTTTGTGTTTTTGTTTAAAAACAAAAAACAAAAAACAAAAAAAAAAACAAAACCCCAAAACAGGGCAGATTCCTCTCTCTCTCTCTCTCTCTGTCTCTGTCTCTGTCTCTGTCTCTCTGTCTCTGTCTCTCTGTGTCTCTGTCTCTGTGTGTGTGTGTGTGTGTGTGTGTGTGTGTGTGTGTGTGTGTGTGATAATAGAGGCTGCACAGGCCTCAGGGAACACAGCAGCCTGGGCCTCTGCCCTGAAAGAGTTCATTGCGAGCAGACCCTTCCTGCAAACAGTCTTTGCCACACTTGTAGAGGAGGGTTGCATGATGGGGCGATGCTTCGAGGCTTGCTGAGATCCTGCAAGACATTGTGTGACTTCCTGGAGAAGAACTGTTCTCATGAAGTCTGAATGCTTCTTATGTAGGAACTTAGTGCTTCTTTAACATCAGTCTCCTAGGTGATCCAGTCTCAAGTGGTCTGCCCTGGATTGGTACACATGTCCAGGTATATATATATACATATATGTAATATGTACATTGTATATATATATGTGTGTGTGTGTGTGTGTGTAATAAACACACATGTATATCTATGTAATCTATGTTGAAAGAAGAGGTCATGAATTTGGAAAGGGGACATGGGAGGAATTAGAGGGGGAGGAAAGGGCGAGAGGTATGTGATGGTGTGTGTGTGTGTGTATGTATGTGTGTGTGTGTGTGTGTGTGTGTGTGTGTGTGTGTATGTGTGTGTATGTGTGTGTGTGTGTGTGTGTGTGTGTGTGTGTGTGTGTGTGTGTGTGTGTGTGTGTGTGTGTGTGTGTGTGTGTGTGTGTGTGTGTGTGTGTGTGTGTGTGTGTATGTGTGTGTGTGTGTGTGTGAACATCACATGCAACACAGATTCACTATGAATTTTATTACTATGAACTGTGCCAGCAGAGGATTCAGGGAGCTAGCTCAGTTGGTAAAACACTTTCCTTCAAAGTGTGAGGATCTGAGTTCCGTTCCTAGAACCCACATAAAAAATCAGTACGGTTGCAGATGCTTGTAATCCTGCTGAGGAGAGAAAAGTCCGATTTCAAATGGGGACTTAAAGAACACCTTTTGCTGAAGCAATAGGTTATGCTGCTAATCACATAACTCAGCCTTTAGCACTCACACAATGAAAGTTTCCAGATTACCCTTTAAACTTGCAATTTTATGTTGAGTTTACTGGTTTCCTGTTTGCTGGACTCTTTATTCATCAGGCACAGACATGCCAAGCTGTGGAGAGAGGAGTTTAGTACTGGTAACCAGCCAGCCACAGGGGAGAGTTCTGCGCCTAAAGAAGATGGGTGGGATAAGTAGCAGAGCACCCGGACACAAAGTAACAACAGCGCTCACCCACGAGCTTGCTTCTGAGTGCACATTCTTAGGTCAATTTCTCTCTCGGGCTGCTGAGCAGTTGTGATGGTCAGCAGACTTGGGGGCCTTTGGTCACCCCCAGTTTACATCCTGGCCTTTTTGACACTAGACTTCCCAGCAAGAAGCCAACCTGTTGATCCCCAGAAAGAGCTTACATTTTTACAAACCCAGCAACCCCCTAGGACTGATACAAATTTAGTAGTGACACCATTGTTCTAAGCATTCCCTGACTCCTGTTTGGAAATTGCCCTCCAAATTTGCTGGGATGAATTTCCTGGGCATTTCAATAATTTTTGTTTTATTTCATTGGTGAAACAGATTTGTATATAAAGCAATATGTTGGTGGACCCAACACAGACAGTGCTCACAGGGCTGTCAAGTGGGAGGGGGGGGCAAGAGCGAGAGGGAGGGAGGGACAGAGGGAGAGAGAGAATCCAAGGATACACCCAGGAGTGGGGGAAGCTTTCTCGGGAATTTGACAGGTTGGGAAGCATGTCAGTGAGATGGGACAGAAGAATGACTGTTTTGAGTGGGGTTTGTTTGAGACAGTGTTTCACTCTAGAAAAAGGCGGGTCTCAAATTTATGGCCCTCATTCTGCCCTAGTTTCCCCAGTGCTTGAAATAGAAATTTTTAGAGAGAGTGTGTGTGTGTGTGAGTGTGTGTGTGTGTGTGAGTGTGAGTGTGTGTGTGTATGTGTATGCGTGTGTGTGCGCGTCGCGTACATGTGTGTATATGTGTGTGTGCGCGCACGCGTGCGTGCATGCGTGCACACGTGGAAATATGTACATACATCCTACAGAGCACATATGGAGATCAGAGTGCAGCCTTGGGTGTTGGTCCTTACTTTCTACTTTGTTTGGAAACAGGGCCTCTTTGGTGTTTACCATCCTGTATACCAGAGAGTCTCTGGTTTCTGCTGCCTCCCCAATCTCGCCACAGGAGCACTGGGATTACAGACTAGTGCTGACACACCTGCAGGTCCTCACAGTTGTGCAACAAGCACTTTACCCACCAAGCCATCATCCAAGCCCTGGAATTGTATTTTTGATAGACTATTCCAGTCTGGCCTGAGGCCCAGGTTTTTTTTTTTTTTTTTTTTTTTTTTTCGGAGCTGGGGACGGAACCCAGGGCCTTGTGGTTGCTAGGCAAGCGCTCTACCGCTGAGCCAAATCCCCAACCCCGAGGCCCAGGTTTTAATTGCTCTCCACTCTGAAGTACCCTTTCTGATTCTCTGGACACTTGTGCTTCGTCAAAATTTGGGCTGGGCCTCCGCATAGCTTGCTGTGACAGAACAGCCCTCTGCTTCGTTGCCCGATGATGAGGCTCCCTTCACTCATAGCACTGAGGTCAGACCATGTCCTCCAAGAAGCCCTGACCCCACTCTCTCAGAACTGGGCCTGGGAAACTGGAGAGGGGAGCTTACATTGCCCAGAAATGTATGCTAGGGACTGTGCCTCTGACTTGTCCACTCTTGTGATGTCTCCTGTGACACTGGACAGTTGCTCTCATCCTGCATACCCAGAGGCAAACCCAGCATGACCCAAAACTAAACTGTGTCGTGTTCCGGTCCTGCCCATGCTGTGCTCCGGTGTTAGTCAGGAGCCTGGGAAGCTGTTGTTTCTTCTGTGCACTAAGCCTAGGAGCCGCAGTGGAAAGGCAGCTCCATGAGTCCTCACTTACCAACGGGTTAACTGTTGTTGTCTGTGTTAATCTGTGTCAAGATGGGGACTGAGCCTCAGGGCCTTGTTCTAGACCAGCCTTGATGGGATTCGCTGGCTCCGGAATCTGCAGGTGTAACCCAGGACTGTGGCAGCGACAGTCACATTTAGAGGAGAAGAGTCAGCTCTTCCTGCTACAAACACTTACTTTGACTCCTAAGCAAAGGAGAACAGCTCTGTGGCTGGCTGGGGACATAGCCAGGGCCCAGCTTGTGACCTGGTCTCCAGGGCGTCTTCTCTAGGCTTCATCAGGGCCTGGCTCCTTTCCCCCTTTGCAGCACCGTGAGATTACACAGTTCTGTCTCCTCCCCACATCACACAGGCACTCCTTCATTTTCAGTTCTGCCCCGCACCCCATGCAAGAGCATTTTCAATTTAATTACTAATGCAGTAACATTAGAGAAATGCTTGTGGAGTTGATCCAAGGCCCTTTTGGGCATCACAAAGATTCTCTTGTTTAATTTAAAAGGATCTCGAGGAAGTGTCACATTTTCTTATCGGGTTTACTCTAGTGACGTGAAACTGTAAACACAAGACAACGTCAGGGAAACCCAGAGGCAGACAGTGGGTGACATGAATGAATGACACGTACCGCTGTTGTATGACCACATCTCTGCACTTACTGCTTGTCTCAGTACCTACCCTTCCCAAGACCATGTGGGAAGGCCTCTGAGAAGCCTGACTGGCTGATCCTTATGTGCCGTGGGAGCCCAAGAGCAAAGAGCGACTGACACCACCTTCCCAAGCTCACTTCCTGCCCCTGTGCCTTGGAGAGGGCTCCCAGAGCTAAGGTCAAAAGACAACATTTCCTCCACATTCTCTCAAGTCCCGAGAACACCACAGCGTGGGAGCACAACTTGAAGCAAAGTCATTTAAAACAATTTCACCTGAGTAGGTTTATACAGTTTCCTTATGGCCGTCGCTTTTCTAGACATAAAAAATTCAGCCCAAGGAGGGTAGGAAAATGTCTCAGAAAATGTGAAGTTCTCATTGTACAAGCATAGCAACCTGAGCTTAGATCCTCACTGAGAGTCAGGCATGGTGGCGTGCACTTGAAACCCCAGCAAGGGGGCAGGGCAGAGACGGGCAGAGCCCGGAATCACTGGCCAATGGGTGTAGCCAAAACAGTGAGTTTTCAGTTCATTGAGAGAGCCTGTCTCAAAAAGCAAGGTAAGGAGTAATATGGAAAGAAACTCACAGTTGATTTCCGGCCTCCATATGCACAGGCATACACACACACACACACACACACACTCTACAACCACCAGCACCACCATCACCACCGCCACCACCACTATCCCCACCATCATCATCACCACCACCACCACTATCCCCACCATCATCATCACCACCACCACCACCACCCCCCCCAACATCATCACCACCATCACCCAGCAGCAGCAGCAGCAGCAGCAGCAGCAGCAGCAGCAGCAGCAGCAGCAGCAGCAGCACAACTCTGGGTTTATGGTGCTATTTTCTGGCTGGGAGATCAAGCCCAGCACTTTCTTTCTATTTTAAACTCATATTTTGTTTCATGTATAGAAGCTTTCATAGCATTTACTTATGTGTACCACGTGTGTGCCCAGGGTCTGAGTCAGAAGTGGGTGTGAGACCCTCCTCTGCAGGAACACATGACCCTGAGGTACCATGTGTGCTCTGGAAACTGAACTCAGATCCTGTGCAAGAGCAGCAGGATGGGCTGCTGAGCCACCTCTCGAGCCCTGGGTCCCACACTTTCTTTCTGCAGAGCTCGGTTCTGAGAAGGCTCGTCACATGGTGTTTGACTAGTATGATCCTCCGGCTCCGTGCTTCACAGAGGTCTAAAGGGCATCATAACAGGAGAGACCCGTCAGCAGGAAGCCAGTGGGGAGGGGCAGCTTGGACCCGAGGCCTCAGGTTTTGGGACTGCTGTGAAGTCAGGGTCTTAAAGTGGTCAGACAATCCAGGCACCACCTTCAAGCACTGGTATGCTCTTTGTGAACAGGCCTTTTGAGCATCCTGTCTTCGGTCTTCATAGACGTCCACGATGTCTTCTTGACTACTTTGCCGCCTGGAATCTTTGCACGGTGCAGAGGAAGTGCGGTGTGCATATTGCATTTTGCGTGCAGGGCAGCGCCAGTCACCGGGCAGATTAGGAATTCTTAGATGTCCGCAGTCAGAGTCAAGCGGCGGCTGTAAACGCCCCGTCGTTTCAGCCTTGCTTGGCACCACATGTGGCCAAATGAGTCATGAAAGCTTGTGGTTTCCAGACAGCTTTGGGGTTTGAAATTATTTGGGTCTAAGCACTAGGAGTTTGTTTTCTTGAAGGCACATCTTATAATCAACTCAGAAACAATAAAGCTGAGTAAGGTGAAACTCCCTGCCCGACTTTGCAGAGAACATGCTGACGTATCCGGTCATGGTTCAAAGGTCATCTTGTCAGCCTGGCCCTGGGCTTGCTTTGTATCTCCCTCACATGTGTCTCGCCAGGCTGTTCAGTCACAGTCACTGGGTGAGGAAGACAGAACAGCTAAGACAGAGAGAGGGGACGGAGGCCCTGACCAGGTAGGAGGCATGCTGGTGACATTGCAGCCCACCAATCAGACTTCAGGCTTTGGACCCTTCATCCAGTGGCTTGTTCTGGGCACCATATAGCATAGTGTCTGCAGTGGATCATCCGGGTGTCTTACAATGAGCAAAACAGGGTGAAAAGACACTGAGATTTTACTCCTGTCTTTGGACCGTGTAAGGAGTAAGGATGTGGGTTCGTATGTTGTAGAAGTCTGGGGAGAGGAGAGCAGCTTGCATTTGCTAATACGGAGGGACTCATCTGCTCGGGCTTAGAAACTACGCTCATCTTGTGACACACGTGAGTCCAGAGATTTAGACTTAATGAAAAATGGTGAAAATGAAAGAACAGAATTGTGATTCTTCTTCTTCCTTTACTCCCGTGTGTGCCTTCCTCTTTCTTGGTGGATGGTCAGCCAGAATAGCCTTCCTAGGAATCTACGCCATGGTAGGGAAGGTCACCAGATTCCCCCCTCCCTCTGAGTGGTTCTATCCCGGAGCCCCATCGTGTTTAGAAGTGACTCCCCATCTAAGGCTTCTGGGGATCTGTCTTCACTGTTGCTACAATTGCAGATTGTCTCCCTGCTTCCGAGTGTCCCGAGACACTGCACCCTGTGCCTTACACCCACTCTGTGAGCCAGGAGGCATGCTATCTGACATCCTGAGGGCTCCAGGAATGCGAGCACCTCGTGTTTGCAAACAGCAAACAGCAGTGTGTTTGGAAGGGACAGCACCATGGTCACTCTGAGGGGCAGATGAAGCTCTGAGGCCTCATCCGACCTAACTGTCCCGGTATGGGAATGCTAAAAGTCTCTGGATAAGTTTCCAATGTGGAGTCAAAGTTGAGGGGTTGTGGCCTCGGTCCGTTCTTCCAGGGTTCAGAAGTTCTCAGGTGCATCCAGCTCGACAGCAGAGGATGAGCTCTTGACATTGGATGGGTGGTTTTGAAGGCCACATCCTCGGCTAGACTGAGTGACATAATCCTGATGAGACTGTCACCAAGTTTGGGTTGCCCCTCTGTATGTGGGGGATCAGTTCTGGAACCTCCCTGAGAACCAAAAATCAACCCAAGGGTTTTGGTTCCTTCTACAGCAGCCCAGTGTCTGCACGGCATTAGCCTTTCCCTGTTTTTTTTTTTTTTTTCTTTCTTTTTTTCTTTTCTTTTCTTTTTTTCCAGAGCTGGGGACCGAACCCAGGGCCTTGCGCTTGCTAGGCAAGCACTCTACCACTGAGCTAAATCCCAAACCCCTTTCCCTATGTTTTGAATCACCTCTGCGTTTCCTCTGTTGCCCCCCACAAGGGAAGTACTTGCTACATTGTATAATAAAGGATGACATGTGAAACAGTCAGTACATGTTCTATGCAGATGCAACATTTAATCAATGTTTCCACTAAGGATTGGCTGGGGAACTCACAGGCCGAGGTGATCACCTGAATCCACCTCCCGCGTGGCCTCCAACACTCTTGTGGGCATTTTCACTCCTCAGCTAATTACAAAGCCCTTTGCCCCCTACCCCTGCCCTGTTCTGACTGTCTGTTCCCTTTGTTCCAGTGCCGGGACTACCGTGGTGGCTGGCTCACAGGCGCCCTGTGCGAGGACCTGTGTGTGGCTGGGGAGCTGCTGTACCAACGCTGCCTGTATTATGAGCGGGGTAAGAAGGTGCTACAGGCCCAGTGGCGAGGTCAGACGGTTGTCCTCAAATCCAAGAGGGAGGCCTTCTCCAGCTTCCCGCCCCTCAATCTGTTGGAGGAGGAAGCAGGGCCAGGTGCCCCGATCCCTGAGGCTGAGCTGCTCCTGATGGTGGCTGGGGAGGTCAAGAACACGCTAGGCTTGGAGCTGCCCAACAACAGCATAGCCCCGCTGTGGCCGGCCAGGCAAGGCCCCGGCTGGCGCCAAGAGCTGGCCAGCGCGTGGTCACTGCTCCAACAGGAGGAATATGTGTACTTCAGCCTGCTGCCAGATCTGAGCCGCCACATCCTACCCGTGCTGGGATCCTGTGGTCACTTTTACGCAGTAGAGTATTTGGCCGCCGGTAGCCCTCACCACAAGGCTCTCTTCCCACTGGATGATGCCGGCCAAGCCCAGGCTATTAGTCACATCGCCCTCAGCTTCCTGGACATGGTGAGCCATTTCGACAGTGACTTCTCCCACCGCCTCCACCTCTGTGATGTCAAACCTGAGAACTTTGCCATCAAGAGGGACTTCACGGTGAGTGGAAGCAGGCAGCCATGCTTGCGGTAAGAGAAGAGACTCTGGTCTGTGTGGAAGGAAGTGGGTTCTTGGCCTCCGGAAGGTAGCGGGTGTAACTTTGGGAAGCCTTGAGGCTCCGGGCGTTTCTGGTTCCAGACCACTTCCTTGCCAGGTTGACAAAAGGATTTAAACAAATGCATCTTCGGCTTCTAGAGGAGAGGTCAAGCCAGAGAAGAAACCCACAGGAGGCAGAGACAGGCAGGGGCGGGGGAGATGTCTCACTTCCTTGAGGGCAGCTGTGATGGCTAGTTAGTGCTGCTACAGGATCTGTGGTCTGCAGACGATGGGTTTGCTGGGCTGCAGATGGTGTGGAGGAGAACCTCCAGGCCAGGCATTCTGTGTGCAAAGCGCCAGTGCGCTGATAATAGTGCCAGCCGCCATTACTCTTCTGGAGAGATTCTAGTCAGTTCGAGCCTGCATGTAAGACATTTAGAGAGACAGGTGGAGTTCTAGTGCTTGCTCACAGGGAAGGAGAGGGGGCAATGTCTAACCCTGCAGCTCTTGCAGATGGAAGGCACCCTTTTATCCTCAACTCTGGGGTTTTGCAGCTGTGCCAGAGATAAACTGTGGTGGATAAGAAGTGACTGAGAGACTGGTATGTTTTATAAGATAATATCCAACTCCCTCACCTCTTGGCTAAAAGTAATGTGCTAGGCTCCTGCTGTGTTTCCTACCCCTGGTCTCATCTTCATGGTCAGATGCTGGTCCACCCAACAGGAAGAGGTGACAGGATACCTGTGACATCACAGGCATCGGAGGGTTGTACTCTGGCCACTCAGCAACTTTGTTCTTATGCTGCAAATGCTACTCAAACTGGCTTGCTCATTTTGGGGATTGACTCATGACAGAGGAATAAGCTCTTCATCCTGGTTAGGACATTGAGTTATTGTTATAATTATTAATAACAGTGAGTTATGGCCAGACCATGGGACTTCACGGCAGGCTGCACTGCACTGACCTAGCCTTTTAAAAGCAGGTTGGAGTCTAGGGAACTAAATTTGCCGTTAGCCTTGCGTGCAATCAAATTTTTGTCCTTGTGCTCACTGTGTCCTCCCGATGCCCCGTCTGTGGGTGCCCTGGAGGGGATGAAGACCCAGGGGGTGCAGCTTTAAATGAGAAAAGGTGGTTGTGGAGGTAGTTCTGGTGGGTTCTAGAAGGTTCTGGGGTCTCCAGCAGAGTGTGCACACTAGGCAGGAAGGTCTGGGGGCTCTAAGTACTGTATTATGCCTTGCTGTGAGTCCACCAGTGTCTCTTAGATGAAGCCCCCCTAATACAGTATCCAGCCAGTTGCTGTCTGGGGGTTACCACTCTAGGTAAGGCTTCCCAACATAGTGAACAGAATCATGCAGGAGAAAGGCAAGCAGTTGCCTTCCACCTCTGAAAAGTTACTTGTGGTATGGATATAGCCATTATGACTCCTGACGACATAGCCACCCGAGACAGGGATATAATCACGTAAGTCTTAGGGATGTGGAGTGTGGAATGCTGTCCTCTGGGCGTGACATGCCGTTGTCCCCTTGAGCTCTCAACAGCTGTGATGGCCTGCACAAGAGACATCAGGACTGTTTGTGATCCACAGTGGAGGGGACAGAGGCACTCATGAGGCACACAGTAGCACCAGGGGTTGACCCCTTCCTGAGGGTGGATTAGTGGTTATCCTTAACATTAGAGCGCTTGCTAGCAATGCAAATTCTTTGTTACATTTACTTATTTATTCTGTGTGTATGGTGAGGGGCATAAATGTCACAGCCTATGCAGAGAGGTTGGATATCAATTTGTGGGAGTCGGCTCTGTCCTTAATACCATGTAGTTTGGATTCAGGTCCTCAGGTTTGGTGACAAGCACCCTTACCTGGTCATCCATCTTATCATCCATTTACCAGCAATGTAAATTTTCATACTGCAGCTCAGACCTACTGAATCGGAGACTCTGGACAAGGTCAAGGTGCCAACTGTGAGCCAATCCAATACTCAGAAAGACTAAGCAGGAGGGTAGTGAGTTCAAGGCCAGCCTGGGGTGCATGATGAGATCCTGTCTCAAAAATACACACACACAAAGGAGCTAACAGACAAGGCACCTTTGAACCACTGCACTCCTGCTTCCTAAAGGTGGGCTCTATTTTTGACCCTTGGCTGACTCCTGCCCTGCAGAGGGAGGGGCTCTTAGAGATGAGGCACAGGAACAGAAGATTCCAAGTCTCCCAGCGCAGGTCTTCAGGATTTATGAAGTATGTACACGTGGACAGCTCGGGAAAGGAAGGTGACCCCAAACCTCACAAGCACACCTTTCAAGCAAGAGAGACGCTTCCTGCTCTAGAGGGGGAGGGCGGAAGAGTGTGGGGAGACCAGGAACAGCCCACTCAGTGGTGAAGAGAGGATTATCGCCAGTGTTTCCAGTCTGTGCCCAGACCAGGTTCAAGCAGCAGACACCACTACCTACGCCATTTTGTGCAGGATGAGTTCTGTGATTCTCCCGATGCTGAGGAATATTGTGAAGGATTGTTTTGTTGCTGTTCTTATTTTAGGCACCCAGGAGCTGCGATTTATTCTAGGCTGCATGCAGTATAAATTAAAAATGAATCTCTCACTGGGAGATGAGAGGAACAGTGTCATGAATAGGGTTGAGGAGGAACACAGAGAAAGTGCCAGAAATCAGAGAGAAGTTATAAAGACAGGTTCATTAGCATAGCTCTCGTTAATTTTTAAAAGATTAAAACTATTTTATCATTTTATGTGTCTGGGTGTTTTGCCTGATGGTTGTCTGTGTACCGCTTATAAGCTGTTTGTTTGTTTTGTGGTAAGAGGGTTGGGGGAGGTTCAAGATAGAAGTCCCTCTGTAGTCTAGGCTGGCTTTGAACTCAGAGATCCGCCTGCCTTTGCCTCTGAGTGCTGGGGTTAAAGGCCAGTGCCACTACCACCTGGCTTAAATTTATTGATTGATTGATTGATTGATTGATTGTACATGGGTGTTTTGCTTGCATGTATGTGTGAATATGTTTGTACCTGGTGCCTATAGATGTTAGAAGAAAGCTTCAGGTTGCCTGGACGTGGACTTACGGATGGTTGTGAGTCACTACATAGGCTCTAGGAACCAAGCCTGGGTTCTCTGAAAGAGCAACGAGTGCTCTTCACCGAGTCATCGCTCCAGCCCCCAGTTCTTACTTTCAGTGGTTTTAACCAAGCTAAGCAGCAAGATTAGTTCTTAATTTTGACCAAATCACGTGGCAGGAAAGACAGATAAGCTATACAGGCTGGGGATGTCCCTGTAGCTCAGGGACAGAGTCTTACCTGGCATGTGCAAAGCCCTGGGGTCAACCCTCAGCATTTCAAAAGACAAAAATCAGCAGACACCCACTTTTAATTGGGATTAGGGGTGTGGCTCCCTGTAGGCTGCTTACCAGGTTTTTGTGATACTTCTGGAGTCCCTGCAGATAGCAACAAGAAAAGGAGACAGGAGATGGGAGGGGAGATGATGACAGGTGTGTGTGAGGATGTGTGTGTGTGTGTGTGTGTGTGTGTGTGTGTGTGTGTGGAAGAAGGGAATGTTGTTTTGGTGGTGTGTGTGTGTGTGTGTGTGTGTGTGTGTGTGTGTGTGTGTGTGTGTGAATGTGGGGAAAGGAAACATGTTGGCAGGTGTGTGGGGATGTAGAAAGGGAACATGTGGGCATGTATGTGTGTATGTATGTATGTGTGTGTATAAGAAAGGGACATGGTGTGTGTGTGTGTGTGTGTTGGAAGAGGACATGTTGGTGTGGGGTGTGGATGTAGGAAGGGGGCATGTTGGTGGGTATGTGGGTGTAGGAAGAAGACATGTTGGTGGGTATGTGGGTGTAGGAAGGGGACATGTTGGTGGGTGTGACGTCTGGCGGGTATGATGTTAGCCTGTGTGTGGGGGATGTAGGAAGGGAGACTCGAGTAGATATGATCAAGATGTTTAGAGCATATGCATGAAATTGTCAGTGACTGAATAAAAAGATAAAATGAAAAAAACTAAAAAGAATTAACTCCCTCAAAACAGACAGACAGCAGTGGCCTATTTGCCTGGACTGAATTGGTTGTTAGGCAAAGATCCTGAAAGGAGAGGGTCTCTGCAGTTTGCTCTCATTGTTGTGCTGGTTTTAAAATAGTTTAAGTCCCTTCTGCTGTTTTACTGATAACCCCTGACCCTGAGTGAAGAGAGGAAAACAAAGGTAGAAACGAGAAAACATCTTCCAAAGCCAAATGACACCAGGCCATGAACCCCGAGATGCTACTGGGTTGGGGGTGGGGGGATCTGACATTTTCACAACGGCTTGTGAGGACTTGTAGGAAGCCAGTTCCATCAAAGATGTCACATTTTAAATGACTTCTTATCTTAAAGCTATCAGCTGTCGGACTTGGGCAGACTCCAGATTCTCAAAAATTTGAGCTCACTTTTTTTTTTTATCCAGGTGGTGGAGGAAAATCTGCATAATTTATAAGCTATTCTTTTTCTGGTTTCGAAGCCCATTTGGTTGAAAGCCAGAAGGATAAATCTGCAATTCCCGCAGTCCTCAAGTTCTTACTCTGACTGTGGAATTAGTGGTTGATGCCCTTGGATCAGGGCTTATTTATGCGGATCCTAATTTCAGTGCCGTTTCCCCACGGCCCATCTGGTTCGTACGTTGATGCCCTCGATTGTTGACAGTCTTGGGGCTCAATTATGTATCCCTCACAGCATTAGCCATCCTCACCCGGGTAGCTGTGAAGAAATGTGAACCTTAGCAGGGTCAAATGGAATTCTCACAACAAACATAAACAAGGGGGTAGGGGTGGAGGAAGGCACTGTGACTGAAGCCTGATAATTGTCACATGGATTCTGTCAAATCTACAGGCTTTCACAGAAGCCACCACAGCCTTGAACAACACACTTCTGTGAGTTCACAAGGACGTCGGCCCCATTACTGTTCATTGATCCTTGGACAGATGCCATGG
This sequence comes from Rattus rattus, assembly GCF_011064425.1. NCBI lineage: Eukaryota > Metazoa > Chordata > Mammalia > Rodentia > Muridae > Rattus > Rattus rattus. The sequence continues at coordinate 47,636,795 of NC_046168.1, read as the reverse complement.
TTGCTGTCAGTCAAAACCTCTAGTGTTTCTCTCCTTACTTTTGTCTTGTGTATTGGGTTGTTTGCACACTCTCGAATGTGTGTGTGTGTGTGTGTGTGTGTGTGTGTGTGTGTGTGAGAGAGAGAGAGAGAGAGTGAGTGTGCCTGACTGTGTATATATGGAGGTCAGAGTCATTCCTCAGGAGCTGTGCAACTTTAAATTATTATTATCATTGTTGTTGTTATTATTATTATTATTATTATTATTATTATTATTATTATTAGCAGGATTTCCTACTAGCCTAGACCTCACCAAGTAGATTAGGCTTAACTGGTTAACTCTCAAACCCCAGGGATCTATTGTTTTTTGCTTCCACAGCTCTGGAATTACAACTTAACTTTTCTCTTCTTTTCTTTTCTTTTCTTTTAACATGGGTTTTAGGGATTGAACTCAGATCTTCAAGCACACTTTAGTAACCAAGCTATCTCCTCCGTTCTCTTATTTTTGCCTTTAAAACCTCCCCCTTTCCCTAACCTCTAACAGTGAGCCTGTATTTCACCCACACCTGCGTCTCACCCCGGCCACACTTTTGCTATTCTAGTCCCAAGGAATTTCTCTGAGAAAGCTTCTCTGATTATTTCTGTTGCTTATGTTGACAAATGTCACAGACAGTCAAAAGGGAAGGGGAAAGGGAAATCAAGAGATGGCGGCTCCGTGGTTAAGAGTGCCAGCTGCTCTTCTGAAGGACCGGTTTTCATTTCCAGAACCCAGGTTGGATGGCTCACAACCACCTCTACCCCAGCCAGAGATCCAATATCGTCCTTTAGCCTCACAAGCATTTGCACACCTGTGGCTTACGTGCACCCAAATACACACATATACCTAGGTACAGATACAAGTGAACTTTAAGAAAGCAACAGAAAGAAAATCCATTTTAAGGTTTTGTAAGTATTCCATTACTTTTAATGTCCAGAAAAGGCCCAACGATGAAAGTGTTATGGTTGGCCACAGTCCCCAACCCTAGGCTTGAGTTAGTGACATGAACGGATTTTTTTTTTTTTTTTACAGTAAAACTTTAGGACTTGATTTAGGACAACAGCATGTGTCAAAGGAAGCATTTGTAAATGTCCTGGGGGAACAAGGCGAGGACCTGGACAGGTGGACTCCGTGGTCGCAGCCCATGGTGGACCTTTCTCCAGTCACCTGTGACCCATTGACATCAGGGCAGGAAAAGGAACCGTAAACGGGTTCTCTTGCAGGGCCCACGCTCTGATTCGATGGCTGTCCCTGCTGTTCTGATTTCAGGTGGTGGCTATTGACGTAGACATGGCCTTTTTTGAGCCTAAAATGAGGGAGATCCTTGAGCAAAACTGCACGGGAGATGAAGACTGCAATTTCTTCGACTGTTTCTCCAAGTGTGACCTGCGAGTGAACAAGTGTGGAGCCCGGCGTGTCAACAGCAACCTGCAGGTGAGCAGCCTAGACGGCTGGGGATGATGGCGTGGGTGGCTGCTTGCCTCTGGGTTCCTTGCATCCTCCAGGGCGGGGGCAGGGGTTCCTCACTGTAGGATGATGTCATTATACAGGTGAAGGGAGGTACAGGATAGAAGGAGGCCTGTCATTGGGTGAGAGAGAAGGATGGGCGGGAGAAAAGTTTTAGAGAGGAGGGGAGGCCGGAGCGAGGGGAGAGGGCTGAGAGGACATGGAGGCAAATGTTAAGATTCCTCTCTGCACATACAACAGGTCGTTATGACTATTCTTAAGGGATGGGTGTGTACAGGGTTTTGTGTTGTCTAGATGGGCAAATTATATCTTATCAATTGGATCAGAGGATATTGTGTGATGTGTTGTTTCATGTGGGGACTTAATTGAGTTCAAGAGAGCGCCTGGTGGCCAGACAAACCTGCCGACCACAGAATTGGGATGTATATGCCTGGTGTGGTGGAAACCAGCCACTAGAGCTGTGAGTGGGGTCAGGGCTGTCTGACAGGGTGTGGTGTTGAAATGTCTCCCAGAGAGTGAGCAGGTCAGAAAGTACTTGAGGGCAGCATGGAGCCACTGACGTAAATTAGTGCTAGTTTCTATGGCCCCTGGAGCAGAACTAGGAGATCCGCTGCTTTTTTTATTTTTATCTCAACACTTCACCACACTTTTTTTCTTACTACCTGGGTGGTGGTTGCCTAAGTGGCCCAACGGGATCTGATGAGTGGAGGTCCCAACACAGCCCCCGGTGGGTTCTTCTCTCTTTCCTGAAGCTCCCCTTGAGGCTGCTTCTGAGAGTTTGTTGGAGATTCTAGCAGGGGAATGCGTTTACTTGCATGCCCTGGGCTAAAGAATGGTCCTCCTTCTCTCTCGGAGGTCAGCCACTTAGAGCAGGAAGCAGGAAGCACTCTGAATTCTGAAATAGGAAGGGGACCCTTGCCTAGCCAGCCAGATCAGCCGCACTCACCTTCGTGATTCATAAGGAGGCATGTCCTCAAATTGTCCTCGTACCTAAGGAGATCCGTTCTTTCTGCAAGTGTCTGCCTTCCGGTAAATCCTCACACGGAGAGAAAGCATTGAGAGCTAAGTCCCCTTGTCCTATAACTTCTACCTATTAATTCAGTTCACTCTCCCAGCCACACCTCTCCTAGTCGTCTTCCCAAGAGCTTTGCTCCTAGGGTCTGATGGACTCCTGAGCTGAAGCGAAGCAGATTAAGCCAGGTGCACAGGAAAGCACACCGTGGGGGCTTTCCTGCCATGAAGGAGAGACCCACGCAACAGAGCTATCCGTCAGGTGGCTCTAGCCCAGGCCAGGCGATGCTGGCTCCATCACCACAGGGTTACAGACTTCTGAGTCAAGTGCCAAGGCACCGATGTTTTGTCTTTAAGAAGGCTAGCCAATGATGTGGGCTTTCGGAGTGCCATCCCAGCCCCTCCCATGAGGAGCTACCCCTTGATGGATCTGTGGTTCTGCTGTCCTAGAGCCATGCATGTCCTAGTGACAAGATTTTTTTTTTTTTTTTTTTTTTTTTTTTTTACCATGTTTGATCTCATCCGCAAGTCTTTGCGTTGAGAAACTGAGGTCTGGTGAAAATGGCTTTGTGGGTTAAGTCACTGGCCAAACTCAACACCTTGGTTTTGATTCCTAGAAGTCACACAGTGGAGAGAACTGACTCCTACAAGTTGTCCTCTGACCTATACAAACATGCATGTGCACACACATATACACATACACAAATATGCACACAAAAATACACACATGCACACACACATATGCACACACACGCACACACACACAGCTCTTACAGACTCATTGAGAAGCAAGCGGAACCTTGAGCCAAAGAAAACTGGCAGGAGAGGGCAGGTGTAATGAGACACAGACGAGAAACCCACAGGGCCGAAGGATTTAGGAAATTATCTCATATCTCATCTCCCCATTGAAAGACATAATTAAAACGACGTTAATTAAAACTCAACCATAATATGCTTTCGCCAATTGGGGAGAGTCATTAAAATGCTATTAAGTGCCAGCTGAAGCTCCAGGGAGTTAAAGGACTGTCCACCCTTATCATGACATTACATTGTGGCTCTGGCGTGGCTGTGGACACACTCATCCCCGGGCCTGACCACTGTCTTTGAATACAGCTCCAGAAGTGAAAGCGAGCTTCCTTTGGGATGTAATCTAAAGAAAGCCCTGAGTGAAAACTGTTCAGGTTGTAAGTCAGCACTTGTCACATGATCTCGTGTTCACTAGGCGGCGTTTTATCGGGAAGTCAGATGCACTTTGTGTGTCAGAGTTCAGTCGCTGTGATAAAACGCCCGATACGAACAGCTTATGATGAGGGAAGTTTGGGGTCAGCCTTTGGTGAGCCTGGTCCTTTGTTTGGTGCCAGTGGGAGGCACAGCCTCCTGGCTGAGGTGTATGGCAAAGAAGAACTGTTTACCTCATGGTGGCAAGGAAGCAAAGAGGGAGAGGGAGATCTCCTCCATGCCAGCATGCCTTGCAAGGCACACAGCAAGGACCTAACTGACTCACACCTCCTAACAGCTCTAACACATTCTAACAGCACCACAGGCTGGTGACGAAGCCTTCAGCATGTGGATCTCTGAGGCACACTTAAGATACAACCCATTCCATATGTCTGATGAAAACAGATTCAGTGTCTGGGAAGGTTCAGAGTAGCTGTGATCTCTTGGGGGCCTGGGTAGCCTCTTGGGGGAGCCTGGGATTGGGGCTTACTTGTTGCCCAGCAGCTCCTGCCTGTGACTCTGCTGTACGGGACTATGGTGTATCTTTCTAGACACTAAAAATTTTTTGCATAGGAAAAGGGTAATCAACAGTCAAAAGAAATAAAAATGTTAAAAAAAAAATAACACCTTTGCAAGGAGTTGGACATAAAGGTCAAAGGTGCTTCTTGAGTCTGAAGGTGTCTGGGAAATGAGGCTGACAGAAAGCCTGAAGGGAAAGTTAAGCGCTGTTCTCTGCAGCTCCCAGTCATGTTCCCCACTGGGGACCCTAAAACCTATAAGTAAATAGTGTGTGGACCGAGTCTGAGGAGCTCTTCAGCTATGGTTCCCAGCGCTGCATGGCTGAAGGTTTAAGAGGGAAACTCCTGTAGGTGTTATGATTCTCTCTGTAGAGCTTCCTCAAGGTAAGGGTGTCCTTGAGACCCAGGAGGTGAGTTGCTTCCCTGAATTAACCTCTCATTCCTCCCTCCCCCAGGTCATCTGTGATAAAATATTCCAACACTGGTTCTCCTCATCACACAGGAGCCCTGACATCTCCCCGCAGCTTCAGCTGCAGCTACAGCAGGCCGTTCAGGAGTGTGCTCACCACGGGGGCCCCTCTGGGAATTCCTGGACAGCCTCCTCCAGTGTGTTCTGGAAGCTTAGATGGCTCTTGCAGGCCACTCTGAAAGAGCTGCAGGAGGTGGAGAAGTAGCCTTTCTCTTGCTTTGGTCATCAAGAGTGGACGGAAGGGACTTTCAATCGACTTCTCCAGTAGTCACTATGCAAATGAGCTGTCAGAGGTGTTGGAGAGCCCTTCTGAAGTGTGCCGCTGAACTCTCCTTCTGTGCTGTGACACGGACCTCTCTTGCCCCTGCCTGGCTTGGTTTGATCTTGTTTCCTGGCGACCTCTGGCCTGTCACCCCTTCAGAAGTGACCAAAGAGAGGAGTTTCATCAGAGTTGCCAGTGTGCAGCCCTCTGCGGACTGTACATACCTTGCCATGAGAGACAAGAGGAAGCTGCCCTTCCATGCTAGCCACTAGCAAGCTGAAGAGTGACTGTGGGCATAGGATGAACGTGTTTGCAGATAATTGTGTGCACCTGTGCATACGTGTGCACCCGTGAGTGCATATGAGCGGGTTTGGATATATGAATGTGTATTGTATATACACGAGTATGTTGTGTGTAAATACACATGGGCTTGTGTGTGGGATAGCACATGCTCTCATAATTATGAGCATTCCTGTGTGTGTGTGTGTGTGTATGTGTGTGTGTGCACACACGTGTGTGTGAGCGCATGCTTGTAGGCTTGTGCACACATCCATGAACCAGTCACTGTGCCTGTGACTCTGTGCTCGTGGATGAATCAATGTGAGTCCACCCAGAAGTGCATGCATGTGTAACATCCAGAGGTGAGCAAGTGGGTGGGCACTCGGAGCTTGTGTGGAACGGTGGCTTTTCAATGTGTCCCTAGGAGTCTTGCCTAGCTAGCTGGCAAAGAACTGTTACTTTTTTCTGGAATTAAATGCAATAAAACGTGGTATCCTTTGGGGACATGATTTGCTTTGGGGAGTGTGTGGGGAGGCAGCTTTTAATGTTTTTCATTTTGTGGAGTTTTAGGGAGCACTTTACCGTGCATCGCGGCGCATCTTCCTTCTGAGCTGGACCGAGTGCAGTGTGCAGTATGTCTTGCCGTGACGGAGACGGTTTAAGTAGAGTGCTGGGGTGGGCCCTGACCACAGGCAGAACTGTGGCACGGGGCTCATTTGTGTGGACCAAAGACCCAGGGCATCAGACTACACAGTGGTACCACGTGCTCCTTGTGGATATTTGATGACGCTCTCCTCTGAGGGCAGACTTGCATAAAGCCAGCCAAACTGTACATTGCTCCCCAAAAATGAGAGTGGAACCAGCAAGCCTTACGCTTACCTTCTTTTTTTTTTTTTTTTTTTTTGGGGCTGGGGACCGAACCCAGGGCCTTGCACTTTCTAGGCAAGCGCTCTACCACTGAGCTAAATCCCCAACCCCTTATACTTACCTTCTTACTTCTGCTCAGAACAGGGACCCAAAACTCTGCAATCACAGGGAAGGTGACTCAGGAAGGATACGATGTCTTGAAGATTTAGAAGGTGTGCTAGTCGTTTATTAGGAGAAAAAGACAAAATTCGGAGTTTTGTTTAAGATTTATTTATTTCATGTATATGGGTACACTTAGCTGTCTTCATACACACCAGAAGAAAGCATCAGATCCCATTACAGGTGGTTGTGAGCCACCATGTGGTTGCTGGGAATTGAACTCAGGACCTCTGGAAGAGCAGTCGGTGCTCTCAACCACTGAGTCATCTCTTCAGCCCAAATTCGGAGTTTGAAACACTGTACAGAACGACAGAGCCTCACCTTTTCTCTTTACCTTTCTGAGCCAGAGAATCGCCTCTCTGACTCCTGTGGATGAACTTCTCAGGGCCGTGCACACAGGCTGCAAGCTGCCTCCTCTGAGCTGTGGCATTAGGGGATGGAGGATAGTCGGAGGTCACACCGGCCCTGAAGCTATGCTGGAGATGAAGACTGTTTCCCGCCCCCATCCCTTCATCCCACCCACCAGCAAATTGCCGGATAAGGCTGTTTCCCGCCCCCACGCCTTCATCCTACCCACCAGCAATTTGCGGGATAAGGCTGACTTTCTTTTTTCTTTTTTTTTCCGGAGCTGGGGACCGAACCCAGGGCCTTGCGCTTGCTAGGCAAGTGCTCTACCACTGAGCTAAATCCCCAACCCCAAGGCTGACTTTCTTAAAGGCTATCGTCCCCCCCCTGTCCCCCCCCCTGTCCCCCCATCCTGTAGCTTTCTGTTTCTGTTCTTTGACGGGAGCTGACGGGAGCCTGTGCAGGTGGCTCTGTGACAGAAGTAAGCGAAAGCCCACGTAGGCACCCAGGTCTAGACTGGCAGGGTCTCATAGCTAGTAACGGGGCCTGGTCTGCAGAGCAAGGCTCCCACTTCCCACGCCAGGGACAGAGGCAGCTCTCCTCTGGGCAGGTTCCACCAGGAGGGGAAGAGTCATGGGGAGGAAGGTGGATGTGAGTTAGCCTGGAAGGCAGAGAGAAAGCTCTAGGATTCCTTCGGAGCTTAGCAACCATTCTGCCTGTGCACTGGGAGTCGAAGGAGAGGCCTTCCTTAGTGACCCCAGGCTACTGACCAGCCGCTGTTAGTTTTTATTTGATTCTAAATGGAAACAAATGTTTTGTTTACCATGGAGACTGTGCAATATATGATCACGCAACATAGTAGCATCCCTTTCTGCATGTTTTTCCATTACCCATTTACACACACACACACACACACACACACACACACACACACGCACAGACTCGCATTGCCTAAGGATTTATTATAAAGCTGGTGAAACTCATCTTTTTAAAAGTACTTATCAAAAATACTGCTGTTATATAATACAATAAATGGACATTGCCAGTATTTGGGCTTTTGGCTTTTGTTTTGTTTTTGATGCTTGGGGTTGAGCACAGCGCCTTGTGTGAGCTCACCCAGCATTGTACTCTGAGCTATGAACCCAGTTCCATATAATTTTTTTTCCAAGACAGGGTCTCTCTGTGTAGCCCCGGATGTCCTGGAACTTGCTCTGTAGACAAGGCTGGCCTCAAACTCACAGAGATCCACCTGCCTCTGGGATTACTGTTACGCGTCACTACCACCTGGCCATATTTAATATTTTTAATTGACAACTGAGAATGATTGTTGCTGACCCAGCTGAGCAACAGCCATACCTGTGAGGGCAAAAGATGTTTTAATAACACTCACAACAGACAAAACACTATCTTCAAGAGTTTTACCCTAATTAAAAATGGCTTTCTTTTCTTTTTAACTGGGTAGACTTAGAACATAGTCCCCCACTACCTCAAATTATGAAGTTTCCTGCATTTGGGGAATTTACAGGGGTCAGCACATCCAGACTGTCATGGATAAGGCTCACCCTGGGAAAACCCCCTTTGTGATCATGGTGCCTCTTCTGCTGAAACAGGCTTTGTTTTTCTGTGAATCTTTTTGTCACAAACCAATTTTCAAACCTGGTTAGCATTAACATGGTCTTTTGATGAAAGGATTCTGGAATCACAGCCTGTTGACTTATGGAGGACTCATATGAATTAGGTTTCCTGTTCTCTTGTGCAAACCTCACAGGCCGCTTGAGTTCCTGGATACCGGAGCTGGTCATTGAGTGGGCCTCTTGCCCATATCCCTAACAGTGAGAATGCAAACACTGCTGAAATGGGTGAACTCTCTAAATTGAGGCACCAATGATTCTCAAGCAGGCCTCTTAGATGTCCAGTAGGCTTGCCTCCTGAGGGGCCTACTGTGTGCTCACTCCTAGCTTGCCAATCCTTTTGGAGTATCCAGAATGCATGGTCAGGACGTTACTGTAGGTGTTGGAAGGGGGACTATTTTAACACTTTATCAAGAACCTCTTCCTAGAACAGCTGGATGTGGTGTTTGACTAAAATGTTCTAAAAGCAACATGTAAGGAAACTCATATTGCTGTCCTGGGGTTCTGCAGTTGGTAAGCAAATGCTACTCTGGCTCTGACATTTGTGAAATTCATGTGAGAAAAGTGCCTTGGAAAGAACATGCACCTACACACACACACACACACACACACACACACACACACACACACACACACACACACACACACACACACACACACACACACACACACACACACACACACACACACACACACACACACACACACACACACACACACACAGTCACACACACACACACACACACACATGACACACACACAGACACACACACACAGACATACACACACAAAGACACACATACACATAGTCATACACACAGAGACATACACATACACATGGACACATACACACAGAGACACACACAGACACAGAGACACAATACAGCAGATACAGAGACACACACACATAGACAAAGACACACACAGACACACAGTCACACACACAGACACACACACTCATACAGACACACACACAGACACACAGTCACACACACAGACACACAGTCACACACACACAGACACAGTCACACACACAGACACACACACAGACACACACACACACACACACACACACTCACCATACAGACAGACACACACAGACAGACACACAGACACAGACACACACACACACACACACACACACAGACACCCACACACAGACACACAGTCACACACACAGACACACACTCACTCATACAGACACACAGACACACACAGACAGACACACACACAGACACACACACACACACACAGAGACAGAGACACACACAGACACAGACACACACACATACACACACACACACACACACACACACACACACACACGAGGGGGAGGTGTTCTCCTTACAACTGGCTTCCCCTTCTGAACATCTGAAGAGGCTGTCTGCCAAGAGCAGAGGTTGATGGAACCAGTTGTGATTTTCATTTGGAAAACACATCTCTCAGGTGGGCTGCGGTGGTGCACATCTGGGATCTTACATAGGAAGAAGAGGTAGAAGATCGCAGTTTTGAGGCCAACCTGAGCTACATGGTGAGTGTGAAGCCAGTTTGAACTACACTGCAAGTTCTAAGCCAGCCTGTGCTGTACAGTGACTCCAGGCTGTACATCCCACGGTGTCCTAACAAACCCACGAAACCAAAAACCAAACCAAAACAAAAATTCCTCTGGAGATTCTCTGCCGCTGAGGCAAGGACGATGCCTTCATTGCAGCCACATCTACATCTCCTTGGTGGGTTTCCTATGCCTGGACTGCACTGTCTCCCAGCAGGCTAACTTTCCTTCAGTGAGACTAATTAGCTGTGACGGCTCTTCCTGGTTGTCAACGGAACACATCTGGAATTAACGAGTTCATCCTCGTATGTCTTTATTGCAGGTGGGTTATTTTCGGTTGTAAACTAAACACATCGGTGAGGGAATTTCCTTGATTAAATCATTTAAGGTGGGAAGACTCACCTTTAATCCAGAACCTCTGAGGTGGGAAGATCCACCTATAATCTGGACCCCACTTGCTGTCAGCCTGGATAAAGGACGGGGAAGAAGGAAGCTCTTGCTCTTTGCCTGCTTGCTCTCGCTCTCACTGGTAAGTCCATCTCTTCACTGGCATTCGAGCCGACGTCTTTGGGATTCTGGCAGATACTGAAGACCAGTTGAGACATCCAGACTTGTGGACTCAACAACTGCTGGATTCATGGATTTTTCTTTTGAGGGACAGCCATTGTTGGACTAGCTGAACCACGGCCTGTAAGCCAGTCTAGTAAATCCCATATATATGTACATATATAATGTAAATGTATAGATTATATAAATATATGCACACATAAAAATATGTATATATACATGTAAATATGTATGTATTATAAACACATGTGAATATGTTTATGGGGTACACATACATATATAGATACACATATATATTCATTCCATTAGTCCTGTTCTTCTAGAGACCCACCCATGAGGATGACCCAGTGAGACCTTGCTGTGCTGCCTGGAGGTGGTATTTCTCAGCAGCTTGATGAATGCCCGTTAGAGGGTTCTCCTCTCAGGTTCCCCACCCCTGCCCGTGCATATGACTTCAGGGTTGGGCCTTTGAGTTCTACAGGATGCCTCGTCTTGTCCACTCTTGGCTCTGGTCTCCGCTGTGTGCATATTGAAGTTTTACTGGACACAGAGGCACCAGAGAGCATGTGCAGCTACGGTTGCTATTTGGCAATGCAGATCTCCAATTCCTGCCAGCAGTATCCAGGGTGGCCAAGGCCATACAGAGAAAAAACACAACAAAGAACCAACCAACAAATGAAAGACCCAAAACAAAAAAAAAACCAAATCAACTTCCTTTCAACTATGCCTGAGAATGGTCATGTTTGTTGCAGGGTATTTGATCTTACTGTGAACCCTGAGATTGTGTTATTTACTGAAAAAAAAAAAACCTATTTCTAGTTGTGGTGTGGCTCAGTCTTAGCGCACGATTTTAATCCCTCTGGCTACAATACAGATGGTGTTCTCAGCACAATCCCAAACGATGAAGGTAAAGTTAGTTTGCAGAAGGAAACACCCATGTTTGAAGGTGATGTCTATTTCAGTAGCAGAAAAGGTGATGGATCAGAGAGAGATCTGACAGAATAGGACATGCCCAACTCTCACTGGAGCAGAGAGAGCAGTGCAGAGGACAGGGGACAGTTTTCTGGGAGAACTTTACAGAGAACAGGTTGAAGAGAGAACAAGCTAGACACAGGTGAAGACAGAATGAGTCAGAAGATGAGAAGGATCCAGAAGATTAGGACAGATTGCCAACGTTACTTTGAGGCCAAGCAGAGCAATTCAGTCAGAGGCCGAGAGAGAAACCAGATTGAATCAGTCAAGTGGAAGAAGAGTTTGAACCAGAACAGCTGAATTGAACCAGCCAGCCAGAGTTCAGAAAGAGTTAGAAAAGGTGAGCTTATTCAGCAGTAAGTCTCAGAGGCTGAAAACATTCTAGGCCTGGATAAGATTGTACAGAGGCTAAAAGTTTCCAGGACCAGGCCTAGGTTAGCAGACTAAGGCAGTTACATCAGGCAAATAAAGATACTATCACACATGTTAGCACTTTATATAGCTAGCGAGTGATTTTACGAGGTGAGTCATCTTGCCAACTTTGCTGTAGCATTTCAAATCAAGCTCAGCTTCAGAAATTTGTTAGAGAGTAGAAGACACTCCCCCCTGAAAAGCACAGAGGGCAGGACCAGTGCCAATGCAAATAAAAATTTATGTAAAGAACCATGGAATCACTTCTGTATTATTTTTTTATTTATTCATTTTGGTAACTGGATTGCTTTGGTTCTTGAATGTGAACTTGTATGTGACAATGCTGTGTCACAGGACCAAAAGGCTGGGCACTGTTACAGGGTTCTAGGCCACACAGGACCCTAGTACATCTTAAGTCATCACACTTAGCACCACATCTCCATAGCACTGCAGGGTCTGTCCTTCTGGTAGCTTCAGTTCCTTCAGGAAGCTTTGCCCTTCCTCTTGCTGTGCCTCTTCTCTGGCATTGCCGAGGATGCAAACCCGTCCATCTGACCCCCAGGCAGCACTGGCAGAAGCTCAGAGCCCTGTGCTTTCTCTTGTCTCTGAGGGGTGTTTGTGGGGACTCTCTGCTCGGGCCATCAGAGACCTGAATATGTTGCTAGAGCACGGACACGGTTTCCTCTCCTTAAAAGCACATTTGCCTGGAGGTGAGTTCGGCTTGGAGAGGTCATCGAGGAATATGGAGTCTGCACCTGCAGGCCAGCCTCCGACTCCCAGGCCTTCCTTCGGGCGCTCCCAGCATTCCAAGCCTTCTTGTGGTGCCGTTTCCTTCTCTTTAATCAACCCCCCTTTCATCCTGTCTAGTGTCCTGGCATTTCTTTGAAGACAGAGATGAAACCAGAGTGAACAGTGTAATAAGAGGTCGCGTAATTTTGAGAAAGCTGCGCCATTTTTTTAAAGTTGGCGCTTTTGATCACTGTCCCTGCTTATTGTAAACATCCCTTCTGCTGAATCCTAAGCTGGGCTATTTTTTTTTCTTTTTCTTAAAACAGTTGCTGGAATCATCTGCAGACCGATTCTCCTCCAAAGCTTAGTTATTTTGGGTATCTTTGTTAGGGTTTCATTGCTATGAGGAGACACACCATGTCCAAGGCAACTCTTATAAAGGATAGCATTAGATGGTGGCTGCTTTACAGACTCAGACGTTCGGTCCATTATCATCAAGACTGGAAATGTGGCAGCATCCAGGCAGGCAATGGCACTGGAGAAGGAACTGAGGGTTCTACATCTTGATCCAAAGGTACTCAAGACAAGACAATCACACTGGCCAGACTTAAGCCTATATATGAGACCTCAAAGCCCTGCCTCCAGAGTGACACACTTTCTCTAACAAGGCTACACCTCCTCCAATAAGGCCACACCTCCTAATAGTGCCACTTCCCATGGGCCAAACTACCACACAGGAACAAAGAACAGGAACACCAGAGCCCTCACCTAGCCACCAGGTGACTTGCATGGGCATCAAGAGGTGGACTTCTCATGGTGGCTATCTGTTACTTTTAAAATTATATATATATATATATAGATATATATATATATATATATATATATCTGTCTTTTATCCTGCACTAGATCTGGTTCCCCAGGACATCTGTTGGTGTCTTCATCTCAGTCAGCAAAGCCTCTCACCAGATCTGCTCCATCCCATATCACACTGCTGATGGCTTCTCTCTGAGCCTCGCAACAATCTCTCTACCCATCTAGTTCCCAAGGCAGGTTACCACCATGCCAGACATACACATCCCAATTCCATGGCAGTCCAATGTCTCTAGCCACCACACACTCTCTTGAATTCAATTAAATCGCCCCATGAAAGAACACACAACACAATAACCTCTGATCCAATTGATAAGATATAATTTGCCCACCTAGACATACAAAGCCCTGTACACATCCATCCCTTAAAAATATTCATAACAACCTGTAAATGTGCAGAAAGGAATCTTAACATCTGCTTCCATATTCTCTCCGCTGCTTCTCCTCCTCTTGATCCAGTCTCCTTCTCCTGTCTAAAACTTTTCTCCCACCCATCCTTCCTTCTCGTCCAATGTCAGGCCTCATTCTATCTTGTACCTGCCTTCACCTGCATAATGACATCATCCTACAACTATCCACAGGAGACGAGTGAACAGTGCCCTGGGAATGGCACTCCTTCCTGCAAACACCTTGTGGTGCTCTGATTGGCAATGCCCCTCATAGGCTTAATCCTTAGCTGACGAACTGTTTGGAGAGATTGGGAGGAGTGGCTTTGTTGGCGTAGACTTGTCCTTGTTGGAGGCTGTGTGTCATTGGGTGTGAGCTTTGGGGTTTCAAAAGCCCTCATCAGGCCTATGTCTTTCTTTGCCTGCTGCCTGTGGCTCAGGACAAAGTCTTCAGCTATTGCTCAGGTACCATGATTGTCTGCTTCCTGCCATGATGGTAATGGGCTACCCTTTGAATCTGTAAGCCAGCCCCATTAAATACTTTCTTTAAGCAATGCCTTGGTCATGGAGTCTCTTTGTAACAGTAGTACTAAGACACATCCTCTCACCCCAAGTCCTGCAGGCTCCCAGGCCTCCAGAGTCTCTCTTCTGTTGAGTGCTATGGGCTGAGAGTTCCGTCATCAGCTTCAAGTTCCAGGAAAGCCATTGAGAGAGCATGTAGATGAAGCCTAGGACAGACTGCACTCTGTGACAGTCTGTGGGGATATATGAGGTCCTGTTGCCTCTGAGGGATTTGTACAAGAGGCTAATTTTTACGTCAATAGTTGGGGTGAAAGAGACAGAGGAAAAATAATGTTCCAGCTTGCACTTGAAGAATGAAGTCAAAAGCCGATGTCTCCTTGTCTTGGTGGCAGAGTATTCATGATGCGTCTCTGTCATTTCACCAAAGGACTTTGGTAGCAGGAAGCTCCCTGGAGACTGTAAGGGTGTCATCTTCTAGAAGTGAGACTTACTCAGTGAGAACTCCATGTCATCATAACAAACCACGTCTATGATCTCAGGCAGCAACGACACTGACATGCTAGGTGTGGAGGCTCAAACGGCTCTAAGCCCTGCATTTGGGAGAGGGAGACAGGAGGATTAGAGGACAGACTACATACTCTACATAGTGAATCACAGGCTGGTCTGCACTGTAGAACTAGAGGGAGGCTTTGTCAATAAACAAAGCAAAACAGAATGTAACAGAAGTCTTTAAACATCCAATTCACCAGTTTCTGTCATAAACAACAGAGTTCTAAACAAGGACCTGTATTGTCAATGTTCATGTGCACACACACACACACACACACACACACACACACACACACACACACACACCATATTTCTCATTGGCTATTTGCAAAGCACTGGCTATTTGAAACAATATTAGGTCAAATGTGGATACATTTGTATCGACATGCGACCTAATTAGGTCACATGTATCCCAGTAAACAGACCTTGTCTCACATTGCCTGAGGGCCCAGCATGGGCCTGGCATGCGAGTATGTCATAGGTACCCTGCCACTATGAATCTGTTCTGTACAGGAGGTATTATTGACTCACATGGCCTCTGAGAGCATCAGCAATCCCTTTGCTTGAAGTCACCAGCTCTGACAGAGTTGTCCATGCCCACTCTGTCGTGTAGCTTTCCGAGGCTGAGGTACAATTCCTGAGATGGTTCAGTGTTATAAAGGTCTTAAAGATGCAACCCACCCCATTCCACACCATAGGTTACCACTGTCAGGCTCCTTTCAAATTCTGAGGAGGGGGTGCAGTCCTGAGTGAATGTGTATTACTAATAGGGGCACAGCCATGTCTAAGACCCCTGTGTTGAAAGGGGTATACACCACCATCTCATAGCTTAGACTAGGAGCTCAGAGCATGGAACCCATGTCCACTAGGACTTTAAGTAGAGTCTTCCTGGGTACCAGAGAGTGTGGTTCCAGGGAAGTGCAGGGGAGAGGGCAGTTAGGAAGCTTCACCGTTCAAGTGGGGTATAGAGGGTGTCCTTGGAAAGGGCAGGGCATGTAGAATGACAGGTTTAGACTGAAGACCAGCCAGGGTGTAACAGTGGGAGGAGACTCAGGATGCCTGATGGATATTCCTCTCTGGGTACCACTGCCACTGCTCTCAAGAGCTTCATGTAGAGCATGAGCATCCAGGAGCTGATGCTGCACATAGGTGAAGCCCTGCCTAACCAGGGGAGGGATTGCTTTGGAAAGAAACACCAACTCTCCCCCTAATTCTTTGGTGAGGATAAATGTTTAGAACAAGAGAAGCTTGAGCTATCCAGACATGTGGAAGAAGGGCAATGGGGTGAAGCTATTGATAAAACGTTGAGCTTTTGACTGCCTTGTAAGAGCTATGTGGGTCAGCTCACCTTTGGTGTCCCAGGAACTCCAGGAGATGGACCATATTACAGATGTAACATCTTCCCTAAGCAGTTTGGAGCCTGGAAACTATCACAACGTTCTTTTTACAATTCTGTAATTTATGCAGCCCCTTGAAGGCACATCGCCAAATGTAATTCCTGAATAGTGTAATGATGAACCACTTCATGAGTGCAGAACTTTGGACTGTCTGGGGACATTTATGACCCAGACAAAGTACATCCCAGGCTGGGCAAACTCACCAGCTTTCCTGGCTCTGAGAGGGGAACATTTCATGGCAGAGCTGGGCACCTGGGGGCAGATCATAAAGCCAAGAATAGTGAATTAGCGGGAAGGGATGCACGGTAAGGCATGCTGGGTACTCTGGGAAGAGGTAGAGTAGGACGAATAGGTGGATGTGGCCAGGAAGCAGTATAGAGTGCAGGAGACGTGGAAGATGAGGGTGCCAGATTCCAGGAAAGGCAGAGAGGCTGGCCCGTCATGAGCGGCTTGCAGGAGGAGGCAGATGTAACCAGTGAGGAGCTGGAGAATGGTCATTGGTTCTGCTGGGAACTGGGCTTTAAGGAAACACCAGTAGGTCAGGTTTAACAGAACTGAAGGCACCAGGAAGACAGTATGGGACTCGGATGGGACTTCCAAGCATGCTCAGTGGATGGGCAGTTTTTGGAGAGAATTTACTGACTGGCCAGTGATGAGCAGACAGAAGTTCCAAGCTTTCCAGTCACCAGAAACTGAAGGGTGGGGTGCTGCCCTTCCTGAAGATGTGGAGCGTCTCCGAGTGGAGCAGCAGTTAGGTCTTCAACAAACAGTGCAGCTGGCTGTCCACGCCCAAGCAGGGCATCCAGGTTCCTGGGATACCCAGCAGTACTGGGATGTGAACTCTGAGGGTCTATACTGGAACTAAAGCAATGACGTTGTGGCCTTATTCTCGGTTTCCCAGGGAGACTTATTTTGAACTGTTCCATTTAATAAGATTATGGGCCAAGGCTTTGGGAAAGAAAAAATTCTAGTCTATAAAAATCGAGGTTATTTTTGCTCTGGTCCTCAGTGTGAGGGAAGCCAAGAACTCGGCCCTCCCTCTGAGTGAGCACCTAGCCTGGAGTAATGCTACCTGTGTTGCCTCGTGAGAAGCCTTTTGTGAGTGACCCTCAGAAGCAAAGCCTCTAGGGCATGCTAGGCCCACAGCGGGAAGAAACCCCCGTATTTGAACCCGGTGCTTATCCTCTGAATGGTATAAAATTTGAGGTGCTGCTCACCCAGCTTACCCACATATGCCATCTAGCTGGACTTCGATTTTCCTTCTGTTGCTGCTTTTAAACTATGTTAAGTTTTTTTCTCTTTTAAGAAGACTAATTTGTTTATGTGTTATATGTGTGTGCCTGGGTGCGTGTATGTGACCCATACTGTGAAAGCAGAAAACTGACTAACACACACACACACACACACACACACACACACACACACACACACACTGTGGCATACATGTATCTACACATACGATGTATTACACATCAATCTATCCACTCTCACATACCATAGCCTCCAGAATAAATAAATTAACACGATTTTAAAACAAAGATGGCTTGGGCTATATCTTAAAGGTGAGCTAAGTGTAAGCAGAAACATATGATGTGGCTTTTAATGCCCCTTCCTTCCTCTTTAGGGATGGAGCAAGCTTGTGGTTAGCGGTCGCTGTTACAGAGAGATTGATCAGGATCGTGGGGGTTTCTGAAGCCCTGTTTCTCAGTCTTTTAAGATACAGGCAGAAAGTGCTAGTACGTCAGTCAAAGAAAGCCAAGTATGGGCTTTCTGATGGCCGTTCGCTGAGGTCATCGATGGGGTCTTTTCTGCTTGATTTTGATTTATTGGCCTGAGGACCCTGGAGACAGAGTGTTGGTTTCTGAACTGTGAGGACAACTGCTGTCATGGTGTGACCTATGTACTTTTTGTACTTAGGAGAGGTGTAAGAATCACGTCCTTCCACATCCAGCCTGAGCTGGTCTGCTGGATGTGTGCTTGAGCACATCTGTGACCTGGCTCTACCTTTTGTTCTTGGATCCATCTTCTGCTGTGTTTCTCAAACCTTCCCAGGGCTATGAGCCCCTTGCCAGGGGCCAAATGGGAGGGACTGGGGAGAACAGGAAGTACCAGATGGTGACTTGGAATGTTCCTGTTGGGGTGGGGCATGGAGAAGCTTCTACTCGAGTTCAGGGGTGTGATGGTTTTCAGGTCATTGGCAAGAACTCAGAAGGCAGCTGCTCCCTCTGCAGCTCCTCAGGGTCCAGATGGGACCGTAATAAATCCTAATGTGGATTTTCCTTGGAACACACAGATCTGGGATCGCTAATGAAGTTGTCAGTGCAGCAGCCATCCCCTCCCTACTAGAACAGCTGAATGGGAAGAGGAATGCTAGAGACAGGGAAGTCTTGGGAGCCTGCTTTGAGAGAATGACTGGGGTCTGTCAGCATTGGAGAGAGTAACCATTACCTCTTCATCCTTTGTACCTGCCCATCTATTCTTCTTTTTCTATCTACTCATCTATTTTTTTATACCATCTACCTATCATCTATCTATTATCTATCTATCTATCTATCTATCTATCTATCTATCTATCTATCTACCATCTATCTAGCTATCATCTATCTACAAGGGCAGACCTGGAAAGGTCACTGGGTTTCACATTTGGAGAAGAACCCATATAAGACTTCCTTGGTTGGTTAAGGTGGGATCCCAGAAAGTCAATTTAGCACCTTTGAATTACTTCTAAATTGCTGAAATGGACAGTGAAGTCAATTTGCAATCAGTGGGAGGGAAATGAGGAGCTGATACACAGCTGGCAGAAGGAGGCATTGTTCCTGCCAAATGGGCTTCATTAGCTTCTGGTGAAACAATAATGGTGCCCACAGTCAATAGGCAGCTGTCGACATCAGTGGGAAGAGGAGCTCCAATGGGCAGCTGTGGACATCAGGGGGAAGAGGAGCTCCAATGGGAAGCTGTGGACATCAGGGGGAAGAGGAGCTCCAATGGGAAGCTGTGGACATCAGGGGGAAGAGGAGCTCCAATGGGCAGCTGTGGACATCAGGGGAAGAGGAGCTCAATGGGCAGCTGTGGACATCAGGGGAAGAGGAGCTCCAATGGGCAGCTGTGGACATCAGAGGGAAGAGGAGCTTTCTGCCCCTTTAAGCATCTGTGGCCTCTACATACAAACCTGATTGAGGGGAAAATGACTAGTTCTACATCTGTGTGTTGCAGTCCTATCAGCTTCTGCTTCACTGTAGAGAAACCACATGCCAAGTCATTATTAATTGCTCACTGTCAAGTTGAAAGGAAGTATTGATCTGAAGAAAGCTCTTTTCTCAATTGCTACTAGCTTTTGAAATTGAAATTGACATTAAGCCTTTGAATTCCTTGCAAGCAAAAAGATGGGAACCAATAAAAAGAAGGTTTATTGATGATCAAACAAAGAAATTAGTTGGAAAACTGGAAATCAAATGGGCACTGACAGAGTGGACAAGTACCTTGTGGCAGCATTGAGCCCTTTCATATGAGATGGCATGTCTTTCCCAGTCCCCCAAGTGCTATCACCATGGCTGGAAACCCTGGTCTGAGTCCTCACACTCAGTTTTAGTTTCTCAAGTGGAGCTGGTGTGTGCAGAGAAACCCCTCCCTCCTATAATCTTCATGGTCAGATGGCTCCTGAACTCTGTTAGGGCTAAGTGCAGTGTCTTAGTTAGGTTTCTATTGCTGTGAGAAAGCACTGACCAAATAGACTTGGGAAGGAATGGATTTATTTACAGTTCACACTCCATAATGGAAGGAAGCCAAGGCAGGGACACAAGGCAGAAACCTGGAGGCAGGAACTGAAGTAGAAGCCATGGAGGAAACCACTTACAGGCTTGCTTCTCATGTCTTGCTCAGTTTACTTTCTTATGTAGCTCAGAACCACCTACCCAGAGGTGTCATAGCCACAGTGGGGTGGCTTTTTCACATCAATAATTAACTAAGAAAATTCCTCCATGTACTTGCCTACAAGGCAATTTAATGAAAGCGTTTTCTCAATTAATGTTCATTTTTCTCAGATGACTCTAATTTATGTCAAGTTGACGAGAACTAGCAAACATAATTGACCCACTTGTCAACATGACACACAAATACATTACTAGTAAGCCATAAACTTTCCTTTTGTATTTGTCCCCCAAAATAACATTAATATTAATACCACAATATGAAACACTTTATAACTTTAAAAGTCCCATAGTCCAAATTCTCTTTCAAAGTCCTAGGTGTCTTTTAAAAGTATCTCAACCCTAGGTACCTGTAAAAAACAAACAAACAAACAAACAAAAACCCCTAAAACAAACAAACGAACAAAAACAATTCACGTACTTTCTTATTCCAAGAAGGAAGAACCTGGCACAGTCACAATCTGAACAAAGCCAAGCCAAACGGTAACACTGCACATGCAGCGACATCCTTTCTCTGCTTCCTGTTCTGCCATATTGTGTGGAGGTGAAGCACAGCTGCTCACTCCTGCTACCAGCCCACCTTCTTTCCTACGCCATAGACTAAAGCCTCAAACTGTGAGCCTAATCATTTCTCCTTCCTTAAGTGCTTCAATCAGATACTTGGTCATAGTAACAGAAAAGTAACTAGTTTGCATACACTGTATCAGCCTTTCATGGCTGATGTAGCAAATGCCACGCACCTAGGAGCTTAAAACAATACAAGTGGCTCCTACTACTCTGGTGGTCAGAGGTCCAAAGTCAGCGTCCCTGGGCTGGGGTCACAGGGTCACAGGATTGGCTCCTTTGTGGGGTAGCAGGGCCAACCTTTTTCCTAGCCTGTTCAGCTTCTGGAAACTGTGTTTCTAGGATTGTGATCCCACCAATCCAAACGGACACAGAATCAAACTGCCTTTACCTTCTTACATCTTTACTCATAGATCGCTCTTTTGTTACTTTGTGGGTTATTCTTTCTTCCACCATTCTCCATCCTGTTCCCACCCTTTCAAGTCCATAACTCTAGGACAATGGAGAGAATGGAATGGGGACGCCATGATAGTTATCCTGCTGGTTAGGGGTGTGAGGTTCCTTAGGGGATGTTTGATCTTTGTCAGCAGGATATCTATTATTTTCTTCTTTCTTCTTTGCGTACAACTACTTAACAAACTGGAACCAGCAACAGCAACCAACCACCAACTCCCAACAACCAACCCACCTACTGGGACTCTAGCATTATGTGTGCTCTGAAAAGTTCCCAGAATTTCAAACACCAATTGCAGGAACTGTGTACAGCTGGTGAAATCACACCCCTCCTAGAGCATGAGGCCAACCGCAGTCAGCTGCTGTGGATAATCTGAAGCATTCCTGTATCCCTACCTGGGATTAAAACAAAAACACTTTCTTATCTCTGCATGTGTTCATTTCTTTGTTTCTTTGCTTGTTTGTTTGTTTTTAAAGAAACCAAAATTCTTGCTGCAGATCAATGCAGCTTTTAACTCTTATCAGAGCAGTTTGTTTTTGCAGGGGACATTGACTAATATAGAGTGTCAGCCAGTTAGAGTTCAGAGAGTGAGTAACTGTGAGTAACTGCTCAGCCCTAGATGGGAATACTTATGTCACACACCTCACGGGGCTCAGAGAACGTTGAGGGAGAGGGATTAGGAAGACTGAGAGCCAGAATGGCCATGAAGAGCTGTCTTCTGCACACAACAGGGCTCTGCACTCACACATCATACTGGTTCTGGTTGTCTAAGCAAGACCTGTGAAAGACCAAGCCAGTCAGAACTCTAGCACAGGTGAGTGAGAGGCTCAGGAAACCCCATCCACCTGAGGACTGCTGGAGAAGGGACAGCCAGTTTTCTTAAGGGAAGTGGTATCTGCTGTTGCCCATGCACATGGGGACAACCCTGATTGGACTCAGTGGGCTCTGAAAGGAAAACGTGAAGTTGGGAAGGAGACATGACAAGGGGGTCTGAGGGGGAGACTGTGGGGTTGATTTGATCAACATTGTTTACCTGAAGGAAAGTCTCAAAGAATGAATCATGTGTATTCATAATCTCCATTGGCTTCTCAGCTGTCTGGAGTAAAAGGGAAGACGTCTTCACATGACTTAAAGGCCTCTTCCTTTGTTCCTTCTGCTTTTCGGCTCCCCAAGCTGACTTTGGTCACGTTGTTTCCTGAATACGCCAGACATGCTTCCGCCATAAGCCTGTGGTGTCCCTCCTTGGGGTTTCCATGTGCTTTCTCGTTCTTTCTCATGTCATTACAAAATGCCATCTTTGGTGTGTTGGGTTAAAGTGTGGCAGCTCTGGCTACTCCAGTTCTAAGGTCCCCCTTCCACGTCCTTCTCTGATTTATTTTTTCCTACTCTATTTTTATTGTCTCTTTGTGTTAGAACCAATGTTGGTGTAGAAGTCTCGGCTCATGCCCCGGCAAAGCACACCAAGCCAACATGGTTCCACCTGGAGACGATTAATGAGAGAAGAGGAGAGGAGAGGAAAGGCCAGCCATGAGCATGTGGAGGGAGGAGGGGTATAGAGAGAAGGGACAGGGAAGAGGGGAAGAGCAGGGAAGAGAAGAGAAAAAGAGAAAGAGAGAGCAAGAGAAAGAGGAGGGGCAAGCAGCCCCTTTTATAGTCAGGCACAGCTGGCTGTTGCCAGGCAACTGTGGGGCGGAGCATACTTAGCTGTTCTCAGGTAGCTGTGGGGGTGGAGCTTAGACAGAATACCAACAGTTTGTCCCACTCAGAAAAGAGTCTTATCAGTGCACGAATTCATATTTGCTTTATTCATGGCTGGATACCCAGCTGTAGACCAGGCCTGCTTATTATGGGAAATAAATACTTATTGAACAATAGAAGAACTCCCAACCACATCTGCAAAGTGCCTTTTGCCATATAAGCCTGCTGTCAAGGGATTGGGATTTGGGCATGTTTGTGGAGGTCATTCATCAGCAGGCCACACACTTCAGTCTCAACGAACGCACAGGAATGCACAATAGGCCGTTGACCTCCTAACACATCCAGGCTGAGCTGAGTAGAGTGCAGGGGAGCTTTGCTGAGGGAACGGTCAGGCTGGAGACCACCACTGAGCCCTTCTGTGGAGAGAGACTACACTGTCTCATCCTCTGAAGTCAGGGGACTTCCTAGTCTGAGAAAGCAGACCATGTGACTGTCACCTGAGAGAAAGGGTCTCCCTCTGCCCTGCTTACTACCTCTGCATCTGAGCCAGAGGCCCAGAGTGACAGAAGTTGAGACCTGTGCCCGTTACTGCTGTCACCTAAGGTCACGTCTACACTGGGGCACCATCGACTCAAATGGAAACCTTTTTCACCACGCTTAGTTTTGCCATTTAACCCAAAGTCACGCTGTTCTGAGAAATGTTATTCTCCTGTGAAGTAAGTGCTCCCTGAGGTGAACCTGAGGCGGTTTTTTTTTTCCCCCCAGCTTCACAGCTGCAGATATTAAAACACAGACTCACAGATTACAAATCACTACAAGCCTTGACAAGGGCTGGGAGGAAGGTGGGAAGGAAAGGCTGTTTGAATGTGCATCAAGGCTGTGAGTAGAAGGGGACTTACAACTGGCTTGTTTCTGCAAACGGGCATTCTAAAGAGTGGTGAATAATGCGTTTGTCTTTCGCGCCAAATAAAGTCATTTAAGATGAAAAACCCCTTTGAGCAGCTAGTGCTCCTGAAGGCTTGGAAATGCAGTTCTGGGTCCCCCCTGAGTGTGGGAATGTGTTCGCTCCCTCGCAAACTTTCCAAAGGGAAAAGAATCTGTGTGACTAGAGCAGCCAAGAGGAGGCCCCAGGGAGGGCAAAGCCTCACAGGCCTTTGCAGAAAGTCAGGGTCTCAGGGAACAGCTCATGTTTCTGTTGGAAAGGACAGGCTGAACGGTGACATGTGTCAGTGGCCCTCTGGAAGCCAGCTCCCGTCCTGGCTGTAACGCCCTTCATCTGCTTTTTAACATGGAAGATTTGCTGCTGGGTTGGAGTCTTGGGTGTCAGCATGATGTGCTGACAAAAAGATTCAGGGGACTGCTAGCCTGAAGACTGGCAGGCAGGCAGTACAAGCTATATTGGAAAACAATAGCACTGACTGAGAATCCCTTTGCTTCCCTGTGTAGGTCAGATGCGGCTACCTGTCAGAAACAATTAGTGCAGAGTTATGTTGTCATTGCTCTACGATCTCACCGTCAGAGCCGAGGTCTCCTTATCGCTCTGCTTCCAGCGTCCAGCCTGGAGCCTGGCTCATGGCTGTGGCTCACACACATTTATTGAATGTGACAGTGTTCCTAACGATCGCGCTCTGTGAATAGCGAGGCGGATGATTACACTCCATAAAAATGCAGTTAACATTCCCAAGCCTGATTTTCCTACTTAAAATGACCACTCTAATCTTCTCTCTGAGGCTGGGTTGATAGTTATCCTCTGTACTGAACACCAGGACATGAGGGTTGGCATTTCAGCCCAGAGCCCTGTGAGAAAAGAGCACAGCAGACAAGAGCTGGATGTAGTGGTCCAGAGCTATGATCCTAGCATGGGGAGGAGAGAGACCCTGTCTCAGAAAAACAAATAGAATGACAGAGGAAGACAGTCATATGTGTACACGCATGTGTGCACACAAACGCATGCATGTACACACACACACACACACACACAGAGAGAGAGAGAGAGAAAAGAGAGAGAGAGAGAGAGAGAGAGAGAGAGAGAGAGAGAGAGAAGGCTTGGAGTCATGTTGAAATTGTTGGACCCTCAATCTTAGAGCCTTAGCAGGTGGGCAGGAAATGCCTGTTTTAAATGCTGCTGTACTTCACAATCTTTCCCAATGATGCAGACCCCATTATTTGGGGATTCTAGCTGGAGAGGAAGGTCAGCATACTGTAGATTCTTCTCCAATGCACAATCTGGTTTCTCTCCAGCATGCACATTACTGAGAACTCCTCAATAATAATGAGGCCTTACTGGGCCACTCTGGTTTTCCTTGATAATCTTCTTTGATAATATTTACACACCGACTGGGAGCTAGGAGCTGGATAGATCCCTGACTGACAGACAAGGAAAGGGACCTCAGATGGATAACAATGGTGGTAAACTCCCAGCTTCTTCCTTTTGAAGCCTGGTGGTCTTTTCTTCCTACCAGCATGGGCTTCCTTTCTGTCTGATTGGTCTGAGCTGGTCAGGTATGTTGACGTTGGTCCTAAATGTGTTACCCTTGCTTTGAGCTGAACAATGCAAAATCAGGGGATCGGTCCCATCCCAGGTCACCCAAACCACCCAAACCCTCAGCCCTCAGGGAAATAGACTTTGGTTTCCAGGTGCCGTCTCTCCCTTTTGGGGAGTCTTCCTCTCTGTGTGTCTTTTGGGGAGTCTTCCTCTCTGTGTCGTGCTGTACACTCATCTTCGCTTTTAATAAATGTGCTACCTGTCATTGCCTGCAGTGTCTGAGAAGTTTCCTGCTTCTCAGTCTCTACTTGGTAGAGAAAATGTGATGTGTTTATAAAAAGATAAAGGGGGGTGTGTTCTGTGGAGGTGTGGTGAGGTATGGGGAAGGGAGTGCCTCTGCGGGCCCATGCTGAGACGTCCCTTCCCCTGAGGGACCAGCCACAGGATGGTATAGAATAGAAGAGTGTATTCAGGACATGGGGAGGGGAGTCAAGAGGGTAGTAGGGGCAGAGAGAAGAGAGAGAGAGAGAGAGAGAGAGAGAGAGAGAGAGAGAGAGAGAGAGAGAGAGAGAGAGAGAGAGAGAGAGAGAGAGAAGAGAAGAAGAGAAGAGTAGAGGGTAAAGGGCTATGAGCACGTGGAGAGAAAGGGGGAAGGGAATGGGGAAGAGAGGGGAAAGGGAAGAGCAAGCTAGGAGAAAGAGAGAAAGAGAGAAAGAGAGAACAAGAGAGCGAGAGTGAGGAGGTGGAAAGCAATCCCCCCTTTTTTTTCATTTTCTTTTTATTAACTTGGGTATTTCTTATTTACATTTCGAATGTTATTCCTTTTCCCGGTTTCTGGGCCAACATCCCCTAGCCCTCCCCTTCCCCTTCTCTATGGGTGTTCCCTCCCCATCCTCCCCATTACCGCCCTCCCCCTGACAATCACGTTCACTGGGGTTCAGTCTTGGCAGGACCAAGGCTTCCCTTCCACTGGTGCCCTTACTAGGCTACTCATTGCTACCTATGAAGTTGGAGCCCAGGGTCAGTCCATGTATAGTCTTTGGGTAGTGGCTTAGTCCCTGGAAGCTCTGGTTGCTTGGCATTGTTGTTCATATGGGGTCTCGAGCCCCTTCAAGCTCTTCCCAAGCAGCCCCTTTTATAGTGTCAGGCATACATGGCTGTTGCCAGGTTACTGTGGGGCGGAGCATACCTGGCTGTTGCCAGGTAACCGTGGGGCGGAGCTTAGACAGAATGCTAACAAAATGAGCCGCTCAAGATTCCTAGATGGTAGTAGGACCTCACTGCGGAGTTTTCTGATAGGAATGGAAGTCATCTGAATCTTCAGACATAGATTTCTTTTTTGGTTGTGAATGACCCTATGGCTATGCGTGGGCTTTGCCAGTGGTTACAACTACGTGCCCTGGGAGAGCCACTCCTGCTGGAGCCTCCTGTGTGTATTGTGTTTGGTGCCAGCCATGGGATGCTTTCTAGATAAGCGGCCTGGGCACTGCCCTAGAGAATAGGTGGCTTCAGGCTCAGTCACATTCATACGGAAACAAGTGTCATCCCAGAATATCTCAGCTGTGGGCCACTGGCCACTTGCTCTCGAGTGATGCTCCCCGCCAATGACTCGGATCTAGAGGGTAGATCCGAACCAGAGTGATCAGCACTGGGTGACAAGTAGGAGAATGGCCAGTGTCATTCGCAGGTCTCAGAGCTGTTACAGTCAGGCTTTTCTCACGGGGCTTCTGGGTTTTGACTTGAGGTCCTCATGCTCACGTGGTAAGCACCGGACTGGCAGAGTCATCTTCCCTGCCCTGGTTCTACAACAATGGAAGCCACTGCCTTAGAACAAAGCCACTAGCTCTATGGGGACAGGTATTCCAGGGCTCTCCCCAGTTCTGGGATGACAGACATGGAGGAGACCAGGTAGGTCTGACCTCAGATCTGAGATCACAGTTTCCCCCAGGTCAGATGTAACCTTTGCTTATACAGCAGGGTGATGGACACATGTGTTTTCCTCTTCTCCTCAAACGTGCCCACGTCAGTTCTGCGTGGGTTTGCTCATGTCTGTGGACTCCTGGGCCCTGTTGGCACCTGCCTTCCTTCCAGTCTGTGCAGGGCACAGCAGCTGAGTTTTAAGGAGCGCTCTTAGGTACACAGCAGGAGAACGCTCAACTTCAGCACTCATGGAGGAGCCCATCTGGGAAGCACAGCTGGGGAGCATGAAGACTCAGTCAGTGCTGCCTGCCTCTTCCTGTCAGTCCCTGAAGCACCGTGCATCTTCTTCATGAGGGAGAGCTTCAGGGGAGAACCAGAGGACAGAACCATGTCATTATCTGTCTGGAAGAGTATAGAGACCCCTAAGATGGGAGCCTCACACAGGGGCCTCCCTAAGGCTGTAGAATAGAGGACGCTCATTCCAGCTGTTATCAGCTGAGGGTGCGCGTGAGAGCACCAAGGATCACTGGTCAACATTTTAGTTTCTTTCAAGTCCCCAGGATGACAGCCCAACATGCCTGCAAGGAACTGAGGAAGGCTTTTTGGTGTTCCCGGGGGAGCACTTCCAGGTCACCGTCACTAGTCCTATGGGGTTCAGGGACAGTTGGGAGACTGCCCGGGGCTCCTGGTCATACTGGCCCAGGCAACTGGGTGGTGTGTGACTCCCAGTAGCTGCTCTGTGTCTGACACCTGCTATCCTGAGCAGAGGACTATGCACAGGGAGGCTGTGTGGTCAGGGAGACTGTAATGACTGCTTCTCAGGCCTCGGGCAGAAGGATGCTCCCCTCTGACCCAGGGAATGGGGTCATCAAGGCGATGGTCACCTGGGGTCAGGACATGTATAAGTGGGAAATATGGATGCTGTTCTAGAATGGACAGCCATGATGACTATTCTAACCCCTAGAACGAGGCTGTCTTTGCCTCAGAGCAGGCTGGGCTCAGAGTAAGGCTGCTGTTACCTCTGGGTAGAACCAGAAATAGTTAGCAAACCCTTACTCCAGTCTGTCTTAGGGTGTAGTGAACCCATTACCAAGAGTGTCACTTTTAATCATTAAAATCACATTTATTAATTTATTTACACACACACACACACACACACACACACACACACACACACACACACACACACACACACACACACCACAGTGGGGATATGGTAGGCCAGAGGACAAAATGAGGGAGCTGGTTCTTTACCTAAGGAGCCATCTTGCCAGCCCCACAATGCCACTGGGGCAGGCTCTGACCATCAGGAGAGTTACCGCTGGGTTCTCACACTGCCTTTTTCAGATAGCCAGGCCTAGTAAAAACCACTAGAAAATATTGCTCATAAAGCAATGAAATATTCACCTAACCATTCGGGTAGGAGCCCACACAACTGTCTCACATAAAAATACATAAAAGTCCTCGCAGCCAACCATTGAACTGAGAACGAGGTCTCTAATGGAGGAGTTAGAGAAAGGGCTGAAGTAGCTGAAGGGGTTTGCAACCCCATAAGAAGAACAACAATGTCAACCAACCAGATCCCCCAGAGCTTCCAGAGACTAAACCACCATCCCAAGAGAACACAGGGATGGACCTATGGCTCCATCTGTATATGTAGCAGAGGATGGCCTTATTGGGCAACAAAGAGAGGAGAGGCCCTTGGTCCTGTCAAGTCCTAGATGCCCCAGCATAGGGGTATTGTCAGGATGGGTAGGTGGGAGGGAGTGGGTGGGTGAGGGAGCACCCTCATAGAAGTGGGGTGAGGGTAGGGGTGGGATAGCAGGTTTCTGGAGGGGAAACTGGGAAAGGGGATAACATTTAAAATGTAAATAAAAATCCAATAAAAGAAATAAAGAAAAAGAATACATAAAAAACCAGGGCACAGTGACACTGAACCATTCCCCAAGTGCTGGCATAGAAGTTCCCTCCCATACAAACACTGTGCTTCCCTATGCTGCTCTGTGTAGTTTTTGTCTACTGCCCGGAATACTCAGGAAACATTGTAGTATGTGTGATAAGCTCTCAACCTCTGCCTCTCTGGCCTGGATGAATTCGTTCACTGCATGCATGTCCCCTCAAGGCAGGAAAGGTGGATGTCAATCCTGCTACCCTGTCTCTCCTCTTTCTGTCTTCCTCTCCTTGCTTGCACTGGCCATGGTGGGGACAAATGGGCCGTTCCCCTCTTCTCTCTGGAGAGGGTGTTAGAGGAACTTCTTAACCAGGACATTGCTCCCCCACCCCACATAGGCTCTGGAGAGAAAAGGCGGCCAGTGTGGGCAGCTGTAACTGCACACCCTCCATCACCAGTCGGCCACCCATGGAGAGCTACTTAAAGTTATTTGGGTCATCGGTTAGATCAAGTGAGGCATTGTAGGCCTATGAATGGGAGGCTTTGAATAGAGGGGGAAGCAGCCCTACCAGAGTCCCAGGGTGGAGGGTGGGAAAATCTGCACAGGCCTGTCCAGCTAGGCGTGCACCCTTTCCCATGTCCCTTGCCAGGCTGCCCACCCCATACCCTAGCACTCTTAGTGCTTCAGCACCAACTTGTTATGTTTTCATTTTATCAAATATTCTTCTTTTTAGAATGCTTTTATTCTTCGACAATATCATATGTGTATGCGGTGTATCTCGATCACATCCGCCTCCCATTTTCTCTTCCACAAAAGTTTCTCATGAATTTCTTATACATTTATGAAATTTCCATTGAAACTCTATGTATTTACTTTCCAGATTGAGGGAAATATATCTCTCCTCTCATCCCTCCCCTTCCCTCCTCCCTTCTCCCTTCCTCTCCCCTCCTCTTCCCTCTCCTCTCCTCCCCTTCCTTCTTCTCACCTCCTCTCTCCTCCCCTCTTGTCTCCTCCCTCCCCTCTCCTCCCCTTCCCTCCCCTCCCTTCCCCTCCTCCCTCTCCTCTCCTCCCCTTCTCTCCCCTCCCTTTCCCACCCCTCCCCTCCCCTTCCCACCCCTCCTGTGTTCTCTCCTCTTAGCCCCTCTCCTCTCAGCTCCTCCCCTCTCCCTCCTCCCTCTCCCCTTCTGCTCCTGAGTTCATGTGTTTCATAGGTAGAACCCATAGAAAGGCAGTGTTCTCAGAGGCTGAGGAGGACTTCTGCTATAAATCTTTGCATTTCAAAGCTGGAACTGGGAACACATATTTCCAGTAGAAGAGATTGTGAGAGCTAGAAGTAGGGCCATGGTTGCTGGAGCTGCCTGTGTTCAGTGGGAATAGAGTCTAAGTTCAAAGGCACAGGAGAGATGTGCAGATAGAGGATCGGGATACCGGCTACCACTTTATCCTCTCACTCACTCACTCATTCATTCATTTTTAATTGTTTTGGAATTTGACATCATGTACCCAAACTCACTAACCTCCCAGTCCTCCCATGTCTGCTCCACTCCCTGATGGACCCACCTGCGAAGAAGAAGAAGAAGAAGAAGAAGAAGAAGAAGAAGAAGAAGAAGAAGAAGAAGAAGAAGAAGAAGAAGAAGAAGAGGAGGGAGGAGGAGGAGGAGGAGGAGGAGGAGGAGGAGGAGGAGGAGGAGGAGGAGGAGGAGGAGGGGAGGAGGGAGGAGGAGGAGGAGGAGGAGAAGAGAAAAGAAAAAAAGAAAGGAAACACAAACAAACGAACTAAACACAAGTCTAGTTTGTGTTATGTTATCCATACACGCGTGGGAGCATGGTGCAGTTCCTAGTGGCCAGTCCCCCAAGGGAAGTTGTTTTCCTCCACTTGCACCCACTCCAGAAGCCATCGACTGGGGAGAGCCATGCAGCTGCCAAAGAGGGGCTGGCCCAGCTGCTCTGCACACGATGGTGGCACCACTTTATGCAGAACTTAAATACCACTAAATTTCACTTAAGGTGGTTAGCATGGCAATTGTATGCCATGTATATTCTACCACAATGAAAAGAAGAGTAAGAATAAAACACACTTTGAAAGATTATACAAATTGGAGAAAATTGGGCAGCTCCTTTGCAGCTTCAGGACACAGGCAGGGCAGACACAAGTCTGGGAGATTTAGGAATTCCTCCTCTGTCTTAGGGTTTCCATTGCTGTGAAGAGACACCATGATCAAGGCAACTCTTATAAAGGGCAACATTCAACGAGGACTCTCTTAGGTTCAAAGGTCAGTCCATTATCATGAAGGTGGGAAACATTATATCCAGGAGAAGACTGACTTCCAGCAACTAGGAGGAATGTCTCCCAAAGACCACCCCCACAGTGACACACTTCCTCCAACAAGGCCTAATCGTGCCACTCCCAGGGTCAGGCTTGCTCAAACCATCACACCCTCCATAAAGAGGACAGTGGACAGAGTAGGGAATGAACTGTTGGCACAAGCCGTGACACCCTGGGGCTTTCCCTTCAAGCCTGAGTCAGTTGTTTTACCATTAGATGGCTGATAATGTCCACTATATAGACTTTGGTCAACATATCATGGCAGGTGGAGCTGGCTGGGAGGCAGGCTTTCATATAAGAGCCCCTTCCAAGCACATGAAGATGCTTGACAAGAACTTAAAACCATATAGAAATTAAGACCTTGTTGGGAATTCCATGGCCTGTGAACGCTCAGGACTCTGTGTTAGCATTCTGTCTAAGCTCCATCCCCACAGTTACCTGGCAACAGCCAGGTATGCCTGACACTGTAAAAGGAACTGCTTGCCTCCTCCTCTCCCTCTTGCTCTTGCTCCCTCTTGTTCTCTCTTGCTCTCACCCTCTACCCCTTTGTCCCTTCCTGTCCCATTCCCTCCCCACTTCTCTCCAAATTCTCATGGCCAGCCTCTACTTTTCTCCTTCTCTATCCCCTCTCTCTCTTTCTCTGCCCCTCCTACCCTTTTAACTCCCCTCCCCATGCCCTGAATACACTCTGTTCTATACTACATTGTCATGTGGCTGGTCCCTCAGGGGGAAGGGACGTCTCAGCATGGGCCCACTGAGGCACCCCCTTTCCTCACCCCTCCATAGAACATATCCTCCCTCCCTTTATCCTTGTATAAACCCAATACTCTGGCTCTACCTATGGGAAGAAAGTCAGGGTATCTGTAGATGGTCTCTCTCCTCCACTGAAAACATTGTGCTCAGACCTTGGGTTTGGCATGCATCTGTCAGGAAGGGCTGCCTGTCTGGAATTCTGGTGCTAGGATGACTTGCATGTCTGAGTAGGGTCAGGAGTATGCTCCCTGCCTTAGGCAACTTGCAACTGCAGGGGTGGAATGGATACCTCGTGTTTGGCTGCCATGTAGGCTGAGAAATTAAGGTCTAAAACGGATCCAGGAATGCCGAATCCAGGGGACTCTGTGAGACTTCTGAAACACGTGCCAGAGTGGGTGCTGGATTGTAGCGAAATGGCTCACACCTCTGCTAATCTCACACATTGTGTGAGTAAAGCTCCCATGAGCAAGGGATTGGATCCAGCAACTGAGACAGAGTCCATCTGAGGGAGTAATCTGGATCAAGTGTTTATGTGTGCCCTTGGGCGTTCACACAGAGGAGAGGTGATAAAAACATGCCTGTCTATGCTATTTGGTTACTTGAGAGTGGAAGTCAGGTCGCTGTGCAAGCTCAGCAAGCCCTTACACAGGGAGCCATTTCCCCCCAGCCTTCCATGCCTAGAAACAAACAAACAAACAAACAAACAAACAAACAAACAGAAAAGCAAACAAACACCAGAGAGCTGGGACCCACACAGAGAAAGTAATGCATTTGCAGCCCCATTTATGTGAACTGTCTGCAGTCACTGGAGACAGAAACCAGACCCATGCTGGATTCGTTTAGCCCTGCCACTGAGTGCAGCATTAGGGGGTCAAGAGGTCTTTTGCTAATCTGGACAGATCAACACTGCAGACATTCTAGACAGTATTTTCCAGACTGGGGTCTGAGATACTTCTCTTCGCCGAAGAACTCACCTTTGTTCTGTACCCTGATGGACCAGCAGGCTGCCTGGAACATGAGTAGGGAACTGGGTTAGGGACAAAAACTTACTACCAAGAAACACCAGCCAGTAATGCCATGAATGCTACATGCAGACAAGCCCTACATCGAGTATTCAGGACGCAAAAACTTGGCTGAAAGCCATTTCTGAATGAGCCAAAAATAATTGCCCAAGAGGCTTGGGGTGAAGCCAAGGAAAGAACAGAGCAGAGCCACAGAAACACGAAACCTGGAAACGCGTTTGCCTGGAAGTGGGTCCTTCCTCTTCTGTATCCTGTCGAGAAGGAGACCAGGAGGGAAATGACAGAGCACCTACTGTGTGTGGGTCTAATGGAGAAGACCCTTTACCATGTGGAGCCTGGCCATGGTGCAGCCCAGCTGGCTGAGAGCTGTGAGGTTTCACTGACTTTGGAGGATACTTCGAGTGAGGGAGAGGGAAGGAGGGAGTGCTACTCGGAGTATGTAAGTGAAGTTACACAGCTGTTCCTCAACCTAATGCCTGGACTGTTTTGGTAAACATGTCGCAATGTGACTGTATCAGGTGTTGGAAATGCACTCACTACACCTATTCTACAGGACGCTACAGTTTAGCTAATGCAGGCTACCCCTAATTTGCTCAAAAATCCAGTAGCCTAAAGCCCAGCCCAAACCATCCAGCACGAAACTCCCCTTTATGAGAATACTGAGTATGTTGTGAGATTTACTGGGAACAGTCCTGAACGTGGTAGAATGGCTGCATCGGCATACTTTCTACCCATCTTACAGCCAGAATATCACGGCTCAGGGATGGTCTGTGCATACACCGAACACTTCACTGAAGCCTGGGGGCGGTGGCATATTCAGTGTTTTAGTTTCCCTTCCTGCTACTGTGATAATACGTCCCAACAAGAGCACCTTAGGAAGGGTCCACTTTGGCTGACCGTTCCCAGTCCATCATGTTGGGGGAGTCAAGGCAGAAGGAACTTGACGCAGCTGGTCGCATCATATCCACAGTCAGGAAGCAGAGGTGCATGCCTGTGCTCAGCTCCCACTCTCCTCCCGGAGTCCAGGATCCCATCCCAAGGAACTGTCACATCCAAAGTAGGTGAGTCCTCCCACCTTGATCAACCTAAAAAATGGTAATCCCTTACCTATGCCCAGAGGCTAACATGACCCGGGTAATCCACTGCAGGTGTGCCTGGAGGTTTGCGTTCTAGGTAAGTCTGAACCTTGTTAAACTGTCAATCCACTCACACTAACAGCACGCTTGGTGGGCCAGTCTTTTTCAGTAGGCCGCTGGGCTGGTGTGTACAAAAATTGTAAAACTCAGGATAGAGAGTAATTGAGTGAATTTAAGAGATTTGGAGGGGCAGGGAGAGGAAAAATGGCCATTGGTCAACTGTGACCAGCAAGTCCATCTTGGAGGGGGAAAAATGACTTTTGGAAGATTTCAAAGCCCATGTGATATATAATAAACAACATAATCTAATGGAATTTAATATAATATCCATCTCTGCCTTTTCATAGCTATTCAGTAAATCCAGACCCTAGCACCCGTGCTTCTAGAGTCTGTAGATGAGTTCTATGATAGGCTTTGTATCCACTAATCTTCCACTGAGCTACATAAACATAAACACCCATAGTAATAATAATAGTGGTAGCAATAATAATAATAGTAATAACAAAAGCAGTCACAGTACTAATAAAAACAGCAGTACTAATAGCAATGTAACAGGAAAGATGATATCAACCACAGCAGTTAGAGTAATGTTCTGGCTGATTATATCATCATCACCATCATCATCCTCAACTTGACACAAGCTAGGGTTATCAGGGAAACTCAGTGGAGGAACTGCCCCTGTCAGATTGGTCTGGCCATGTCCGTGAAGCCTTCTTTAGATTAAGGATTGACACGGGAGGGCCCATCCCACTGTGGGGGGTGTCACCCCTCTGCAAGTCTCCTGGCTGCTACAAGAAAGCAGGCTGGGCAAGCTCTGGGGGCAAGTGTTGTTCTTCCATGGCCTCTGCTTCAGTGCCTGCCCTGACCTCTTCATGACAGACTACAAATGGTGGCAAACTGAAATAAACCCTTCCTCTTCAGGTTGCTTTTAGGCCACGGTGTTCATCCCAGCAGGGGTAATGATGGTGGCAGTGATGTCGGTGGTAGTGACGGTGTCCATTGTCGTAGTAGTGAGAATAGCAGTGCTCTTCAGGTGGTAGCGACAATGGTGATATTAATAGTGATCATAGCCAGAACAATAGCAGTAAGGGGGATAGCACAATAGCAACGTGAGCAGCAGTAGTAATAATAGTTACAGGGTTGCAGTGACCACACCAGTGGGACAGCCTTCACTGACCCGTGTGTGCCCCTCTGTCCAGCGAAGGACGCCCACAGGCAGTGCGAGGCAGGTCCTTGGCAAGAAGACTTGCCTGTCTTCTAAGTGACAGGAGGTGCTGGCAGCCGGCTTACTAATTAGCAGTTTTTATCGAAGTAAAATACACACAGCATAAAATTTACCTATCAAATTACTTTAAGGTATATAATTCAGTACATTGGCAGTGCTGTGGCACCATCACCACTGCCTGAACTTTCCCTTCACCCCCAAAGGAAACCGCATGTCCACTACCCAGCCATTCTGTCCGCCCTCTCTCTTCACACTGACTGGAGGATTCTGGTTGCCTTACACCTCCTTTTCATATTCTTTGATGCACAAGAAACCTTCTAGAAGCCTGCCCCACATGTGGCCCATACATATACAGCCACCAAACTAGATAAGATGGATGAAGGAAAGAAGTGCAGGCTGATAGGAACCCAATGTAGATGTCTCCTGATAGACACAGCCAGAATATGGCAAATACATGGGCGAATGCCAGCAGCAAATCACTGAACTGAGAATGGGACCCCTGTTGAACGAATCAGAGAAAGGACTGAAAGAGCTTGAAGGGCCTTGAGACCCCATATGTACAACAATGCCAACCAACCAGAGCTTCCAGGGACTAAGCCACTACCCAAAAACTATACATGGACTGACCCTGGACTCTGACCTCATAGGTAGCAATGAATATCCTAGTAAGAGCACCAGTGGAAGGGGAAGCCCTGGGTCCTGCTAAGACTGAACCCACAGTGAACGTGATTTTTGGGGGAGTGCGGTAATGGGGTGTGGATGGGGAGGGGAACACCCTTATAGAAGGGGAGGGGGAGGAGCTAGGGAGATGTTGGCCCAGAAACCAGGAAAGGGAATAACAGTTGGAATGTAAATAAGAAATACCCAAGTTAATAAAGATGGAGGGAAAAAAAAAAGAAACCTTCTAGAACCCTCTGGAGCAAAGGGATGAGAAGGACCCCAGTTGATGGGACAGTCTTTCTCCATTCATCCCCAAGTGCTGCTGTGGGGCAGAGAAAGGCAGAGTAGATTCCAAGGCAAACAGAGCAGTGCAGAAAGGTGGATGTGAAGGACCTCCAATATGTCACCACACATTCAGATCATTTCTGCCTCTGGTTGACACTGTCCTCTCTCAGGTTGCCTGGCACGACATAAATTTGTTATGCAGTTGAGTATGCCTGGGCCTTCTGTCCGTGTCTCTCAAGTGTGGGGATGATAGACTCTGCCACCTCAACCAGTTTATGTATTGTTTGAAGTGGAAACCGGGGCTTTCGCATGCAAAGCAGGCTCTCCACCAATAGAAATGTGTCCTCAACTCTAGACTGGGTTCTTTATCTTCTTAGATATATTTTTTGGTGCGTGGGTGCATCCATGACTATGTGTGAGTGTGCATATGTGTGCACATGCACACAGGGTAGCTTAGCAGTTAGCATGGGTGTGGGTAGGTCGTTTGGAGCTTGGGTGGCTCTAGACTAGCAGCCATTAATAGACGTCTGGTGCTTTCTGTTCATTTGTAGCTGGATTTACACTGCCTCAAGGCATCTTTGAAAATGAACCATCAGATCCTATTTCTAATGAGCCAGTTGCAGCATGTATGTTTCCCCTGGGATCTCATTTCCCACCCTATCTCAACTCCTGTGCGTCCATCCATGAGCTCTGCCGACCTACATGGCCAGGAACACACATGATGTTCACTGCCCTTCTCTTTTCTAAAACAAGGGAACTGAGTAGCACTTTTCCTCATCTTGTCTTTCTCTTTCTGGGTTCTTCCAGCGGCGCTCACACCATCAGCTACTTGACTGCACAGTCAAAGACTCATGGGCCCTGCCCATGGCTCACTGCCTTGCCCATGTGCCCATCTAACAGCTACCACCGTGGTGTTATGTGTGGAGATGCAGAGGTGAGAGTGAGAGGACACTGGGTCTCCCTGTTCAGTGTAAACTATCGAGGGCAGTAGGGCCACCCTAGGAGTCAAGTTCCAGGGGGAAGCAAATCCTTTCTTGGGCTGTCTGTGGGGAGACAGGCTGCAGTGGGCACATGGATACACAGCATGACCCTGTGACCTTGAACAGTTACAAACTTTGACATGACATGGGTTTTCCATGCCTTCCACGGGTGAGATGCTGAGTAACAATGACTCCTTAATAGCATTTCTAAGGCTCTCACAGGCCGCCTAAGGCACGGGCACTTGCTAATCATCTTTTCCTCCTGTCTCCTAATATCTGCAGGTGCCAGGAGATAACAGATTAAACCTGACATTGTCAAACACCGAGGGCTGCACTGTGAATGATATGCTTGCCCCGGTATTTCGAATTGAGAAACATGAGAACATAATACAGGAAGTGGAACCCTAAGTACTGACCACGTTCCTCAGGGAGCGTTTAATAGATGCGAGTAGCAGTTTTTCATGAGAACCCAGAGATCTGGCTCCAGCCACATGCTTTCTGGATCTGAGAAGTAGAAACTACAGAGCTGGCTGTAGTCTGGCAGAGCATCTCTTTGTTTTCTTGTGGGTTAGAGGTGGGATTTTACCTTGTCTCTTAAGTGGAAATGCCAACTTTCTGGCCATGTTTTTCTGTACACTTCAAGAGTGGGCTTTACCTTCCTGACTCTCAGTTTTCACCATTCATCACTACCTTGATTCACTACTGACAGGGCCAGGGGCTACCTGGGGAGTGGACGTGGAGTATTGGTGGACTGGTGTGAACCTGGGTGCTCAAGAGTGCTTGTCTTTTGAGAAGGCATAGTATATTAGCACATGTTAAATGACATACAATAACATACATCATATCCTAGAACACGAAAAGAATTAAGTGTAAACTAGTCCAATATAGGGGTGAACGTGGGACTTGATAAGTAGAAGAGAAAGAATTAATGTGTAGTCAACTGTCTGGACAACTGTGCTAACATGCAAACAAACATCTGGAAGCCTCCAGATTCTTTCCAAATAAGGACAATCTGTGTAGACCACCAGAGATCTGTCTGTGAAGGAGGTTTTGAGCATCTCTACCTTCCGGGGTGGTTGGCTTTGTGTTACCATTTGTAGTACCAGATGGATGTCGTGGACGCCCATTTCCAACCAAGGGTTATACTGCTATCTGGTGCTGTCTCTCAGGTTCAGCCCCTTTCTCCCACACGAGACCACCCGTGACACATGGCCAACTGTGACACAAAGACAGTCTGATTCTCAGGCCAACTGTGCCCTTTGCCCTATGAGAGCACGTTTTCTTGTTACTGGGAAAGGAAACATGGACACCAGTCATCTCAGACCCTGCTTGTCTGACTCCTTGGTGAGCTCTGAGTGACAGTCCAGGGCTAGGCAGACGTCTAAGCCCCACCCTGACTTTACTCTCCGAGCAGACAAGAGCAGGCTCCTCTCAAGCTTCTCTACCGTGTCTTTGCCATTGCTTTGCGATGGGCTCAGCTTCCTGCTTGGTTGTAGCTACTTAGTTTTTCTTTCTGGAAATTTGTAGGATTAAAACAAACAAACAAACAAACAAACAAACAAACAAACGCAAAGCTCTCCACTGTTCTGAGCCTTCGCATGCTGAGAATTTCGCCGACGGTAGTAGATTCTTCCATCTAAAAAACAAGCAAGGTCCCTTACTTCCCCAAAATAGTCCTTACCATTCCTTTCGATAATTTTGTCTTAAGAATAATTTTCACTTCTCCTTCAGATTCTAAGATTTCCCCAACTTTCTTCTCTTTCTCACTCCTTTTCCACAGCTTTCTTTTTGGTCTAGTTTCTAGACTTTCCCTCCTCTATAGCTTCCTTTCCGTCTACGCCACATTTGTGTTTTTCTCAGTCATTTTTATTTTTTCAGTATTAAACTACTGTGGTGAACAGTAGGGTGACATGTGGTTTTATGTGACGATGTCTGCCGATATTAAAAACTCATCTCTCCTTTGAGCCAAATTACATTGAAAATAATGTATATGGCAAATAACATGGCAGAAATGGGAAGCAGCATATTTCTGAGAGTAAGTGTGGCCCCATGGAATATAATGTTCAACTACTGAAAATAAGCTCTCTTCCTTGATAGTACAGTGTTGAGTGTCCCCGCCGGCCAGGCAGGAGCCTGGGGTCCAATTCCCCAATGGGGAAACTGTCTAATTTTTAACCCCCCCAGAGCTCCCAGGGACTAAACCACTACCCAAAGTATACACATGGAGGGTCCCATGGCTCCAGCTGCATATGTAGCAGAGGACGGTCTTGTTGGGCATCAATGAGAGGAGAGGCACTTGGCCCTGTGAAGGCTTGATATCTCAGTGTAGGGGAATGCCAGGATGGAGAGGTGGGAGGGAGTGGGTGGGTGGGTGGAGGAGCACCCTTATAGAAGCAGGGGGAGGGAGGATGGGATAGGGAGTTTCCAGAGGGAAACCGGGAAATGGGGATAACATTTGAAATGTAAATAAAGAAAATATCCAAGAAAAGAAAAGAAAAAGCTCGGCATATGAGCTTGGCTCCCAGCACAGAGGGGAATGTCCAGAGCATAAAGACAACAGTGAAGACGGTGTGATTCAAGCAGTCATCAGTGGAGTGCTGGCCAAACTACCACACACCTAGAGAGGGAGTCCTAGGTAAAGCTCGGTTACAGAGCAGACCTCCACATACTGACGACCGATAGAGCGTGATCAGAGCGATACTGAAAGATGCAGCTGTGGAGAATGGGGTGTGGGGAAGCAGGGATAGTCTCATGCACGTGTAAAGTGTCACTAGAGCGTGCACAAGATGTCGATGAGAACCTGACACGGGGGAGGAAACCGCATATGAAAGTGATAATGGTTGGGAGGAAACACGATTGTCCTCTTTTATAACCTATGAGTTGTGAGGTTTAACATGCTATATAAGCAAATCACGTAAGAAAGTAAGATGCAGCCGGGAGGCCTTTAATCCCGGTGCTCCGGAGGCAGAGGCAGAAAAATCCTGTCTCAAAAGGAAAGAAAGAAAGAAAGAAAGAAAGAAAGAAAGAAAGAAAGAAAGAAAGGAAGGAAGGAAGGAAGGAAGGAAGGAAGGAAGGAAGGAAGAAAGAAAGAAAGAAAGAAAGAAAGAAAGAAAGAAAGAAAGAAAGAAAGAAAGAAAAGAAAGAAAGAGAGAAAGAAAGGAGACAGACAGAAAGAGAGAAAGACAGAAAGAAACTAAAAAGTAGGAGAAAAAGAAGAGGAAGAAGAAATAATGAATGGAGAGAGAGAGACAGAGAGACAGAGAGACAGAGAGAGAGACAGAGACAGAGAGAGAGAGACAGAGAGAGAGAGACAGAGACAGAGAGAGAGAGAGAGAGAGAGAGAGAGAGAGAGAGAGAGAGAGAGAGAGAGAGAGAGAGAGAGAGAGAGGTTATTGGAGCCAGAGAAGATACTCAGATCCCTGGAGTCTGTTGCCTGTGTCCTAATCAGGATCATCTCCCTAAAGATCCATCAGAATGGTCTTTGATTCCCTACCCACACTCCTGAAGCTGGCTTCTCAGAGCCTGGTGAGGAGTGAGGTATTGACTATCCCTGTTCTGGAGTACCTACCAAGGGAGTACTTCCCACCTGTGTTCAAGGAGGCTGGTACTCAAAGAAAAGCAAAGATGGTTAAGATCCTGGTGGAATACTGGCCCTACTCTTCATGTTGGGTTGCCAATTAATAACCCCAGCTTGGAGACCTTCCAGGCTATACTGGATGGAGAAGACACACGACTGAAATGGAAGTATTGCCCCAGGACGTGTAGGTTTCATGTGTACCTGCATGAAGATTAACACCAAACACAGTTGTGCGGTGGACAAAGGAGAGGAAGGATTTCCTGCATCTGTGCTGTGAGAAGCTGGAGATTGGAATAACACAAGTGTCCAAGGTCAGGAATGTGCTAAAATTTTTGCAGCTAGAGTTCATCAAGGAGTTGGAACTGAATGCAGTGGGAAATCTGTCCAAACTGGCAAAGTTTGTACCTTGCATCAGCAAGATGAGAACTCATCAGAAACTCACGCTAGTATGCATTGGAACAAGTACTCACACACCCGAGGAGGAGGCGAATGTCACCAAGACCATTTCTTTGTTCCCCCAAACTCGGCCGTCTTTAGCATCTCACTATTGATGATGTCGATTTTCTCACAGACCACATGAAAGAGTTGTTCAGGTGTCTGGAGGCCCCACTGCTGTCCCTCAAGATCACTCTGTGCTGGCTCCCTCCCTCAGACTTGGAGTCACTTGCTCAGCATTGGAACTACAGTCAGCTTAAACATCTGTGCTTGAGAGGTGCCGCTTTAACTCATTTGAATGTCATGCCTGTGAACGTTTTCTCAGAGAGTGTTGTAGATACACTGCAAACTCTGGAATTAGAAGACTGTAGGAAGAATGACTTTCACCTCAGTATCTTTTTGCTTTCCCTGACCCAATGCCCCCAGCTCAGTAGCATCAATTTGTATGACAATGGCATCTCCATGGATGTCCTGAAGGACTTTCTGCACCACACTACCAGCCTGAGCCAGCTGACCATGGAAATGTGCCCTGCTCCAGTAGAAGGCTATGAGTTGGGTTATGTGGAAGTAGGGAGATTGTCCCAGCTTTGTGCTGAGCTCATGAACACACTCACAGCTGTAAGGCAGCTCAAGTCAGTCTGCTTTGGTTCCTATCCCTGTTATGACTGTGGTACACGCTATATCTATGAAAAGGAGGTCAGACTTTGTGAGTGCCAGGAGTAACAACAGGACTATTCCTTCTGGGTATTAAGAAATTAATGCCTAGAGACAGGTCTCTTATCCAGAGGACCCAAAACACCTGGTTTTGGACATTTCTCAATGGGATGAAACAAGACGGTCTGAACTCCTGTCAGGACTGACTTCACTGGCTTTCTCCTACATATGAAATCATGATCAGATCCTGAGAACCTAATATCCTCTCTGTGGTGTGCTTCTCAGTCACTAATTGGTCCTCAAGGTTGTAGTCAGAACAGTTCTTTGACTGAACACAGGGATGGAGGGATACTGTGCTGTCTAATCTCTTGTTTCATACACCCTCACAATGTGCAATGAAGCTATTCTGATGTCCCTCCTTCTGCATCAGCCCTGTGGATCATGTGTAGAGTCTTTGAAGTGGCCATGTATGCAAAACCAAGTCTTGAGGAAGGGAGTTTTGGTGAATGAGCAGCAGATTGCAATCCAGGGTAGTCAGGCTAGCAGGAGTTGCCTGGAGAATAAAGATGGCTGAAGCAGAAGAAAACAATGAAGAACAAAGGGGATGGGACCTCAGCAACCTCATCCTCACCCTCCACTTACAGATGAATGCGGCTGCTGACAGACAACCTCCCAGGCCAGCTTGTAGACCACCGATGGTGAGGCCCCGTTTCTTCTTCAGGGCTCCCAACTTCTGATCAGCCTCCTGCACATGAAGGACTCCAGTAGTCTCTGTCATCTCTCAAAGGATTCCAGTCTCTACAACTGCATAATAGATAAGACTGAGTCTAGCTATTGGGTTCCCTTGTGTCTGTCTATATAATCAGGTATCGATAAAGAATGTGCCAAAGAAAGGAAGGAAGGAAGGAAGGAAGGAAGGAAGGAAGGAAGGAAGGAAGGAAGGAAGGAAGAAAAATGGATGCATGGGTCTGACAGGTAAAGACATAAAATTCTGTGCCCTGACTGTTTAAGGAAGTAGAAGGAAATGGGACACAAGTCTCAGACTCACCACAGACTGTGGAACTGTTCCATCTCTGTAGTCTGCAGCTGACCTGCCTAATGTATTCTGTCTATAAAGAAAGTCACAGATACTGTGCAGCGAGGTCCTGAGATGCTGGGCTTGTTTTTCTTTTAGGTCTCATGAATGG
Source organism: Rattus rattus (assembly GCF_011064425.1). Classification (NCBI taxonomy): domain Eukaryota; kingdom Metazoa; phylum Chordata; class Mammalia; order Rodentia; family Muridae; genus Rattus; species Rattus rattus. The sequence goes on along the minus strand of NC_046168.1, from coordinate 47,593,420 downwards.
AAGTTACTAACATTGATTGGGAAAGAAGGAGGGAATGTTGTCTTATCTGGAATCATTTCTAATCGACTGAGTAGTCCTCTTAACTACCAGATTTCTGAATTCATAGAAAGCACCGAATGCAGCTGGGCAGGGGAAATCCTACATCTTTCCCCGATGGTTGTTGACTGATCACCCCATGATCACAAACTGCTCTGCCCTTATTTTTAATTTTTCTACATATTTAAATTTTTGTTTAGCCACCCAGAGTCCTTTTATTGCTGCTGAACTTTTTGTTTGCTTTTTGTTTTTTTGTTTTTTTCTTTGGAGAAATAATCTTACTCGTGTTTATAGATAAAATATTTCCCTCCTCTCTGAGAAAGTTAACAATGGTATTTTGGAAGTTGTCCTCTTTTGACAGCCTCGCTTCTCCATGTGGCTATCTTCTGCCAAGTCTGCTTTACCTTGAAAGTCAGGGCCTTCAGTCCTTTCTCTGACTCCTCCATTGGGGACCCCATTCTCAGGTCAATGGTTGGCTGTGAGCGTCCACCTCTGTATTTGTCATGCTCTGGCAGAGCCTCTCAGGAGACTGCTATATCAGGCTCCTGTCAGCAAGCACTTCTTGGCATCAGCAATAGTGTCTGGGTTTGGTGGCTGTATGTGTATGGGCTATATACCCAGGTGGGGCAGTCTCTGGATGGCCATTTCTTCAGTCTCTGCTCCAAACTTTGTCTCTGAATCCCCTCCTATGAATATTTTTGTTCCCCCTTCTAAGACAGATTGAAGCATCTGCACTTTGGTCATCCTTCTTCTTGAGCTTCATGTGAATTCTGAGCTTTTGGTCTAATATCCACTTATCAGTTAAGGGTTTTTGTTTGTTTGTTTTTGTTTTTGTGATTGGGTTACCTCACTCAGGATAATATTTTCTAGTTCCATCCATTTGCCTATGAATTTCGTGAAGGAGCTAAAGGGGTTTGCAACCCCATAAGAACAACAATACCAACCAACCAGAGCTTCCAGGGACTAAACCACTATCCAAAGAGTATACATGGACAGACCCATGGCTCTAGCTGCATATGTAGCAGAGGATGGCTTTGTTGGGCATCAATGGGAGGAGAAGCCCTTGGTCCTGCCAAGGCTTGACCCCCAGTATAGGGGAATGTCAGGATGGGAAGGCAGGAAGGGGTGTGTGGATGGGTGGGGGAACACCCTCATAGAAGAAGGAGGAGGGGGGATGGGATAGGAGGTTTGTGGAAACCAGGAAAGGGGATAACATTTGAAATGTAAATAAATGAAAACATCCAATTAAAAAAAACAAGAAAGTCAGGGTCCCTTTGAAAATCAGGTCTTCTGGGTTGGATCTGAGGTTCGAGTTCTGAGTGGTTGGATGTTTTTGAGCTCATGCAGCTCACGTGATCTGCTGTGCTTTGTAGGTGGGTGTCCCGGATACCGGTCGTGTCTTTAGGAGAATTTCCCCCTGAGCTCATTAGATTTCTGAGTAAAGCTTTTCATCACTTGCTGGAGGCCTTGAGTTCTGAGAATAAGTTGGAGAAAGCTGAGGATCTTGGTATTAGGACAGCTCTCCAGGGAATACAACTGATAGTTCTCCTCACTCAGGAATTAATTTACACCTCTCAAGGGGCTGCAGACAGACCATTTCCTGGCAAGAGTTCTGAGGTGGGCTGAGGACCTGTTTTGGTGACCTTAGCAGGTTTGCTTTCCTAGGAGAGGAGGAGTCCGAGTAAAAAGACCATGAAGAGAAACCAGAGAGGGTGCAGAGTCCCCTGGAAGACGACCTTCATTCCAGAGAGGATAGATGTGGTTGTTCTGGTTTGCCTTACTCAGTCCACTGAGCAGAGACCAGTGCCCTCCTCCAGTTAGATTTTAATATTCCTGTTGGCAGTCTTTGAGGTTAGGAACTTTGGCCACTCTTTGGGATCTCCCGTGAGCTTTCAAGGCAACATAGAGGACTGAGCCTACCCTAGAGCATGGAAGGAAGTAGATGGGCTGGGATCCCAGTGTGAGAGGTGCTGAAAGGCCCCTATCTGTGCAACTGTATGAGTCCCACTATTGCCAGAGATGACAGAGGGAAGACTGGGTCATACTCCTTGTTTCCCATTGGTGAGGAAGAATCTGCTGCTTCCCCGAAGACCAATGGGCCCCTTAGAGAGTCCCCAGTGTCTGCAAGAACAGGGCACACTATGGCCTTCTCCACTGGAGAAGTTCTTGCCTTCTGTCCTGAAGCAGAGCCATGAGCAAAGAGGGTGGGTACAGGAGAAAGGACAACCAGAGTGGGCCAATGGATGTGCTTGTAATGTTGTAGTCCTGAAGTTCGAGCTGTGTAGAGTCAATAAGAATGCCAGACCTCCCTGGAACCAGGATGCAAAGCCCCAGTGGACTGTGGGTAGGAAAAAATTGCTGCTTGGTCACCTGTATGTCAAGGCCCCAAATCAGGATCTTAGCCAGGATCAGTCAGGAAGGGAGGCAACTTTGCTAGGCGGCAAAGACTCCCTATCCAGAATATCCCAGGGGAGGACAGCAATGGGAGGAGACATAACCTGCCTCCCCACCCCTGGTTTCCTGGACACATTCAATTAAAAAAATCTGTCCTGTGCCCCCAAGCACAAATTGTAATGGGGGAAAAGGCAGAAGCTCAAATCAGAGATTTGCATTTTATCATAATGAATATCAGTAGTCTCAAAGATGAAACTCTTTAAACTTAGTGACTTAGAGTCTGCCGATCAGTGGAAAAGGGACCAAATTGGACAGCATGGTGTGTGTGTGTGTGTGTGTGTGTGTGTGTGTGTGTGTGTGTGTGTGTTTGTGTGTGTTGTTTGTGTATGTGTGTGGTGTGTTTGTGTATGTGTGTGTATAGTGTGCTTGTGTGTGTATGTTTGTGTATGTGTGTGTGGTGTGTTTGTGTGTGTGTGTTTGTATATGTGTGTGTGTTTGTGTATGTGTGTGTGTTTTTGTATGTGTGTATGTTTGTATATGTGTGTTTGTGTTGGAGTGTGTGTGTGTGTGTGTATGTGTGTGTGTGTGTGTGTGTAATAAGTTAACAATCTGCCAATCTGCCCCCAACTGTGTTCCTGATGAGAAGGGCACACTACTATTTCTAATCGTTCTCTTCCCAGAGTCCTGAGTGCAGACTATGAAAGAAAGACTTGAGGTTATTTTCCTGTTACTCAACTCCCAAGTTCCCAAACCTTGTCTTGAACAGCATCTGAAAGCAAGATTTCTTTGTTCTTGGTCTAGACCCTGGGTATAGAGTAAGGGTTTCACTCTGCTTGCATTAAACCTTCCCAGAAATCTGCTCTCGCATGGCTTCGGTACCACGTGCAGATAGCTAGCCCTCTGTCTAAATAGCTCCGAAGGCAAAATCTTACATTTACTTCTTTGGTCAAGTAAAATTGAGCTTCAATCAGAGGTGACATATGACCCATTCTGACACTCCACAGTGTCAGACGACATCACGACAGATGAAGGGAACCAGGGGTCCTGGGTGGAGGCTTTGGTAGTGAACCACCAACAGTGCTACTGTTCCTAGGGTTGGAAGGCTGCCAGTGCGCACCTGGACACGGCTGGGAAAGGCTTCAACCTGTCTCTGGCTTTAGGCAGCTGACAGCGCTCCAGCCACAGGAGGGAACTGTTGCTCATTCAAACCTCAGGGTCCGGCAGCGCCCCCTCCACATTGTTTCAGGAAGGTCTCTGGTTAGAGCTCTCTGGACTACATATACTCTCAGTTCATTCTTACTTGAAATTCATGATTTGATAATAAGCCAGCATTCAAGGCACTCTGGTACTTGAGAGTTATTCATTGAATGAATCAGTATGGGATAATGGAGGTATCTGGGGACCTGCTGTTGGATTCCACTGCTGGAAAACATCTGCCTTTGTTTTCTTTCCCTTTCCCTCTCTTTCAGCATGAGGATTGAGGATCTGGTAGAAGGGCAGCAGATGTGTAAAATGAAGTCATTAGTTTGGGAAGGCCCCATCCTATGGTTTGGCCCAGCACAGCTTAATCTCTTAACTTTTCAGCTACTTTCACATTCCTCCATTCTATCCGAGTTGCTTTTCCCACTACTGTCAGAATACCTGGGACACCGTACACCTTCAGTTTGTAAATGTCTTTTCTTTTTTTGTCTTCACTGTTCATTTCTCAGGAGTTCTCTCAGATCTCCTGCTCACAGAAGAAATTTCCTCTAATGATCCAGAGAGAGGCTCACTGCAGAAGGCAGCTCTGTTTTCTCAGTGTCTGTGGCAACATCATATATGCCCCTTGGTTCTTCATCAAGCCGTATGCCAGTCTTCTTCCCACGACCCTGGGTCCTCTAGGACAGCCACATCCTTTGGTAACTCTAGGCTATGGAAAATGTAGCTTTGCAATTCTGTAGCCCTGTAACACTTAGGGGGGGGGCAGTGGGTTGAAGATGCAGCCCATGGTGTCTCTGAACCTCAGCATGGCTACCATTTTACTGAGAGACTCTTTGTTGGCTCAACATAGACCCTGATGGCCCTAGCTATCTCCACTCCTCCCCCCATCATGTCCTTAAATATATTCATTGTGCGTTTCTTTCCATGTAATCATTTTAGATAAAGCTATCCATCAGTTTCAACACTTTCACCACACACACACACACACACACACACACACACACACACACACACACACACATACATCTCTCCCATGTCCACCTTGAGGATAGGAGGGATTGACTGTATGACAGAAAGTCAGGAGAAACTTCCAAAACAAAATGTTGTTAAAAAGTAAGAACTCTGAATCACATTTATGGTGAACAGTGACATTTATAAGTGACCTTATTTTAGAAAACTTGTAAAAAAAAAAATGCTCATGGGATTTCGGCTGTACCAGGGAAAATTTGGTGGCTGGTTCCATGGGAGCTGTGCCAACATTTCATTCACATCGAGTAAAAGATATTAATGTGGAGAGATGGCAAACTGCCATTGTCCTGGCCCGGCCATGTCACACACATGGAAGTTCCTCTATTCATTAGAGATATTATGAGCGGAATGACATCTCATCTCATTAGGCTGAGGCTAAGTGAGGACTGTGGGAGTCAAAGCTGCAGCCAGATGGAGAAACAGAACACAAGGGTAATCAGTGCCACACAGCACTGCGAGATGTTGATAGAGACCTAAATGTGATGTTTCAGACATGGAACACAGTAGCTATGAATTCCCAGCCAAGTGGTAGAGACCAAAGAAGAAATACACTTCAAAGGAGACAGAGAAGGGCTTCCAAGCTGTTTTAGTTTAAAACTGTTGCAAACAACCGAATGACTGCTACACTTGCTCAACAGCTGCTCCCCACCCATCCCACCTCTTCTTTCAAGCTGTGACATTCTCAGAGACAAACAATTACAATGTTTCCTCTTTTAAAATGTTACGAAGTTGCTTAAGATTGGGTGTTTTAAGAATTTACAGGAATTTAAGCTATAGACTCCAGGATTTTAAAAAATTAAAAAAAATTTACCTTTGGCTCTTTCAAAATTTCATATATTATTCTATATGTATTGATTATAGTCATCCAAACCTATCTCCCTAGTGCTCCCCCTACAGCCTCCTCACTGTGTCTCCTTCCTAACTTCATGCCTTTTCATTGTTACTAACAATGTTATCACTGTTAACTAACAATGCTATCACTGTTAACGCCTACCATATGCACATGGCTATGTGGTCATTTACTAGGCTGTGAGCAACCTACTGACAACCACTTCTCTAAAGGAGAGTGACTGTCCCTTCTTCAGCAGCCATTAACTACCAATATTACCTCCTGGAGGGGTGGGGCCTCAAGGGCTCCTTCCCATACACGCTGACATTTTGGCTGGCTTCATCTCGTGTGGTAACCATAGCAGTTGTGGGTTGACATGAGCAGTAGCCATGTCATGTCCAGACACACTGTCGGATTTCTTCACTGCATTTCCATCAGCTACTGCTCCTATTGTTCTTCACAGTAGGACTGAAGTTGTCTACTTTGCAATGTGATCAACTAGTGTTTCGAGACAGCTGTGGTGATGGTAGGACGGACCGCAGTGCCTGACACTTAACTATCCCACTGTGTTGAGATTTGATCTGAATGACCACTCTCCAGACACTGGTGTAATTAGAAAAGGGCAGGTTCACTGTTAATATTCCTAATGTGTTCATATTTATTTCTCATTATCACTCAGTATCCTCTGATGAGCTGTAACAAATATTATCCTTTAAGTAATATATACATAAACGTGTAAATGAATTTCTTTAAGTCTTTGATATTTTTCACAACAAGAAGGGTTAGCTTTTTAAGGGAGCCAAATGAGGCTCTAGAGGAGTGTTATCTATTTTCACAGTTACCATGGAATTCCACACCTCAGTTCCTTCCTTGTAAATTATGGGGGCTGGGTTGCTGTGGGGAACGGCCACTTTCAGCTCTAACATTCTGCTGCACAGTACATGGCAGGCAGCTTGGAGAGATGCTGGGAAATCATCTGGAATATCTACAGCCTTCCAAAAAATTACTCCTTAATCAAAACAGGTAAAAGAATTTGGTTTGGAAATCCTCATTTCTTATTCCCTGATTCCCAATACTTTCCCCAAAGAAATTACACAGCCTTGTTAAAGAACCGACTTTGAGTTGTCCCAAGCTCCCCATCTGGACTTGAACAGCTTACCTCCACTCTGAGGCCTCTTTTTGAGCAAGGTAACATAAAGAATGAGGCGACCTGTCAAAGACTTCACAGTTCCTAGCATCAGGGGAACTTTCTTCTCTGCCATTGCACCACATAAAACTCACTGAGCTGCTACAACAGATGGGCTAGCCAGTGATCTCTGAAAGGAGAGCATGCCTGTGTCAAGTTGATGTTCCTGTCAGACAGGGGAAGCAAAAGCCGCATGTTCTGATGAAAATATTTTCTGATAATGTGGAACAAGCATTCTGTTTCTCATCATCCCTCAGACCAGAGCTGCATTTGAAATCAGGTTAACGAGAGCTAAATTTAATCATTGTGTGACCTGATTGGGTATGTGCAGCCCGGGTTATCAAATATCCTACTTTCTGTTGCTCTTGGTTTCATCTTGCTATTTCCTTAGGGAATGCAAAACAATGATGGCAGAAAAAAAAATAAAGAAATGTGGTAAATCTGGTCAGAGAGAAATGTGACTAAAATTCCTTCCTTTGTTTCATTCCTACAGCCCCATATGTAGTGTGGTTACTTTGGTTTACAAAGCATTGAAGCCAGTTCTTAGAAGGAAAAAGGCAGAGTGCTCTCCTTTATAACATATAAAAGTCCTTTGTTTTATAGATACCTTACAAAAACAGGTCATAACCATTAACTGCCATTTGTACAAGGTTTCTGAGCTTTCACAGAAAGCATGTCATCAGTTCTCTGTCTACACAGAAGGCTCAATTCTCAGTCTACACAGAGGGTTCTTATGCATCCAACCTTTCATCCCTCACCTCTGACCACACGCATGGATCTGGAGTTCAGAGGGTGGCAGGGAAACATGTTGCTCTGGGAGACGTTGGGCTCCCTGAGGACGAAGCTGAGTGTCGGCCATTCTGATAGTAACTGTGAGAAACTAACAGTTATTTCTCATATAAATCTCAGCATTGTAGGCTAGGAAGATTTTTTTTTAAGCATTGTCTCTGAAACATCCAAGAATAATTCTCAAAAGAAAAGCAGTAGAGAACCCCCTTCTACACATCTAGATCTTTTTAAAAGCAGTATGCCCTCTATTTTTTAAAGATTTATTTATTTATTTCATGTATGTCAGTACACTGTCGCTGTCTTCAGACACACCAGAAAAGGGCATCAAATGTCCATTACAGATGATTGTGAGCCACCATGTGGTTGCTGGGAATTGAACTCAGGACCTCTGGAAGAGCAGTCAGTGCTCTTATCTGCTGAGCCATCTCTACAGTCCCCACAGCTAGATTTTTAAAGAGCTTTGTCAAGAATGTCAGTTCCATGTGTCACCCTGACTCCCTCCTCACCACTGGGTGAAATACATGTTCCTAAAAGAAGTAAGTTTATATAGGAATGCTGAAAGAGAGAGAGAGAGAAAAAAGGATAGCGAAAACGAATATTACTCTGAGGAAACATCTCAGAAGCTGTGTGTTTATAGACTACTCACATCCTTTCAAATAACTGTGTTAGGATGTCTTCTTTGCACTTTGGTTGTATCGTGTTTTAAAGTCACAGAGCAGAAATAAAACCAGGCCAAGCTTCCTTCATTCCTGTTCTAGTTTGCTTCCTGTTGCTGTGAAATATCACTGTCCAAAACCAAACTAGAGAGGAGAAGATTTATTTGGCTTACAGATTGCAGTCCATCACTGAGGGAAGTCAGGACAGAAACTTAAAGGCAAGATTCTGGAGGCAAAATCTGAAGCAAAGACCATAGGGAAGTGCAGCTTACTAGCTTTCTCCACTGGCCTGAGCAGGTGCCTTCCTTATTCAACACTTCCAAGAGAAGGCATTATCTATGGTGGGATGGGCCCTCGGATGGGGGCTCCTGTATCAATTACTAATCAAAGAAATGCCCCGCAGGCCTGCCTACAGGCCAATCTTATGGAAGCAATTCTTCATAAGGTTCCTTCTTCCCAGGTGACTATAGTGTGTTGTCTAGTTGACAAAAACAGAAGTTGAAATCCAGCAGGCGTGTATGCAGAATTACTAGAAACACTTTCAATAAGTCATTGACCCCCTTTAAACTCATGTTAATATCACAACATAAAAAGAAGTATGACTCAATCTTTTAAAAAATTGACACTTAGAAGATCAAAGTCTTAACTCTGTGCCCTTGTAAAACTAAAACAAAACAAAACAAAACAAAACAAAAAAACAAAGCAAACCATGCCAAGATTAAATACTTCCTTAGTTCAAAGGGGAAGATGGAGGGAACAAAACCCATCACACTGAAGCAAAACCAAGGTCCAGCAGGGTAGCGCCAAACTTTGACATCTGGGGCTCACTCACAATCTTCTGAGCCTCAGAGTGCTTCACCGTCCCACTTCTCTGCCTCGGATATTTGCAAAACCCACACAAACATCTCCGAACGTTTCAAATGTCATAAGCTAAATCCCCATTGCTCTCATAGAATAATTCATCAAGCTCTCAGCACTCAATGACTTTTCCAGTCCAAAGCTCCAAAATCCTTGCATAAGCCTCCCTCAGAACAACGCGGTCAGGTCCATCACAACAGTATCCCACTCCCTGGTACCAATGTCTGTCCTGGTTTGCTTTCTATTGGCATAAAGCAAGGCACTTTCTTCTTAAAGCCTCAGTCGTCTTCAAGGACAGTCAGTATGGATCAGTGCTGCCTTATCTTTATCCACATAAGACAGGGTCTGAAGCCCAGCAGAGCTCAGAACAATTATAAAACCGAAGAGTCTTACGACAACGAAAGAACAGGATACAAGGGAAGTGGGGTCCCTGAGAGAACTAACAGTGGGTCTTTTGGGAATAACATTCAACATGCAGTGCCCTAATCATTAATTGACACTTAGATGGATATTCCACACGGTATAGAGATCTACTTGGGGTCTCCAGAGCTTCGCTCTCCTCTGTTTTAGAGCCCTATAGCCCAAGCAAAGCAGCCATCCTCATCATTGTACCCTCACTTACCACTCTCCAACTGCTCCCTCCTGAACCTCCCATATACAATTCTGACCTAATTGCTTGTAATCTCATGGTCTTGGGAGGCAGGTGAGTACTTAGTGTGTGGAAAGCTAGCTCAAGAGGGACTCCACCAGCTATGAGGGTGTCATCATCCATGTAGGGATAGCATTTTCTGGTGGTGTGGCTACTTGGGTGTCACCCATGGTCTTGTACGTAAGCCTTCACTCTTGCTCTTCAAAGCCCCATAACTCATTGGTTCACCAAGTAGACTGTGATGGAATTGGACTTATGTCTGTTATCGATGCTCTGTCTTGGGGAAGCAGATGTCTCCCTAAGGAAAGGTTCACGTAATATACTTTGATTTGGAGGGGTGGGAAGAAAGGTGCTCAGCCAAACTCTTATACCCATCCTTTTTTGTGTTTTATACTAATATTGTCTAGTGCTTACTGAGTGGCTTTTCCCCCTACACCATAATAGTTTTCTCGTGGCTGTGAAGAATGCCTACCTACCATAAACAATTTAACATGGGGAAACTTTTATTTAGCTCAGTTTCAGTTCATCATGGCATGGAGGGATGGCAGAACAGAACAATTCACAGAACAGGATATCCCGACCTTCCATAGCCCTTCTACCTCAGATTTTGATCCCATCAATGAACTAAGTATTTGTTGAGGTCAGACCCCTCAAGGGACTATGGAAACACATTAACAGTCACACTCCTAGACGTGCTTCTTAATCTCCTAGATATTTCTCAAGCCAATCAAGTCAAGCTTAACCACCACCACATACAATGTGCTGCAGTATTTCTTATCCTCTACCAGGTAACAAATTACCTCCAATACTGTGGCTTAAAACACACACGAAAAAGATTTATCTCATACAGCTTCTGTGAGTTTGAGATTTGAAAGTGGTTTGGATATGAGAGAGAGAGACCCAAACAGGCCTCTTTGGGAGGCCTTTAAAGCTTCTGGTGGTGCCCATAAGGTACTGAGTGAACTGGACCTTTTTCTTTTCATTCCAACACTGAATATATAGAGATTATGTTTACTCCATAATTCTTATATAATTTAGCTTTAAATGTCTGTCTCCTACTTTGGGTAAGTTTGGGGTTAGGGGTATTTGATAAGTCGATAGATATGCTAAGCTCTAGTTACTTCTCAACATCTCTTACTATAACACTTGTGTTTGTTTTTTATGTTAACAGAAGGATTTTTTTGTTTTCTTGATCTTTATGGTTAATCATGAAGGTGATACATAGCTATTTTAGGCCAACACTAGTCATGTGCATGCCTAATACGAGAACGCCCTGCCTCTGCCTTTTATTCTCAGGTCTGCATCTTCATTATGTATTAACTAAACTGGAAACGGGGTACAAGCATTATGCTTCATATCAGAATGCACATAAACTGACTTCTTAGGACCAAATCCCATAAAATAAAAGTTATATAAGAGAACTGTAGGCCAAGGCTACAGCTCAACTCACTATGCTTTACTTTTTCTAATGAAAATTCCTCAAATGGCCTGATGTAATTAGAGCATTTAACTTCATGCTACAATAGGTCGTGTGTAAAATTTGTACTCTAGTTCTAGCTAGCTCAGCAGTGACATTTTCTGAGGACTCTGATTATTCATAGATTTAGTATAAAATTGCAGTAGTACCTAAAGTCTTGCCAGTTACACAAATTGACTTCCATCTTATACAGGAGAAATGCCTTCTTGCCAATAGACAGAATTTCCCATATTGGTACCAGATCAGGAAGATAAATAATTTCTTCTTCCATTTTCTATATTTCAGAGATGGAAACACATTTCATTGGATGATGCTAGATCTCCCCCCCTACAAAGCAACTGTCCTAAAGAAGACCAGAGCTTAACTACAACAGGACAATCTTTCCTGGAGGAGAAGGGTTCAGCTCACCACATGGCACCTAGCCTTTGCCAGCAGTCAGGGGTACCCTTACCTTGTGGACTGTACAGGGCTTGTCTGTCTTAAGAGGGGAAGCACCAGAAGCAAGTTGGACTTTGGATTATAAGAACTCTGAATGTGGAGCTGGTGAGATGGCCCATCAGGTAAAGGTGTGTAGCGTCCTTGCAGAGGACTGGAGTTTGGTTCCTAGAAGCAATGTGGCTCACATGGGCAGCTCACAGTTCCAGCTCTAGAGAATCCTAGGGCCCACAGACACTTAGAGTCACATGCTCATATACTCACATGCACACATAATTAACTTGTAAAAAGTCTTTTAAAAAAACCTCTTAGATTTTTCCCTTCCTGTGAGAGGAGGACTAGGAAAGCACAGGGGACATTGCCGCTGTGAAGGTGACTGGAACTAGTGCGCGGAGTCGCCTGTCTTTGTCACATACCAGACCAACTTCTAGGTTTTCTCAGCTCAGAGGAGGTGCATTTACTTTTCTCATGGCCATTACCCTGTATTTTAGCCTGATCCTGCCACTCAGTTGGATGTATTGGATTGAGCAGATTTTGGAAATCCATCAGTTTTCTTAACTCAAACTTACCATAATTTTCTCATATTATAATATTTAAATGGAAATGGTGGCAAAGTACTTTTAATTACAATGTCTATTTAACAAACTAATATCATAGGTATTTTTTCAGGGTTTGGTATAAAAACAATGATTACCAGAAAGCTTTTTTGAATTTGATAATTAACTGTAAATACTTAGAAATTGTTTTTAATACCGATAATACAGAAATATTAGGGCCTAGAGTAGTGCCTGTAAATTGTATAAGCTATGTCTTAGCTGCTTTTCTACTGCCATGATAAGATACCATAATCAAGGCAACTTATAAGAAGAATCTGTAATTTGAGGCTCATGGTTCTAGGAGATTAGAGTCCATGACAATCATAGAGAGGGGCATGGCAGCTGAAAACTTACATCTTGAGACACAACCATGATGAAGAGAGCTAACTGAGAATGGAATAGACTTTTGAAACCTTCCAGCCCACCCCCAGTGACTCACTTCCTCCAACAAAGGCCCATACCCCCAATCCTTCCTAAACAGTTCTATGAGGAAGTATTCAAACATATGAGCCCATGGAGGTCATTCTCACTCAAACCACAGATAAATGATTTCTAAACTACAAAATTTCACTTATAATAAGTCACAAACGTCTGCACTTCCCTCTCTTTTTGCTAGTGTTTCAAGTAGAAGGAATGCTAGTGCATTTTAGGGGTTAATTTGTCACTAAGCTGAAACACTTTGGTGAAAGCAGTAATCACTCTATTTTTTAAAACAAAGGATTTTCCTACTAAGGGTTTAGAATCATTATTCGTTTTCCCCCTAATGATTTCAAGTATAGGAGAAGAATCAAGTATGTATTGGGGCATAAAGCCCCTGTGCTTCTGCCTGGTTCAGGCACCACAGGTTCCATTATGCTGGTGGAGGTTGACAGAAAACACAGGCTCCATTATGAGGAAGGATGGCTCCTAATCCTTGCCCTCTTTGATCCACAGAAATTGCTCATCAGGGTCATCAATAGCCTATACACTGTGAAGTCCAATAGTCAATTCTACTCTTTCTACTCCATTCTACTCCAAAATCTGTTTTTTTTTTTTAAAGAAATTCATCCTTTCAAGTAAACAAACTGAGAACATTAGAATCATTCTAGACACCACTGAATCCCCCAACCCCAAGCCAATGGATTCTATCCTTCATAATATATCAAGAACCATTTTTTAAAATGTATTTATTTATTCATGTATATGAATACACTGTCACTCTCTTCAGACATACAAAGGAGGGTACTGGGTCCCATTACAGATGGTTGTGAGCCACCATGTGGTTGCTGGGAATTGAACTCAGGGCCTCTAGAAGACCAGTCAGTGCTCTTAACCACTGAGCCATCTCTCCAGCCCCAGAACTATTTTTTTTAAACTTCCTTAACTGCAACCATGGTAGTCTTGGCATTTATCAGATGCCTGGACTCTGGTCTCCCGCCTTCTCTCCCATTCCCTGAGCTATTCAAAACACCTTAGCTAGAGTATCCTGCCAAACCCTGTCAGAATGGACCACTTTGTGAGCCCAAGGCCACGCCGGTTGGAATAGATCAAATGCTCTTTACAGGGACCGTGGGACCAAGGTGGTCAGCACACTCTCCGGCTGGCTCTTTGTACTCCAGCCATTCTAAGCTCCTGGATACTCTTGAGCTACAGGCTGTTCTTTGTGCTCAGGAATCTCATCTTTCCCCACTCTAAGACAATATCACCACTTCCTTATAAACCTCACTAATGCTTGGCCCATAGCAAATACTTTAATGCATAACTCTCTTTTGATTGTTTTGAGACAGGGTTTCTCCATATAGTCCTAGCTGTCCTAGAACTTGCTCTGTACACCAGGATGGCCTTGAATCAGAGATCCTCCTGCTTCTGCTTCCCACCCAGCTAATGAATAACTTTTAAATGAAGAAATAAAGGTCTTTTGAGAGAAGACTCTATGATGTACTAAGGAGCTAACCGACCTTAGGAAATGAACTACAGTGGAAAAGGAATTTGCAGGGCACCTAAGTTTATCCATTTCTGTCTATAGTTACTCTGACATCTGAAAAATGCATGCATTTGAAATGCCTTTATTGTTTGCCATCTGAAATAATATACAGCATGAACAATCTAAGCATAACTATGTAAGGGTCATGCGTCTTTGAGTCCTCATGCTGATTATTCATAACCTCCAACAGATGCTTGTATATTAGCAGGTCCAGCATTACAACAAATCTTATGTCATGTGAAAACAGAGAGTGAAAATTGGTTGATAAATTAGCCAAATAAAAACCAACCACTGAGAAGCTTGAAATTTTTATTTGCTACATTTAGTAATAAACACATACTAAAAATAATTATAACATAATAAAAATATAAAAGCAATTACAAATATAGTAAGTAGCTCCTATACATGAGGAACATTTTTACATAGCTATAAATAAGACTCTTGGCATTAACTTAGGTCTATTTCCATAAGTTTGTTTTGGTGTGGTGGTTGATTTCTAAGCCTCTGGATATAGGCAAGCATAAAATTGTTTATGGTTTAAAAGTGTAATGGCCCTGTAATACAGAATTGAAAATAAGGAATGAATTTTTGGAAGGGGTCCATACTGCAAATGAAGCATCCAAACCTAAAAAAGGAAAATTTGCTTTTTTCCAATTGGCAGTGCAATTATTTTGGCTTTCAGAAATTGAGGTCTTTTAAAAATATTTATTGTTTATGAGTTTTGCCTGCATTTATGAATACGTATCATGTGTATGCCTGGAGCCTGAGAGGCCCAAAGGAGGGTGTTAGAGCCCAGATCCCCTTGGAAACCACCTTACAGATGGTTTTGTGTGGCTACGTGGGAATAAATGTGCATCCTTGACAAGAGGAGCAAGCACTCTTAACGGCCGAGTTATCTCAGGCCCCTAGAAATCGAAATCTTTAATATGAACCAAGATCTTCGCTGATTTCTCTGGTGAATTTGCGCACAGAATTTTGCTCTGTGTGTGTGTGCATGTGTGTGCATGTACATATGTGTATGGAAACAGACTCATATAGATTGGTTTTAGCATAGCAAGCCTTGCATGCATATGAAACCTTACCTTAAATGAAATGCTGGTGCTGGAGTATAGCTCAGCTGGTAGACTGCCTGCTTTTAGGCCTCTCAGGCACCAGACACACACATGATACACATATGTTCATGCAGGCAGAAACACCCATAAACATGAAATAAAATAAATATTTTAAAAAGACTTCAATTTCTGAAAGCCAAAACGAACAAAGCTCTGGATTCAATTTCCAGCATGACAAAATGAGCAAACTATAAGAACCTAGGCCTCTGGAAGAAGAGGTTCAGACAGAATCAATCCAAGCTACACAGTGAGTTCAAGGCTAACAGGGGTACATGATGCCCTCTCTATAAAGAAAACGGAAAGAAATATTAGCTGTCAGTTCTAAGTAGTTCAAACTAATAGAGGATGGATTACTAAGACTCTTAAGAATGGGAAACATTACACACTGCTTCAGCTGTAGACTTATCTTTTAACTAGTGTACTTATTTGAGTAATATGACTTGTTCACAGCCTAAGGCACAATGATGGAGCAGCCCCAGAAAGCAGCCAGGTAAGGGTTATCCATGAATGACCATGTGTGCCTGACTATGCTAAATACACATGCATATTTAAATACATCACTCTCAAACCAACCATGTTTCTACACAAGCAAAACAGTGTCCTAGTCTTACTGTGGCCTGCTGGCTCTTTATCACATGAACTTCATGGGAAAGGAGAGGTTCAGATGGGCTTTGAATGACATGTTTGTTCTTCTTATGAAGACATGTCGGGAACTAACAGGTCTGGAAAGCGTTAGTATTCACGGTAAAGGTATAGAGCAAACCATGGGTAGGCATGACTTCAGGAGTGAGAGTTACACTCACTCTTGTTTAACTGCAGTGTTTTGATGAATTGGTAGCAACAACAAGCCATGTTTAAACAATCATAGTTCAACTTAAACTTGATTTTTGGCTTTGTATTTGCACTCATATATCTATGGATTTTTGTAGTAGGATTTTCAATAAAGAGTTCTGACTTTTCAAATATATGCTAATCATGTTATCATCAAGTCTAGTTAAAGCCTAAAATGTTTGGGACTGAGGAATGTCTCATCTAAACAGTACGATTCATGCCTCTCTTTTCTGTTCCTTTATATGTTGGACAGTATTTGTGGAGGACACGCAGGTGATTCTGGACACTTACTTCATCACATATGTAACCCTAAGCCTGTGTTTGCTAAAGACTATACTCACCCTCAGAGCAAGTCCATCCATTTCAGGAGAGGACACAGAGCATGACCCACTAGCAGGACTAATGAGTACTGTTGGGCATAGAAATCTTTGCTGCAATATGGGCTCTAATTCTGTAGTGAAATTGACCTCATGCCTCTGGGGGCTTTCTGATGGTCGTATATAAAAACAAAAGTGAAATTTAGTGGCAATATAGAATACCATCTGTCCCCCAAATAAACAGTAAAACAATCTGCCCAAGATTATGAAGAAACACAGTAATTACAAAATAGAATCTCTGTTCTCGTAGAACTGCAAGTGATATACTTGCTTTGGAAACAAGCATAGGGGATACTCTCAGAACGTACAGTATAAATGCTCATACATATTCTTTTCTATCAAACATCCATTTTACCTTATGTTAGAGTTATATTATGAAATGTCCATGAGTAAAATTACACAATGCCTTGAATTTGCTTTAAAATGTTACAGTAGAAGCACCTGGACAGAACAGAGGTGACAGTGTCCAGATGTTAACCACCAGCAGTTTCTCCACACTACTGTCTACTATCTTTATACTACTGATCTGTGAAGCCCCAAAATCAAACGGAATCACTTCAAACAAAGAAAATAGTAAGGGCAAAATAAAGGTATTTTCAACTATCAAAAGATGCCAGAACTTGGGAAGTGGAGGCAGGAGGATGTCTTTGGGTTTGAGGCTAGTCTGGTCTATGTAACAAGGTCCAGGCTAGTTGGGGCTACAGAATAAAAGTATTTCTTTAAAAACAATGTAAAACATAACATATTGATAACTTACAACATTCTGCAGCGAACATTTATATGACTTATAATACTAAAAGGTTGTAAATGTCTTACGTCATCAACCAATAGAGGTCTAGTTAAACATGGCACATGTCCACATCCAATGAAATATTGTGCAAAAATTAAAAAGGTAATTGTTGAGTAAAATGAGAGGACCCAGAACAGTACACACAGCCATTTGCTTGGCCACAGGCAATGTCTGGAGGAACTTCATCAGTATTCCTAGTTATCCCTGCCAAGCGCAGTTGTAGATGGGTTTTACTTCCAGAAATGTATTATTTTATTTTATATGTATGGCTGTTTTGCCTGCATGTATGACTGTGTACCATGTGCAAGCGTGATGTCCACAGAGTCATAGGATGGCATTAGATCCCCTGGAACTGGAGTTATGATATACAGTTGTGAACCACAATATTGGTCCTGAGAATTGAACCTGTGTCTTCTGGAAGAGTAGCCAGTGCTCTTAGCTGGTGAGCCACTTCTCCAGTCCCCAATTTTTAACTTGTTTACTTAACTACTCCTCATTACTCAAAAGCTTTTACAGAAGTGTCTAGCTGATAATTGGGTGAGAGTATTGCCCCTAGAACACTATAGAAACTACAATGTTCTCATTATGTTGGTCTTCCTAATAAAATGATTCATGTTAACTTTGTGTCAGACATTAAGTAATCCAAAATAAGAAAGTGACATACTTCTAAGACAACATGGAACCTAGAACAGATTTCTCTCTAAAAAGGCAAATTGCCATTTCTAAGGCACTTACCCTACTTTCCTTTACGACATGAGAACATTAAAATGAAGATGTTTAAAACTATATAAAATACCACATCATAACATATGTATGAATAGAATTATGTACCTTTTAGCTAATTCAAATCATGTTCAAAATTCTACTTGCTATAGGAAGAAATTGCATTTGGAAAAGAAAACTGTTTTTCTAGTTGGCTCTTAAGAATCTGAATGTATGCCAATAGTTTTATGTGAAGAATACTTGTGGATGTTTTAGCAATGTGTTTGCTCTTAGAATAGAGCAGATGGCAACAAGGAATCAAACGTTATTTCCAGATGTACAGTTTTGTGGACTCAGTGTCAGGGACCCAAAGTGAGAATTAAGTCTGAAGCTTAAGCGTAGCTGGCGCCATGGCATTCGGGAGTAGACTTTAACTCGATGATCATCTCTGGGCTCCATTTAAGGTCTTTTTTGGGTTATGCCCAAGCACAAAGACATGCTAGAGGGATCATGGTTCTTCATATTCACCCTGCTGCTATGGATGCAGTGTGGTGCTTGATTCCTAGTCTGTGAGACCCCAGAACTAGAGAGAAGAGAGCCTGAGGAGTCCTTTCTCAATGCCACTCCTCTTGGGAATACATAACGTAAAACAGTTGCTTGTTCACAGGACGTGCTGTTCCTGTCTCCTTGCTAATCTAAGCTCAGCTCTCTCTACATAAGTAACTTAAGAGAACTAAGTGCTGGCCACTGCAGTTACCTGGTGGACAGTCTATGTTCCTCGCTGTACTCAGATGCAGCAATGTTGAGGAAATTCTTGGGCTTGGCTGTATTAGAAACCTGTATCAAATTGAAGAACACCATTTTGTTACAAACTATATTCCTAACAGTTGGTCTCTCTTTTTAAAATTCTTCCACAATTTCTTACATGTGTATAATAAATTTTGGTCATTTTCATTCCAGTACTTTCTCAAATGCTCCCTCTTCCACCAGAGCCCTTTCAAACAAGTCCTGTCCTACTTTGATATCTTTATTTTGGTGACCAACTGAGTTTCATTTTGGTGAGCATGGTGGGGAGTTATTTGCAAGTAATTATGGATGGGCAGTTTATTGTGACTACGCCACTAAAGAAAATGACACCCTTCCCTCAGCAACTAATAGCTCAGACTCTGGCTGGGGACTCGTGAGCCCTTCCCTGTCAATGCTGAGATGTGGGAGCCCAATCTTCTGCAGGGAACCATGGCTACAGTGAGTCTGTGGGTGCAGTGGCCAGGCCACGTCCAGACGCCCTGCTTCACAGCGCTCCTGCCATCCAGCTCACACCCTCCTGCTCCCTTGTCTGCAGTGTTTGGAAAACCAGGGGGGTTTAGGTGTCCTTCTTAGGGTGGAGCAGAGAGGGCTTTTCAAATTACTATGTCTTTACATCCACTTGGGCAAGTTATTTACATTATTTTCTTCAAAATAAACTTTTGTGTGTTTTTATAATTTGTTATTTTTATTTTATTTACATTGGTTTTGTTGCCTGCATGTGTGAGGGAATGGGATTCCCCAGAAAAGAAGTTATAAATAGCTGTGAGCTGCCATGTGGGTGCTGGGAATTGAACCTGGGACCTTTAAAAGAGCAGCCAGTACTCTTAACTGCTGAGCCATCTCTCCAGCCCCAGACCCTTATTTTAGGGTCTAAAAATCCAGCCTAGTTTGAATTTGTGCAGATTCTTTACCTGGGTCTTAGAACTAGATTGCCTCTGGTGTGCAGCACTGGAACGGCGCTTTGTAGAAGCCCTTGAAGACTCAAGGCACACTGTCTGTCTGCGGCTGCGGGCTGCTCTGCTCTCTATTGGGCTGTGTTCAGCTGCGTCGGCTTCTTGAACCTGATTTGCTAATTGCTGCTGTTGGAGTTGGGAGTCTTCAGTTTCTAAGTCTGATTCAAAAATGTGTGGCTGGCTTTTGAGTTTTAGAGACTCGTGGCTTTTCCCCAAAATTTGTGTTATGAATCTGCTCGTTAGATTGTCTTTTCCAGCAGGGTGGATGTCAACATTGTTTTTCACCACAGCTACACTGTTTCTTGACGTCTGTGTCACCGCTCTAGTAGACGATGGTCTAGCTTCTCTAAGGTGCACAGTCTGTCTCAAATCAGACAAGGGCTGTTCCTTCTTCTGATCATAGAACTCGGTGCCTTTTTCTTGCAGAGGTTTGGAGCCCTTCTGACTTAAGTTTCCAGCAAGTACTCGAATGTTGCTATTCGGTCTTTTTCGAGTGGCTGCACCTAGACTAGGTTTGCCTCCCTGAGTAGCCCCAGTCTCCTGCGCCAATGTGGTGGGTTCTGTAAATCCACTCTGTTTTCTTTTCAAGGTGCTAAGTGCTGAGACGTTTTTGTTCACTTGCTCAGATTTCCTTTTGAAAACTGGTATGAATGGCGGGGCTCTGTTACCTTGTGAGCAAAGATTTTTGTTCTCCGCTTGTGTATTCTCTCTGGTGAGCTTTGACTCAACCAAATGTAGCTGTGGTGCTTTGAGAGGCCAGTAGGGCTTTCTGTCCTGAAAAGACACAGGCTGGTGGCAACCAGCTGAGAACAAGCCTGACCTCTGCTGGCCAACAGAAGGCTCCACTTTGTGCTTGGCAGCTGTTGACTGTGGGATGAAATTTAGAGCTCTTGTGGGTTTCACCAATGTGGCTTGAGTTAGAGACTCTCGGAAGAATTTTTTAGTGGTCAGATTGGATGGTTTGACTTTGTTTTCCTGAAAGGACAGAGATTAGGGAAATTTAAAGATGTAATAATACTATAAATGAAAAGAGAAAAGAAATACAAAGCATTGGAATAAGAACAAAGTAACACTAAAATACATAGAACAGTCCAGAAAGAGAATATGACTGAGCTTCTGCTGTAAGGTGTACATTTCTCATGGCACAGTATAAGGCTAAGTTAATCAACTGTAGAATTACACACAGCTGCCATCTGTTTCTACACTGTCTTCCAGATGTGCTCAGGCAAGCTTCTGGCTCCCAGTGCTCCCTTTTCTCACTGCTCTAAGCGGTGGTCTCTCCTCTCTTTAAAGTCCCATCTCCCATGAGTACTGTGCTCTGATATTTTAGTATGTGTGTCCTACCTCCTTAAATAGATATTGGCACTTTGGAGTGAAAGAACTATGGCTTATTTACTCTTACTTTTTCTAAAGTTACTAAGAAATTTTTGCTGAAAAAATCCTCATGGAAGTGAGGGTTCATTTGCATGGGATCTGTAAGTGAGATTTTGACTTCAGGCAGAGCTGTCTACAGGTTCTAGTGCCTAGTCCTAACTCAGCAAGTATCTGTCAGACTGAGTAGTAAGATACATGTCCTCTTCTTCGAAAACTTTGTGTACGTAGAAAATGAAATTTTACCATGCTCACTCTGAACTGATGCCGAAACAATACAGAGCAGGTTAGCATTAGATTAGCACCCTGCACAAGGAGGACAGCCATATTCATGAAGTGCTCCATATTTAAATAAAACAAACAAAAACAAATAAAATGTTAGCATTCTAGGTGCATCACTTAGAGGCTTCAATCATACTTATTACTGAACTGGGTGTGAGAACTATCACCAGCCCCTTCTTCATCCCACACAAAAAATGAAAAGCTTTGTACTTCGTAAAAAATAATTCACATTTCCCTTGACACTGGGACTCTGGTAAGTCCTGCTTTATTTTCCTTTGCTCTGTGTCTGCCATTCTAGGTGCCTCACGCAGGGTGACATAATGTTTTCTTCTATGTATCTTCCATTCTAGATGCCTCACACAGGGTGACATAATGTTTTCTTCTATGTATCTTCCATTCTAGATGCCTCATGCAGGGTGACATAATGTTTTCTTCTATGTATCTTCCATTCTAGATGCCTCATGCAGGGTGACATAATGTTTTCTTCTATGTATCTTCCATTCTAGATGCCTCATGCAGGGTGACATAATGTTTTCTTCTATGTATCTTCCATTCTAGATGCCTCACGCAGGGTGACATAATGTTTTCTTCTATGTATCTTCCATTCTAGATGCCTCATGCAGGGTGATATAATGTTTTCTTCTATGTATCTTCCATTCTAGATGCCTCACACAGGGTGACATAATGTTTTCTTCTATGTATCTTCCATTCTAGATGCCTCATGCAGGGTGACATAATGTTTTCTTCTATGTATCTTCCATTCTAGATGCCTCATGCAGGGTGATATAATGTTTTCTTCTATGTATCTTCCATTCTAGGTGCCTCATGCAGGGTGACATAATGTTTTCTTCTATGTATCTTCCATTCTAGATGCCTCACACAGGGTGACATAATGTTTTCTTCTATGTATCTTCCATTCTAGATGCCTCACGCAGGGTGACATAATGTTTTCTTCTATGTATCTTCCATTCTAGATGCCTCATGCAGGGTGATATAATGTTTTCTTCTATGTATCTTCCATTCTAGGTGCCTCATGCAGGTGATATAATGTTTTCTTCTATGTATCTTCCATTCTAGGTGCCTCATGCAGGTGATATAATGTTTTCTTCTATGTATCTGCCATTCTAGATGCCTCATGCAGGGTGATATAATGTTTTCTTCAGGGTCAGGCTTATTTCACTTAATATATTATTGTTTTAAGATTTAGCTGTGTTGTAACATGTATCAGAATTTCCCTTCTTTTGACTATTCCATTGGAGGTGTGTGGCAGTTTGCTTCTCTGTTCAATTATTTAAAATACTCTGTCCTAGTATTTGGAAATAAATCTACACTGGGCTTTAGCTTTTGTGAAAGAACAATTATACTAGTTAATTCTGGTCAACTTGCCACAAATTAGAGTCATTTGGGAATAGGGGGTCTTAATTGAGGAACTCCCTCTATCAGATTGACCCATGAGCCTCTTGTGGAGTATTTTCTTGACTAATCAGTGTGTGAGGGTCCAGGCCCCTGTGGGTGGTGCCCCTGCTAGGCATGTGGTCCTGGTTTATACAAGAAAGCAAGCATAGCAAGCCTTGGAGAGCAAGCTGGTATGTACTGTTTCTCCATGAAACCTGACTCTGCTCCTACTTGAATTCCTGTTCTGAGTTTCGTCAACAATTGACTTACTTGGTGAGCCAAATACTCCTCTACTCCCATGATGCTTTTGTTCACACTATTAATTAACAGAAGGTAAAATGTAGGCCATAGATTTATCTTCTCACTCTTACAGATTAAAAATATGTCACAAGCTAAAATTGTAAATGCTATAGGAATAATATGCAATTCAGAACAGTTAATCTTTCCTTCTTTAACCAAGTTCCATTTTTGAATGAAGCTGAGAAGAGACCATGGCTTATTTGGGGGAGGGTCAGAATTATAAGCAGGCACAGAAAATTATAAGATTGATCCAATTATCTACTAGGCATGACAAGGCACATAAAAATGAAGTGGCTTGAAATTAAGAAAAAACAGGACTTCAATATATACACTTTGGGGAAACACAATGCCTCTGAAGAATAAAAAAGAGGGTATGGACTTTCTTCAGAATAGTCTCCATACAGGGATCTAATGTAAAACTAAGGTTATCTAACAAAACCCTGTGTAGCATTTTTGTCAAGATACCATATGAGTAAAGGCTACCACCATCATCTCAGGTCAAGAAGGAGGCTTCTCCTACTCACAATAGATATGGTGGACTGCTGCTAACCCTCTACTCTACTTTTTCTCTTGGTCTTCTGGAACAGGCTCCTATGAAGCCTGAAGTGACATTTTCTTATTTGCACTTAGGGTGTGTTGACTTTGTGGTTGCCTGCTAATCAGAAGCACATATCAACTATTTGGAAGGAGAAGAGGGCAGGGTGGGGCAACACCTGAGCCAACTTTGCTAAAACGTTCAACTATAAATTTTAACTGAGCTCAGCCACTACCAGGCAGAAACTGCACCGTTTACTCACTGATTTCGGGTGTCCAGTGCAGACAGACATTATCCGTTCATCTGCTATTGGAGAGTAGCAGATAACCGACCAACATACTTCCCCACAGACCACTCTCTTTGTATTATCCATGCTACATAAGCACACAGATGCTGTCATAAGAAAGATGGCTCAATTTGGTTGAAATTCTACCAAATACCAAGAGATAGTTGTCAAAACTGATGGAGTCACTGTGGAGAGCATGTGTTTTTCTATTGCCTTGAAAGAAATATTTAAGAACTAAGTTGAAATTAATTATTGACAATCAAAGAATACTTCCTTTTTAGATCCTTGGCTTTCACAAACTGTATGATTTTTAAAATGTACCCAAAGATACCCAAAGAAACACTCAAGGCAGATTTGGATAAGGGCAAATTACTAGCACTGAGAGGATGTGAATCTGTGCCTGAGATATGCTCCACTCACACCAGCTCTTTTTTCTGTCTGAGGAGTGCGTGTCTGGTGAGAAGAGTTTCCAGGAGACTGTTGTGCTCCCTAGGTTGTCAATGTATTATTTACTCATTGTTTTAATTTTTAAAATACTGTACAGAGACAAAAGGGAGGAAATTTTTAGGTTTATGTTCAAAATGTATAGAAAAACAAAAAGGACCTATGTGAACAACGGATGAGGTCATAAATAATTCACAGAATTCTCAAATGGTCAACAAACAGAAGCTTTGTGAAGCCAGGGGCTCATTAATAAGCACATGTGTCTAGGTTGTTAGAAGATGTAGCTTGGTCGACCTTTAGTTCCTAGCACTGGCATATAATATATACAACTTTGTATAGTGATAAGATTATATAAACTAAAAGTTTTACAAATATACATGGTGGCCCACTATTAAGGTAACTGTTAAAAGGCAATTTATATGAGCTATATGCTTGAAGTTTTACTGTGGGGGAAAGTCCTTCTGTTTCGTCCAGACATTTGGACTGTGGGAGCGCTCTAGGGTGGAGTCCAGGGCATACTTTGTCAGAGGCCGCCCTTAGCCACACAGGTGGATCCTGAAGCAAACAGAGAAATTAGCAGCCAAAGCAGGTTCCCACAGCCCTGTCAAGAGACCATTGCTCTTTGTGGTGACAAAAACAGGCTCCACAACCCCTCTGAGCTCTCAAAAGGAAGCTGATCTTCTGCAAAATTAAATTAGTAGGAGTGCTTAGCCTGGCTAGGTTTGCTTTAATTATGGAAAGTTTCAAAAACACTTAAGAGAAAAGGAGTTATAAGTGAGGTGCAAAATGGATGTTTGAAACAAATATCAGATAAAATGTTATTTTGTCTTATGCAGAGCCTGTAGAATGTTCTTCAATCGTAGGCATCATTTAAAAAGCATGTCTACATAGTCCAATGTCACTGCTCTACCCAAACACAGGTCATGCCCCGTCTCTCATTCATCCCAGAGATTTATTTTTAAGAGTTTTGTCAAGTTAAAATCTAAACCGGATCATTTCAGGTCATTTGGTCATTATAAATGCTAATCTGCCTTGTTATACAGCAGTAATTATGGCTGCTGTTTGCTAGAAACAGGAGCATTGCTCAGGAGGATAGCCTATAGTTTGGATTTGACCACTTGCTTCCTTGTGCATTATGTCATTTAAAACTAACATATTCTTCCACCTTCCATGTTCTTATAGGCCAGGGGCTCTGCCTTAAGCAAGATGAACAAGTATGGTGCCAAAAACAGACCTGGCTTTAATAAATGGTAAAACTCTGGTTGGTCATTCTGACTGCTTTTCAGTTCACCCCTCCCCAGACATTTTACAGCACTGCCTGTTACTGCTAGTATAGGAAGGTTGTGACACCCTGGATTACTTTATTTCCAGACGTTGCAGTTGCAGGATGTGTGTGTGTGTGTGTGTGTGTGTGTGTGTGTTTGTGTGTGTGTGTGTGTGTGTGTGTGTGTGTGTGTGTGTGTGTGTGTGTGGTGAGTTGCTAAGCCTTAGCATATCTCTTTTTACCTCAACCTATCTAGAGAGGCACACTGGTAGATATGGATATTTTAATGGTTAACAGGAAGGAAGAAGAGTCCGTCCTGATTTCCCATTTTGCACCTCACTTACAACTCATTTTCTCTTAGGTGTTTTTTGAAACTTTCCATAATTAAAGCAAACCTAGCCAGGCTAAGCACTCCTACTAATTTAATTTTGCAGAAGATCAGCTTCCTTTTGAGAGCTCAGAGGGGTTGTGGAGCCTGTTTTTGTCACCACAAAGAGCAATGGTCTCTTGACAGGGCTGGCCACAGCTGTGGGAACCTGCTTTGGCTGCTAATTTCTCTGCTTCAGGATCCACCTGTGTGGCTAAGGGCGGCCTCTGAGAAAGTATGCCCTGGACTCCACCCTAGAGCGTTCCCACAGTCCAATCAGAGACAAGTCCTCTCACCACCTCCACTGTCACCTCTAAAGTCTTCTCCGATTCCACAGTGGCAAGGGATTCACATCTAGACAGCCTGTTCAAAGCCTGAGCTCTCGGTCACCAATCTAAGACTCATCTTCTCTTTCCTTTCCTTTTCTTTTCTTTTCTTCTCTTTCCTTTTCTTTTCTTTTCTGTTATTGGGCTAAGAATCTGTCAGGCTTTGGTTTTAAATCAGAAATATATTTAACTTTCTGTTGGTTAAGATACTTGTGCCCTGTGCTGTGGGCCCTTTTGTAACATTGAGGAAGCAATTCTTAGTCACAACAGTCACTACTGAGAATTACTTGAGATAGTACACATAAAAGCAGTGACACACACACCACAAAAGCCAGACCACAAGGAATCAATTCTTACTGTCAACAGCAGTGTGGAGACAAGGATTTCAGTTAAGTGCTTTTATACATTCATGAATCAGAACTTAGCCAATGGTCTGGATTTACTAGTCATAGAACAGATATGGACTTAAAATATGACGTATGCAATAAGTAGTTAACACAAATGCATGATGTAATATCCATTCAGCAACAATTCCTTAGATTGGATTGGGCAAGCAACTTAACTTTAAAACATACTACGCCAGCTGGATTTGGTGGCACATGCCTTTAAGCAATCCCAGTGCTTGGGAAGCACGTAGATCTCTGTGAGTTCAA
Organism: Rattus rattus; assembly: GCF_011064425.1. NCBI lineage: Eukaryota > Metazoa > Chordata > Mammalia > Rodentia > Muridae > Rattus > Rattus rattus. The sequence continues at coordinate 47,566,528 of NC_046168.1, read as the reverse complement.
GGCCAGCCTAGTCTACATAGTGAGTTCCAGGACAGCCAAAGCTGCATAGTGAGACTGTGCTCAAAAGAAAAGCAACACAACAGTTATACCTATCTAAAATTCGAGAGTATAATATGGGTATCAAATAAGGCAGTTGTCCTCGCACACTCCCTTTTCAGGAAGTGGCCTCATCTGCAACCACAAATGCTCAACTTGAAAAGTTTTGCATTTCAGTGGGGTGGTCCTTGCCCATGAATACAGTCCATAGGCTAGCTAGTGACAGGTGACGTGGATGTGACCAGATTGGAAAAGCTGGCATCTGCTGGGATATTAGAGAGTTCAGTGGTTAAGAGCACCTGCTCTTAGGTAAAACACACATGCACACCAAATAAATATTAACAAACTTTTAAAACAAAATATACCACTGGCTCTGGTAAATTGGATCTGAGGAAGACAATGGAAATGCTGAAGGAAATGGCATGGGGTGTGATGCTTGGCCACAGAGCTCAGTACAGGAAGGCAAGGCAGAGGGAGCCATGGTCAGCAGAAACCACTCAAGTGAAAACAGCTGGCCCACAGCATAGTCACAGAAAGAGAGGCTGTGAGTGGTCTCTGCAGCTCTTGGCTCCTGGTAGATTTCCAAATACAGCTTCCAGTGTTGGTGTGGCCTGTGGAGTCCTCCTGATGACGAGCTCAGTAACAGAGAGGCACTCTTTGCATAAGCACAGAGCTATACACCAGCTATGCTCCAGGACAGAAGGCAATCCACAAGACTTGATGCAACACAGGAGCTTTCCAAAATGTGCTCAGGCTCATGGAGTCTGAAGGAAAGGCAATGCTATCCTGATGCTAGGTTCCAGCGCTCTCAGTAGAGTGTGCTGAATAAAATCCAGCAGCCCCACAGTGGTTCTTATCGTTTAAGATAACAAGCTGAGAAACCTATAATGCACAATGTCAAATTCAAGTCATCAGGAATAAAAGCAATTCCAAACTCTCTGTTTTTTCTGGTGGTGGTGGTAGTGTGTGTGTGTGTGTGTGTGTGTGTGTGTGTGTGTGTGTGTGTGTGCCTGCGTGCGTGCACGCTTGCAGGAGCGCATGTGTGCAGGTGCTTATAGCAGCTAGAGGCATTGGGTCCCTAAAAGTGTGCTCTTTTGACCACTGAGGCATCTCTTCATCCCTAAGAACGATACTCTTAAGAAGGGAAGGGTTCAAAAGAGCAGTCAGTGAAAATATTTTGACATTAAAGATAAAAGTTTAAGAGACCGTTCATGACATTAAAACTATTAAATAAGAAATATAAATAAATATAAATAAAACATAAGTACATAAACTATGTAATATTACTGAAATATTTCTAAGTATATTTGAAAACAGAAGAGATGAGACAAGTCATAGATCTCAACAATGTCTGTGGTCACATGTGCATGTATCTAAGAGTAGGCGCAAGCTGACAAACTGAAGAGAGATGTCTACAGAGACTCATGGGTCAGGGAGAGCTCAGATGTTGCTGGGATGGCGCTGCAGGTCTATGATCCAAGCAGCTCAGAAGACTGAAGTGGGAGGATCAAGGGCAACCCGCACGGTGCAGTGAGCCGGTGTCAAGGAGTAAAGGAGGCTGAAGATAAGAGCTCAGTGGCAGAGAGCTTGCCTACCATGTCTGGGGCCCCAAGTTCAACCACCAGGTACCTCTCACTTGCCCACACAAATAGCTAGGATTCTTCACTAGATTTAAACATCTTTTAAAAATTAATGCTCATATAACATTAGTTGCTATAGATATAAAGATAAAAAGTAATTATATTTCAGCAAGTATACATTTCTACAAGAATAAATAAATCAGAGATAGATGATAGCTCAGAGATATGCATTGGCTTTTGTAGTAAGAGGAAGGTGTTACTGTAGGACACTGGGGGAAAGAATGGTCTTTTCAGTACCATTAGTAGGCAAACAGAGATATAATTAACAAAGAAATCTGATTGCCACATCACACTACATATAAAATAAATTCCAACTGGATGTTTGCATGGCATCATGAAAAAGCATACATGATTTTGGAGTGCACATGCGTTTTTTAAGGTGAGACAAAAGTGTGGCACCATAAATGCCCTGGTCATTTAGACTATCAGCTAAAACTGCTATTGCAAACACCATTAAGAGGCAGAGAGCGTGTTGCGGAATGGAGGGAGACGAGGTGCTCTACGCAGCTATAAGCAAACCTAGCATATTGTCAGAATAAGTGAAAACTGGTAGCCAAGCCCTTCAAAGCGACATCCAAATGACCAATACACATAACCAGTCAGGCACAAGAACATTAAGGGCGCATGGTAATGAGCATGTCTGCAGGACTGCTGAGGTGGAGACTGGCAATGCCACACCTGAACAGGGGCAAGGAGCAACAGCAGGAGGCTCACAAGACGATGCCACCACTTTGGGAGGTAGCCTGTCATGTGTCCTAAACTTGGCATACAATTGATGGGATACAATGATGCTACATTGATGGGATTCATGTACACGAGCCTAGAGGATGTGCACTGGAATGTTCACTACCACATTATTGCAAATGGCCCTCAAACAATACAGCTGTCAGTCAACAGTATTCTGGATGAATAAACCAACACGCATGTAACCACATGGAAATGAAAGTGCACAACAGCATAGTGGGACAGTATGGATGGATGTCACAAACTATTCTAAAGCAAAGAGTCAGACATAGAAACACAAACACAAGGCTTTCATTTGCATAAGGTTCAAAACTGGGCATAACTAACACCTAGTTTTAATGCTGTATACTTGGTAAAGACCAAGAACACCCCCATGCTGCCTTCTGAACACAGCTGGGTTACAGTAGGCAGGGTGAGAGCAGGGCGCTGCACTGGATCACATGAGTAATCAATCACCATGTGCATGTGCTGACCGAGGGTTTGTGTCTAGGCTCACTGCATCTTGTTTATGTTTGGTTGATATCACTGGGAGCCTACTCTTCTCTGAAGGGAAACGGAAGAGGAGTGAATCTGGACGGTTGCTTGAGATGTATTATATAAGATCAATATCACCACCACCACCACCAAAGCCAGCTTCTAAAACTCTCTTCTCCTAAAAATTTCCAGCTCTAATAAACATAAAAATTCAGAATCTGATTTCAAGTTGTGTCTTCTTCCCCTTTTCTGCTAAGTCTGGGGTGCAGCAAAACCCAAACAGCCATTTTTTTTTTTTCACTTCTCCATCTGCATGGAGTCAGATCCGCAGGTTTACTGAAGTCAGTCCAGAGGCAACCACTGGTGACTGCTTTTCTCCTGTTGCTGGTTTCAGAGAAGTCCTCCCCTGACTCCACCTAGTGGGCAGCAGGCACCCAACTGCTACTGCTCAGGCCTGAACCCATAGTTCATCTGTCCAGATGAACACCTAACAAAACTCTCTAACCTCCGGTAACCCAGACTGTGCACATCTAGATATGTATAGAACACATCAAAAACTACCGTGTACCGCATGAAATATAGTAAGATCACATGGCAGGGAGAACAGTTGAGTGCCTACACATGAAATACAATAATGTCACATGGCAGGGCAAACAGTTGAGTGCCACTAACAACAAACCATACCTGTGAAATGCTGACCTGCTAAGGGCTCATGAAAAGAATTCGAGAGACCCAAGAAAGGGGTAATTAGTGTGCAACTGGATGAGATGCAGTGCGCCTTACCTGTAGATGTGGCCTGGTTAGCTCCTGTGTGTAATAGCATGGCTTATATGTCATCTTTACGGGAAACCCACATAAATGTGGCAGTTTCAATCTTAAATCTGAAATGAAGCTTTTCAACACTCCATCCAAATCTACTCTTGGGAAGAACTGCATGGGCTGACTTCTGATGCAGCTGAGAGGGTACCTGAGCATGGTTAAAGAGCATCGGGAAGCTTTCTGCCCACCGGATATGGCAGTGCTCATTTTTACAAAGGTGATAATGTTGACAGGACAGACAAACAGTTCCTGTTTTTATGTCATATTCTACCGGTGCCAAAGCTAAAAGGCTTTCCTTCTATTTTAACTTTTTTTTTATTAACAAATTGTGTGTGTGTGTGTGTGTGTGTGTGTGTGTGTGTGTGTGTGTGTGTAAGCTGCCATCCCCATACAGAGTAGAGACAAAATAGTGGACAACAACCTGCTCCCATCCTCAAAACCAAGGAACAACCTGGCACAGAGAAGATACACACCGATTATTTCAAACTTCAAAAGCAGTCTTTCAAGGAAAGTCTCTTTTCCTACTGAGGAATAGAAACACGTGCGATGGTGCTGGCGCCTAATGAAAGGGAATTGCTGCCAAGTGTCGACTGTAGGTTTAGTGTGGATTACCTGAGCACTATGGCTCTTCTACTTCTAAATCCCAGGCTGCCAGAGTGGTGAGAGATTTAAGAGCTCCACCTAAACACCTTGTGTTCTGTTTCTGTGTACATCCTAAAGCAATATTAAGAAAGTCATTTTCCTAAGTCAGTGAAGTCTGTTTTAAGTGCAAGTCAAATCTTCTAAAAAGGAAGAGCTCAGTAACCTTTAACTTTACCCTTCCAATAACATCCACAGAACACTGGGGGGAGCTCTTGGCTAAGGAGAGTCCCATGACTGGTTTCTTACATTCTAATAGGAAATATGTGTGCATATTTATTTTTTTCTATTCTGAATTTTCTTTTCTGTCTAAGTTTTTGCAATAGTCTTTACAGAAAATTCCTTATAGCCTGTGATGGTGGTGATCCAGCACTAAGGCGGCTGAGGCAGGAGGATGACCATTTCAAGGTTAGCCTGGGTTACATAACAAGACCTTATCTCAACCTCCTTCCTGCCACCACCATGGTTTCATATTAGCAACAACTAAGCTATGATGTGTCTTTTATTGCAAGATGAGAGGGCCAGAATGCAGCTCAGCTGTAAGGTGAACGCCTATCTTACAGCAAGTGCTGGATTCAGTCCTATTCTTGGCATAAGCTGGGCTTGTGTTCTATGCCTATAATAACAGCACTTGAAAAGTACAGACAGGAACATCAGAAATTCAAGAATAGTCTGGGTTATCTAATGAGTTTCCAGGCAGCCTGAGCTATATGAGACTTGTGTCCAAAACAAAACACCCGAAAGAAACAGCCACAAGAACTCTTATTAATCATACCCTCTAAGCTAAACTGAAAACAACTAACTGTGCTCCGTTAAATAATGACAGCATAATAATGACAGCATGGGGCATGACCAAGGTTTGGCTCATAAGGCAGACAGAGAGCATCTGCTATTGCTGGTGTGCAAAGGATACGTGAAGGTCCTCTTGTCAATCATTTTGAAGTAGATGCTGCAGTATATTTTCATATCTCCACAGTCCTCTGGAAGTTTATAGCCATACTATAAATTAAGCACACAGTGTAAATCATTTTGAAGGAGGCTATTCTTAGGTTTCATGGCAAGAAAAGAGATCAAATGAAATTTAGTGTGACACATATTTGCTTCCTACCAGGTCATCCCAGTGCCTCTGGAAATCTTCGAAGGAATGAAAGGGACAGTCAGGGGGTGCAGTATGAAGAAAATTTATTATCTGCCCCATTTTCATACTATGAAAAATGAGAATTGATACAACATTATGTCAATGCTTAATGTTCAATATTATCTGAGAAATTGTAATTTAGAAAGTATTCCAACAGACCTAGCAAATATTTTACTATCCGAATATAAACAACACACTAATGACTTATATCTAGTTCAAAATATAATTGCATTAAACTTTTTATCTTATGATATAAATTTTAAGATATATTTAGCATGCTTTGAAATACAAATAGGCTCTGGAATCTCTTAATCAAATTAATATATACATTACTTCACATATGTATATGTTTGTGGTGAAAATACTTAAAGTCTATTTGTAGAGATTTTCAAGAACAGTCTTTGATACTAAGTATAGTGTTGAACAATGGATGTTGTTAACACAGTCCTAATGTCTGAGATTGACATTAACGAGCATCTCTCTAGTCTTGTCCAAAGCTCCAGCCTACCTTTTGTAACTGCAATCATACTGTTTTTATGAGTTCAGCCTGATAGATGCTACATATAAGATCGCGTGAATTTGTCTGTCTAGTCTACTTTACTTAATATAATTTGCTCTAGGCTTATTATCCATATTGTCACACATGACAGGATTGCCTTCTTTCTGAAGGCTGAACTTTGCTACATTGTATACAAGCCACATCTTTTCCTATTCCACCTAGAGGGACACTGAGGTTGTATCCACATTTCAGCTACTATGAATGGAGCTGCAATGAATATGAGAGTGCAGAAATATCTGACATATTGATTTTATTTCCTTTGGATCATATAAATATTATTAGGATTAATGATCATATGGTATTACTTTTTTAAAATTCCTTTTGTCATTGTGAGAAATTTCCATATTGTTTTACACAATATTTGTACTAATATACATTCTATGAACAGCATGCTGGCATTCCCTTTACATATGGTACTTATATTGTTCTTTAACTTTTTAAATTTAAAGATTTTATACATAACTACATAGCATGTCCATCCTTTCTACTCTATCTCTGCTCTTCCCTCAACTTCCCTATCCTCCCAACACTGCCTGAAATATGATCTCTTTTGTGTCTGTTAGATATATGTGCATATGTGTGTGTTTAATGAATACATCACCTGCTGAATCCAATTAATACTGTACTTTTTGCATGCTTGCTGCTGATGCTTTAGGACTGGGGTCTAGTCCTTAAAACACAAAACAACACCAAAAATTGGTTCTCCCAATTTTGCCTACAGCCTTTTATATAGAAGTGGGACCTTATGAATTTTTCTTCCAATCCACATTGGTGTGGTCCTTGCAGGTTTTTTTTACAGGCAACCAAAATGTTCATGGGTGCAATTGCTGTCCAGAAAAAGTCCTAGTCTCTGTTTCTAAATCTTTCCACCCAAATATCCACGATGTTCCCTGATGTTCCATGCAGGTGTTGTGTTACAGATTTCCCTTGCGGCTGGGGATGTACAGTCACTTATTCTCTGTATGGGATTATGGGTCTAATAGTCTCTGATGCAAAAAGAAGCCTCTTTTATAAGATGTGAGAGCTGCACTTATTATCTCGGAGCATAAGGATGAGTATGTGGAAGACAATTAGAATCTATATTACTTTAACAATATGGGTCCCTTCCAGCTATAGATTCTTGGGTAAATTTACGGTACCAGGCAGGAGTTACCTCCAATTGAATAGCTCCAGTTCTAATTAGACATTGCTTAGATGCCTTCAGGACACCAGTGCCACTATTGCACTGATGTCTTGCAAGTACTGTTAATATTGTGGTTCTCAGGCTTTACAGTTGGGTAGGACTATTGGTAGATTTTCTCCTTAGGCATCTGGTATAGCATCTTCTAGCACATGGTAACTGGCTTTAGGGAGATGTTATGCAGCCAAGAGCAATGGACTCCCAGATCACTCAAGAGAAGTAGCCCCTGCCTTACATTAGTTTTTGTTAAATAGTCTAAGTCTCCTGAGGAAAGTGTTACACTGCTCTGTGGGGTGACTGCATCAATACATATTCTCTTTATCTTTCTTTCTTTCTTTCTTTCTTTCTTTCTTTCTTTCTATCTATCTATCTATCTATCTATCTATGGAATACACACACACACACACACACACACACACACACACACACACACTGGTGGTTTGAATATTCTTGGGCCAGGGAGTGGCACTATTAAGAGGTGTGTGCTAGTTGGAGGAAGTGTGTTACTGTAGGGGTGGGCTTTGAGACAGTTCTTTCCTGGAAGCCATCAGATCAACATACAAATCTCAGTTCCCCTTTGCACCATGCCTGCCTGAATGCTGCCATGCTTCCTGCCTTGATGATAATGACTGAATCTGTAGGCCAGCCCCAATTAAATCTTGTTCTGTGTAAGAGTTGTCTTGGTCATGGAGCCTCTTCACAGCAATGGAGACCTTAACTAAAATGCATGTGTGGGTTATCTCACTGAATATATTTTTTGTTCCATTTATTTACCTAAATAATTTTCATGACTTAGTTTTTCTTTATAGCTGAATAGAATTCCACTGTGGATATGTACCACACTTTCATTATGCATCCATCACTTGATGGACATCTAGGTTGCTTCTGTTCTCTAGCTCTTGTGAATAAAGTGGTAATGAAGACAGTTGTGCAAGTATCTCTGTGTTGGATATCAAGTCCTTGGGGTACATACCAAGGAGTAATATAGTGGGCATGTGGTAGATTGTGTGTGTGTGTGTGTGTGTGTGCATGTGTGTGTGTGTCACCATGTGTTCGCTCTACACTAATTTCCATAGTGGCTGCATCAGTCTGTAATCCTACTAACAGTGAATAATGGTTCCCTTTTTTTCTTATATCCTCAGTAATATTTACTATCAGTTGTTTATTTAATCTTAGCCATTCTAACTGGGACAAAATGAAATATTAAAGTAGTTTAATTTACATTCCCTGTTTGCTAATAATATTGAATGATTTTAAATACATTTCTTAGCCAATGTTGTTTTTCTTTGAGAACTTTCTGCTAAAGTCCTGTATTAGTTATTTGTCCATTGCTTGTGATATCATGATAGTCACAGGGACAAGTCCCTCATGGTGAGGACTTGGCAGCAAGTGGTGGCACAGCAGCAGGAGCAGGAAGCTGAGAGTCTATATTTTCAACTACAAACACAGAGCAGAGATAGTGAAGTGGAAGTGTAGTGAGGCTTAGACTCTCAAGGTCCGCCCCTGCTGACATACTTTCTTCAGCTAACATTCTTCTATCCCTCCCCAAATAGCATCACTAACTGGGGACTAAGTATTCAAATGCTAGAGCCCGTGGGGGAACATTCTCATTAACTGCTACATTAAACCACTTCAGAGTTATAGCACTCCTTTTTCTGGGTTGTTTCTTGATTCTTCATCTTAGTTCTTTGCATACCTGAGGCATAGCCCTCTGCTGAAGGTAGAGCTGGCAAAGATTCACTCCTGCTTTGTAGATTTCCTCTTTGCTTAATTGTTCCTTTACGACACATATGCTTTTAGTTTTATAAATTCCCATTTGTCGATTGTTAGGACTAATCCCTGGGCCATGGAGCCCTAGTAAAAATGTCCTTTCCTACACCTGCATCTTGTAGGGTACAGCATGTTTTCTTCTAGCAATTCCAGACTTTCAAGTTTCTCCTTGAAGTCTTTGATCTATTTCGAGTTAAATTTGTTCATGACAATAGAAATGAATCTAAAATCCTTCTTCTACATGAGTACATACAGTTTCTTCTGCACTGTTTGTGGAAGATGCTGTCTTTCCTCCAATGTGAATTTTTGGCATCTTGGTCAAATATCAGGATGCTCTCACTATGCACATTTGAGCTGGGGTCTTCTATTCCATTCCATTGATCTACATTTCCATTTTTGTGCCAATACCATCCTGTTTATATTACTATCGGTGTATAACTTTAAGTCCTATATGGCAATCCCTCCAGAATTGTTTTTTAACTATAGGATTGCTGTCATTATCCATGACTTGTCTACCTTCATATGAAACTCAGAGTTTTTGTGTCTGCATACCATCTAAAGTTTAATTGAGAGTGCATTGAATTTGCAGGTAGGACAATCAGTTTCATACACTTAATTCTACCAATCCATGAATATTGGAGGTCTTTCCGTTCTCTAGTGACTTCCTCCCTTTATTTATTAAGAAATTAAAAAAAAATTCACTGAAGAGATCTTTCACTTTCTTGGTTAGGTTTATTCCTGTTCTTTCCCACTTTTGTTTGCTTTCCTTGAATATACTGTCAATGGGCATGTTTCTGTGGTTGCCTTTCTTAGCACATTTGCTACTAGTGTGCAGAAGGATGTTAATTTTATAAATTAATTTTATATCCTGCCCCTTGCTGAAAGTGTTGATCATTTCTAACATTCTGGTGCAATATTTACGACCTCTTATATATACTATCATACCGTCTGCACACACTTTAACTCCTTATTTGTACCCTTTAGGCTCTGCCTCCCATCTTAATACTCTAGCTAGGGCTCCAAGGACTGTGCTGAAGAGCAATGGGGAGAGAGCACACCACTCTGTTTTTTATTTTAATGTGACTGCTTCCAATTTTTTTCCCATTTAGGATGTTGGCATTATATAGCTGTTCTTACGTTAAAGTATGCTTCTTCAAGTTCTACTCTCGTTAGGACTTTTATCATGAAGGGATGTTGGATTTTGTCAACATCCCTTTCTACATCTATTGATATTTTTCTTTTTAATAATACCATTTACAACATACATGAAGTGATGTCTCATTATGACTTTAATTTGGATTTTCCTATTGTTACAGCTGAAGTTTTTTTCCATGTATTTATTGGCCATCTGGATATCTTCTTTTCTCTATTGAAGGTGGGTGTAGTGGCACCTGCTTTTAGTCCCAGAACTCAAGAGACAGAGGGAAAGTGAAATTCTGTGAGTTCAAGGTCTAATAACAAATTTTAGAACAGCTAGGGCTGCACAGTGAAACCCTGTCTTTAAAAAGAAGAAATGTCTATTTCTTTGTTCATTTGAATATCAAGTTGTTTTCTTACTACTGAATTGAGTTCTTGTATATCTTCATGTAGATGGAGTGTTTGTTCCCTCCTAAATGTAATTAATATTTTAACCATTTTAAGATGGAATTAGGCTGTAAAGGTTTTTCTGACAATGAATATATTGGTGCAATTATCTCATGTTTGGGTTCCTTATAAAATAGTAATTTTTGCCTTTTTGCATGTCTTTCTGACCCTCTCTTTTCCTATTCACTGAGGAATGATACAGTGAAAAAACTCTCACTAGAAACTTAATGTGCTAGCACTTGGATCTCAGACTTCCAAGCCTCCAGACTTATATGGGAAATGTCTGTATTGCTTACAAATTATCCAGGATGTGGCATTCTATTATAAAAGCATAAAATATTCTATGAGAAATATGGTTTAGAACTATTTTCACCTTCTTCATGGGTGATCCTAATTCTTTTGACTGTTTTCTTTGATGTGCAAAAGCTTTTTAGTTTGATGTAGTTCTACTGATTCATTTCTACTTCTATAATACAATGTTTTGGGCAATATAAGAAAACTCATCTCAGATCAAAGTCACAAAGTTTTTCTGTATAGGAATAAATTATTAGAGTTTTATATAAAAGAGAAATAATGGTCTAATTTAATTCTCCTATTTGTGGATATAGTTTCCCAGCACCACTTTTGGAAAAGACCATCTTCTCTATTTTGTCTTCATGGAAATATTAACGAAAATCCATTGATCATAACTACATATTTACCTACAGACACACTGTTCCATTCTCTACGTCTAAGATGCCTGCATATATACCAGCATCATATTGCTTTAATTACTGCAAGTTTGTAGGATAGTTTAAAATCAGAGTATGATGCTTCTGAGATTGCTTTATCCCCTGGGGACCTTTTGTCTCTATATGAAATTATTTTTCTCTAGTTTTTGAAGAATGACATGATTTGGTGGTGATTATATAACATCTATAGATTACTTCTGGTATTGTGGGCATTTTCACAATTCTAATTCTTCTAATCCATGACTGAGTTCTCACTCTAATAATTTGTGTCTTTGTCAATTCCATTTAGAAGTGTTCTGTAATTTTAACTTTTACTTCTTTGGTTAGATTCATTCTACAGTTTCTTTTTGGTAGATACTCTGAATGATATTGTTTCCTGGATGAATATAGAAATGCTGCTGGTTTTCTTATTGTTGGTGGTGTTCTGAGACCCAGTATTGCTACGTAATCCAGGTTTGTCTTGAATCCACTCCTCCTATGTCCCACATTGTGAAATTAAGTACACACCAGATACTATAGATATTTATAAGTTGATTCTGTGGCATGCATCTTTCAAAATTCACTTCATAGTTCTAGGTTTTGATGGGATCCTTATGGTTTTCTATTTGTAGCATCAAACTCTTGGTCAATAGAAATGGTTACCTTCTTCCTTTCCAATTGCAATGACTTTAATTTTCTTCCCTTTCCTACTGCACAGGTTAGGGTTTCTAATACTATGTTGAATAGAAGCTGTAAGTGAAATTCTTGTCTTGTTCCTGATCTTAATGAAAAGCTTTCAACCTTTTACTATCAAAAAAGAGACCTTACTGTGGGCTTACTATACAGTCTTTACTTGTTTTAAATCTTAATATCAAAATGGTGAGGAACCATTGAGCCAAACTGCAAACAATGTGCCATTACAAAAGCTTCCACCAGTGAGAAGACTGTGAAGAAGTGAATGAGTCAGAATCATGTCCTTTCTCTCAATATTTTACTATGTATAAACTTAATTTTCCTGAGCAAATTAAAATTCCTTCTTAATAGTTTTTTTGTCTCAGAAACTATTTCTTTCTAAGGATAATACAAACAAAAACAGTTTACATTTCATTATAATAAATCATTATTAGGTAAGAGTCATAAATGTTGGTATTAGGACTGTTATGATACTGAGATTTGGTAATTTATGTATTTATTAAAAGAAGATCTAACAAAAGTGTAAATGTAAAACAAATTATTTTAGTAATTCAGAGGGGGCAAGTTACAGCTTCTGTTTCCATAATAAAGCTGCTCCAGGGTTCTCATGTTTGCAGAAGATGCCAGATCCTCTGCAAGCACGTGGGTGACGAGAACTGAACTAGGGTCTCTAAGAGCAAGTGTCCTTCATTGTTGAGCCGTCTCTCTAGCCTTACTCCAGTACTTTATAGTCTTATAATTATGTTTTCAAAGTTCAAATTAGTTTATAGTTTTACACAAAATGTTAAGGAAGCCAGATTATAGAACATTACTATATTTCGAATCTATTCTTGATGGGTAATCTTCGTTTTCAATTCAACTGAATTTAGAATTACTTGGGAGATTGCCGAGGAACACTCCCTGTTGTCTCTGTGAGGAAAAACTCTAGAAAGAATTAACTCAAGATTTACCCGAAATGTGAGCATCCCATTCCCATGGCCTGGAGACCCAGACAGAATAAAAGGGAAAATATAAAGCCTGCCGCACCCTGGCCTTCTCTGTTTCTGCTTTTTGGCCTCTGACAACATTAACTATGCTGTTTCATCATGACTTCCACAGCATGATCCTTTGAACCCAGTAAAACTGTGAGCCCAATAAACCTTCCCTCCCTCACGTGCTTCTGTAAGATATTATGGTCACAGCGGTGAGAGGTGGCCATCACACCAGCTCCACATCACTACCTCAAATCTTACCTGGGCAAAACGTAGCACCAGTTGCTTAAAATGGAGTGTCTCTCAATGACAGCATTCTGGTTGGTATGAAAATCCTCTATAACATGCTGAGAAATATCAAACTCCTGTAGCTTTTAATGGAAATAAGATTTCAATATGTAAGTCCTCAGAAAATTTGCCACAGAAAAAGAAACATTAAAATAATTCAAACTGACAGAGGTTAATAAATGTTTTAGTGATTTACTATTTTTTGGATCATGTATATACCCACTTTCCATGAGGTAGTGTTCCAACACATCCTACCTCTCCCTGCACAGTATGCCAAGGTTATGTTTTCCCATTCATCTTCCAAACCCGAACTTGTATTTTATGCTTGATCCAGTCAATTTTATTGTGCTAACTTATAGAAATCAAATCCCTTGGATTTGTATCTCCATGTATATGTTTAAATATGTGGAGATGTGTGCATATGTGAGAGGAGGCCAGAGGACAACCTTGGGAATGTATTCCTCCCTCATTTATTTACTTATTTATTTGTCTTCTGTTTGTTTGTTTGTTTATTTGCCATGCAGAAGGGCCCAGAGAAACTTCAAATGTGCACCACAATGCCACCTTTTTTTTTTTAAGTTGGAATGATGTAGGGGAGATGATTGCCTAGGAAGACCAGAAGAGGGTGTAGGTGTCCTACAGCTGGGATTGTAGATGCTTGTGAGCAACCTGATAGGAGTTTTGAGGACCAAATTCAGTTTTCTAGAAAGGCAATACATTTTTAGCTTCTGAACCATTTCTTTAGTCTTAAGAGGTAAATATTTTGATGTGATGCACTGTGTGTGAGAAATCTGTTCCTAAGCTATGCTATAGAAAAAGAAAAAGAAGGAAGAAAGAAGGTAGGAAGAAAGGAATAAGTGGATAAAGATGGCCATATACTGGAATATCCTCATATACTGGCACCAGGTACAATGACTGGCTTGAGAGGAAACAGAATGTGAAACAATCCAAAAGGCAGGCATTAAAGTAAAAGGCTTCTCACATGTATCTACTTACACAAATTGAGTACATAACAACATTATTCAGAGGATCAAGATACAGCATTAGTCCTTATCAATGTAGACTGTACTGAACACTAAGAAATTCCTCAACTATTAATATACATCTCAAGAGAATGCTAACCATTGTATTTATTCACTTCAGCAATATTTTAAAATTATCAAACTGATGAGAAGGTACGTAAAAATAAATATTTCTTCTCCTTCATAACAATCTAAAGAATTCGAACTTAGTTTTCTAAGCAATGTTGAGAACTTAAGAGATATTTAGGCTGGGAAGGTTTGATTTAGAAATAGAAATCTATTGACATTGTGAAGAAGCAAGATGGGAAACAAGGCCTATGTGGAGATTAGTTGAAAGGCTGAGGCAAAAGAATAGGTCCAAATCAGAATACTGGACGTGGAGATGAGGTCGTTGCAGAGACCAAGGCAGGTAACAGATTCGACAGTGGAAGTGAAAAAGGGAAGTATTAAAGTAACAATGAAGTCTGAATGGAGGAAACTCACTGTCTTTACTTACTGTCCTTTGATGGCAAAACAATAAATACAAAGGAAGAGGAGGTTAGTGAAGCTAGGGTTATACACACACCCACTTTTAGATAGCATTAAGTCTGGATGTGTGATGGTTTAAGTGAGAATGTCCCCATAGCTCAGATGCTTGAATAGTTGATCACCAGCTGGTGATGCTACTTGGGTAGGTTTAGGGGGTGTGGCTTTGCTGGAGGAAGTGTATCACTGAGGGGCGTCTTTGAGGTTTCAAAGCATCCTATCATTTCCAGTTTGCTCTTTGCTGTACTTGTGGTTCAATATGTGAACTCTAAGTTTTCTGCCTAACACCTGCTGGCTCTACAGCAGAAAGCTGATGAAGGCAGTGTCAGGTCAAAGACTCTAAGGCCCCAGAAACAGGGAATAGCTAACCTTTGCTGGCTGAGGCTCAGAGGCATGGCAAAGCCTTCATCTGGTCCAAGTACAAGTATTTACGAACAATTGCCCAGTGTATGTAGAAACTACCAAACACAGCTTTCTCCTCCAGACCTCCTATGGAGGAGCTAAACTGCTTCCTTGTACAGCTGCTCCCAGAGACCCACTGCCTTGATACAGATGTATAGAATAAATGCTCCTGGTTTCCAGGTTCCTGCTACACTTGGTGCTCTCCATTAGACTGAGCACAACCCATCTGATTCCACCTAGCTTTTCTGTGCATGTGTCTGTTTGTCCTTTCTTCTTTCTTTCATCACCTCAGTTAGGTCAATTCCTGAAGCTGTGTGGTGTGCTGTACTTTGCTCTACAATTGTGGACTCTAACCTTTTGGAACCACAACCCCAAACACACTCTTTTGTAAGATGCATGGTCAAGGTATTGTGTCACAGCAATAGAAAAGTAAGTGATATAGGGTGTCATCAATACAGTCATGAGAAAGAGTTGAAAAGGACACAGCCACAACTATGCAAGAACATGTAAAACGTATTAGTGTGTTGGCTGTAGATGAAACCTAGAAAACAGTGATATCCAAGTGGCAAAAGACATAGGAAAGCCAAGGATCAATAGGATTGGACTTTGGAGAAAGCAGTTTCAGAAATGGAGGAAAGAGATGAGGATTTAAGAACTAAATGGTACAAAATAGTGTACAAGTTCCAATGACATCAAAGGCAAATTTGCTCAGACATCTCTCTTTCACCTGAATCTTAAAGTAATACAGCTCTTATCAAACTCTACCACTAGCCAATCAACATTATCTAACCATTATTTTTATTCAATATATATTATAGATATTAGGAATCTGTGGTGGTTTGAATAAGAAAGGCTCCCATAGGCTCATATATTTGAAAGCTTAGTCACCAGGGGGTAGAATTCTTTGATAGTATTAGAAGGATTAGGAGGTGTGGCTTAGTGAGAGGAAGTGTATCACTGTGAGTGGACTCTAAGGTTTCAAAAGCCCATCCAGGCCAAGTCTGTCTCTGTCTCTCTCTGTCTCTGTCTCTGTCTCTCTCTGTGTCTCTGTCTCTGTCTCTGTCTCTGTCTCTCTCTGTCTCTGTCTCTCTCTGTCTCTCTCTCTCTCTGTCTCTCTCTCTCTCTCTCTGTCTCTCTCTCTCTCTCCCTCCCTCCCTCTCTGCTTGTGTATCAGAACATAGCTCTCAGCTACTTTTGTGGCACTGTGCTTGCTTGCTGCCATGCTCCCTGCTGCTGCCATGCTCCCTGCTGCCATGCTCCCTCCTGCTGCCATGCTCCCTCCTGCTGCCATGCTCCCTGCTGCTGCCATGCTCCCTGCTGCTGCCATGCTCCCTGCTGCTGCCATGCTGCCCTCCCTGCTGCTGCCATGCTCCCTCCTGCTGCCATGCTCCCTGCTGCTGCCATGCTCCCTGCTGCTGCCATGCTCCCTGCTGCTGCCATGCTCCCTCCTGCTGCCATGCTCCTCTGCCATGCTCCCTCCTGCTGCCATGCTCCCTCCTGCTGCCATGCTCCCTCCTGCTGCCATGCTCCCTGCTGCTGCCATGCTCCCTGCTGCTGCCATGCTCCCTGCTGCTGCCATGTCTCCCGCCATGCCCTCCTGCTGCCATGCCCCCTCCTGCTGCCATGCCCCTGCTGCTGCTCATGTCCCTCCTGCTGCCATGCTCCCCCCTGCTGCCATGCTGCTCCCTGCTGCTCCCCATGCTCCCTGCTGCTGCCATGCTCCCTGCTGCCATGCTCCTCCTGCTGCCATGCTCCCTCCTGCTGCCATGTCCCCTGCTGCTGCCATGCTCCCTCCTGCTGCCATGCTCCCTGCTGCTGCCATGCCCCTCCTGCTGCCATGCTCCCCTCCCTGCTGCCATGCCCCCTGCTGCTGCTGCCCTGCTGCTGCTGCTGCTCCTGCTGCTGCCATGCTCCCTGCTGCCATGCCCCATGTCCAGTGCCCCTCCCTGCTGCCATGCTCCCTGTGCTTTGCCATGTCCCTCCTGCTGCCATGTTCCTGCTGCTGCCATGTCCCGGTTGCTGCCATGCCCCCTGCTGCTGCCATGTCCCTGCTGCTGCCATGCCATCCCTCCTGCTGCCATGTCCTGCTGCCATGCTCCTGCTGCCATGTATACCCTGCTGCCATGCTCCTCCCCTGCTATGCTGCCTGCCATCCCTCCTGCTGCCATGCTCCCTCCTGCTGCCATGCTCCCTATGCTCCCTGCTGCTGCCATGCTCCCTCCTGCTGCCATGCTCCCTGCTGCTGCCATGCTCCCTGCTGCTGCCATGCTCCCTGCTAATGGACTAAGCCTCTGAAACTGTAATCAAGCTCCCAATTAAATGCTTTCTTTTATAAGAGTTGCTATGGTCATGGTGTCTCACCACAGTAACAGAACAGTGGCTAAAACAGTATTTAATTCTACCAAGGCACACACAAATGTGACCACGGAAACTATGGGTAAGTAGAGAAACTATGATGCCAAACAGTGTTGAAAGAAAAACTCTGCATCTTGACTCTCTTTGTGACCTACAGGAATTATTTAACCCATGTCTCAATTTGCTTAGTTGTGACAATTTTGACCTTCTGTTATGAATCTATGTCGTATGAAGCATTTGATGTACTTTATCTCACTAACCTCCTCAAATCTGTATGAGCTATATACTATTATCTCAAATTTGCAAATAATCTGAGATTAAAGGATGTTAAGTAGAATGCTCAAAGTGGCAGTGCTATTCAATGAAGATTTGAGAATGTTAATGTGATTTTGAATGTCTTAGGTATGCAAATATTAATGAGTATTTTGTAAATGTTCTCATCTTTATGCTGACTTCTCTCCTGGCCTTGATAAATTCTTTGGGAGGAAACACTTTGTATATGTACATAATGATACTCAATAAATGTCTGTAGAATAAACACAAATTTGTTTCCAGGTATTAATTTCCATATAATTAAACTCCGAGGCAACAGTTAATATTACATAATGCCTTTCTGGAACATGCCCTTCCTATAATTACAGATTAAATTACAATCTGAATGTATCAATTTGTGGCAGTTTATGCATATAAACTTCTATCTTGACACTTACCTGAGTTTTAGAAAAATAGTATAATTTAGCACAGTGTAAAAACGGAGAAATTACTATTATTGGGAAAAACGTGGATTTTTTTATTACAAAAAGAAGGGCTGAAATACCATTTCTCACAATGAATCATGATAAACTATCTTTAAAAGTTCTCTAAATAAGATCAAAGATCAATGTTTTAAAAATTACTGGAATTTCTACTTGGATGAATAGATTTTAAATACTGAAGTTGCCTATAATTTAAATTAGAAGCTGGTCTTTCATGCCACTCCAACTTTAGTTCCTAAAAATTTTGCAGTAGTGACTGACAAGTGTTGTGTAGCTTCCAGGAAAGAAAAGTTAGAAAGACACAGACCCTTGCTCTAACACTCCCAGCATAATGATACACTTGCATAAACACCAGTACAAACAAAGATGAACCATGAGAGCTGTGAAGTCTTCACAAGTGGTGATGATGAGTTATGCCATAAAAGACGAGCTAGAGACACATACTGAGAGCTCAAAGAACAGTTTGAGCCAAAACTTGAAAGAATGGAGGACTGTTCTGCCTTGGAGAAACAATTAACACAGGATACTGGGAAGAAGTGATGGTAGATGAGACTACATGTAAGGAGAGCTTGCATCAGTTCGATGAGGTCCTCCTCTATCATAAGCTGCTGGGATTTGATTATATAGTCATTGGAGAACACAGCACATTTTTAACACCAGGAAGAGATGTATACAAGACAAGCTGGAGTGAGGAGCGGCATCTAGCAACAGCATCTGTCACCCCATAATCAACAGGATTGATGAGTCTGATGAAGTTGGCGAGGCATGTGTCTGTCTCCTTCCTCCCTCACCATTTAACGTGTGTCCTGCCTAATCTTCATGCTGGGTTGCAATCCTTTACTGATGAGGAGAGGTTTTTTGTCAAGGGTATGAGTAGCTGTGCTCCCCTTACAGAACTTCCAAAGAAGAGTTTAACTCAACACTATTGACATTTTGTGTCAAATAATTCTTTGCTGGGGTAGGGGTGGGTTTTGTTCGGTTTATAGTACATTCAGAAGTTCTCCTTGCTCCAGACTGCTAGATGCTAGTACCTAATCACACCCACCTTCCCTACACGTTAGTAACCAAAAACCAGCTTCTAGGCATTGTCAAATGTTTCATGGAAAGCAAAATCACTATTTCCTCCTCCATCCTCCTCTTTTACCGAAAAGCCAGTGGCATCCAGTAATGGAAACATGTACAGGTTACTACTAATGGGTGAGGCTCTATGTGAGAGGCTGTGGGAATCAGTAATATAGAAGATAAGGACAGATGCGGAAAAAAGAGATGCAAAAATGCTACTAGAATGTCAAGGGCAGAGGATGAGTATAGTTCCCATGGCATGAAACTGCTTTTAATATTTGGAAGTGAAAGAGCAGCAAAAATGGGTGCTGAGACAAGATAAGATAGTGACATTATGGATGTGTCTCGTGATAATTTTGACAGGAATACTACGATAAATCCTTTGTTAAATGAGCAAAATGATATTGGGGAATTTAGAACAACATAGACATGTCAAATATTTAGCAGCATGCATTTTATTTATTAATTTTTTAAAAATTCCGGGAATGGTATCTGTCGACTACAATCCTTTACTCGGAAGGCTGAGGTAGAAGGATACTTACAAGTTTAAGGCCAGCCAGGCAGATACCAACTGCTAGGCATCTGGAGTTATAAAGTGAGACTGTTTCAAAATACCAAAGCCATACAAACAAATAGGAAAAACGAACTACCACTAAACCCTTTTAAACATTAGCACAAAACACCGTGCTTCGCTAAGACATTTATTTAGTCTAAGTGTCTACTTGTACTTTGTTCATGGTTGCCCCATGAGTCTCTCTTGTCTACCCTGCACTCCTGCTGGTTCTCTCCTCTTGCTTCTCCCTCCAAATAGTCCCCTTCTGTATCCACATACGTATGTATGAATATATATGTGTCAATCCTACCTGCAAGAGGGAACATTGCATGTGTTTTGGTAACAAAAACTTTTCTATCAACTTCCATGTTAATAATTAAAATCAAATAACATTTTAGTAATAAAAACATATTAACCTTATAGTAAATATAGGAAATTATAGAAATCAAATAGTTTGTACCTCAGGAGGTGGCAATCTGATAGTATAGACTTCTATACTTAGACAAACTTGTGTTTCTGTTACATTGATGTCTAATACTGAAAAAGAATTAACCATAAATTTTCTGGAGTTAGTATTCCATCCTATCAAATAAAGCATTTATAGTAACACATATTACTTTATATATTAGCATATATGTTGCGAAGAGATTTTTATATATCTAGTAAAGTTCAAACAGTGAACCACAAATTTGGCAGTTTATACATTTCACTTTTAGGACAAAGATTTGAAGCATTATTGATGTGTGTGGGAGGGAGGTACTGCGACAGGATAACAGTAAGAAAAATCATACTTCCTACAGTTTAAAGGACACTCACTAAATAGTTGCTGCCAACCTGACATCCATTATTAAATTCCAGTGCAGCCTTCTACCAGGCTTCCTAAAGAAAGCTGAGCTGGCATGTCAGAGGAACGGCATCTGAAGGCAGCTTTGGGAGCCTCAGGGATAGTGACCACATTATGTTTTGAGCTAGGGAACAGTGAGGAGGCTGCATTTACTTTGTAAAACTTTAGTGAGTATAACCTTAAAATTTCTGAGTTTTATCTAAATATATTACATTTAAAAACCATAAAAACAGTCTTCTAACTGGAGCCCAAGAAATTTACTCTTCTAAACTGTTTTCTTGCTGCCCTAGCTAGGATCTCATGCTACTGTAATGAAGCTAAATTTAGGTAACAAACAGATTCATCCAGAGTGAGATCAGAGCGACTGCTCCTGTCTAACTGACGGCCTACCTTCAGGGCAGCTAGGCAGCAGTCAGACAATTAGATCGGAAGTTACACTATAGTCTATCTTTAAGATTAGTCAGGTTCCTTTAGAGAATATTTTCAGAATAAAAATAAAATTCTAAGAAAAGTAAGCTTTAACATAAGAAACACAATTTAATAATATAGCTTAGGAAAATATATTCAAATATTTGCAGAATTAAAGATTTTCACAATCATCATCTTAAGTAGAGAAATTAAATACACCTTTTCTTCTGATTAAGTAACTTTTTCCCCAAGTAGGTAAATATGTATTTTGAATGAGAAGTAACTTCCTGGGTGAAATTCTGATTCTGATTATGTACTAGTATCTTCTGACACATGGTAATCATCAAGACTGTGACAAGCTAACATGGGCTCTTAAACAACTGTTAATCATATTAATTCTTTGTCTATTGTTTTATACATTTTTACTTACCAACTGCACTTTGCTTTCCCATATTAGAAAGAAAATCTCTTCCTTAAAAAATTCACAGGATATATCACATTATTAAAGTACTGAAATAATCATTATTGATAAGTATAACCATTTGAAGAAAAGGTATCAAAGATATGAAAATTATAAAACAAATATATGACAGCTCATAGAAAAATATAATTATTCAAAAAGTATCTCTTCATTGAAAAGGACCAAAATACCCAATACTTTTTTCAAAAATTTATGTCTTGCTATAAAATACTTAGAAAACCATCAGACGTCATCAAAAATTCAGGATGGCCCTTTAGACCTAAAGTATTTCAACAATACTGACATTCTGTGTATATTTCATCAAATCCTTCATAACATATTTATTCTTAAGTATCAAGTATTAAATAATAAAAGCATTTAAAGCGGCATCAACAGGCCTCTGAGTATTATCCCACGTAAGAAGGTTACTGTGGGCTTCCCTGAAAATGACAGAGTTGGAGCTAAAACTCTTCTCTAAAAGTAAGAATCCTTGAAATAAAAAACAGAGGTACACTGAAGTCATCTAGCTCAGAAAGTCCCAACGACTGGTAAACACAAAGTCACCTTGTACCAAGAGATGACCTGTTCTATTCCAGGCCGGAGCAAGTCTAGCCATGAGTGAGTAGGAAAGGCAGTTCTGAAGAATTGCAGGAGTTACTCTTTGTGGAGCCTCCATCTAAAACATTAAAGAAAAGATGAGCAAATTGAGAGAATTGCTGTACATCCATAGACTCAGGTAACGTCTGCAGATTAACATCCAATAAAATGAGCAATTCTAGATCAAAAATGTAGTTGTTCCCATGGCTAGTACTGTTTACTCGAAGGCTTAAGACTTTAAAGAGATACTTGTTGTGAAGCTACCTCTGTGGCAATGCTATGCCCAGTTTCCTGGTTATGCCTAAGCCTAACTCAAGAGCTGTGCTGAGTCTTTAACCATGTATCCTGCTCCGCAAAGAGGGACGCAAGCAAGAACGATATTGTGATTTATTTCATTTCGTTCCCTGTAGTTTAACATTAGACAAGGTTAAGTACAAAAGCACACATCAAACAAATATGTATCTATTTATTCAAAATTAATCTTTAATATTAAGGCCTTTGTTGCTGACTCACAAGTAATAGGAATCAGATTTATCTTCCCACTTGACATTTCTAAAAGAAAAAAATCTGGGCAAGTTATTTGAAACAATGGTTCATCAAATACTGGACATTATGGAACAAAGAATTATTCTTCATGGCGGGGGTGGGGGTCCCAACAAGATGAGCCCTATCTTTTCAGCTTTTCCTCAACAGAGGGTAACATTCCCCATCATTTCTCCTAGCTTATTGTGTGAGGTGTTTTCCAGGCTGTAGTCCTGGAAGAAACAATCTAGAGAGTCCATTAGTCTCTGTGAATTGAAGAGATAGAGCCGAGGGTCCACAGGGAGCCAAGGAAGTCAGAAAGTGCTGGGGAGGCCAGCTCTGCAGTGAAGAGACAGCAGATGAGCACAGTGCTCACTGAGTATTTTGCTGAATAAGGATTAGCACACATGTGAGGAAACTGCTGAAGGTTAGGATGAAAACCAAAGTTGTTTGCTATGTAAGTGTGGAGTAAAATCCAGAAAAATTCTGTCCTGGAATCTGTAAGAAATACAAGCATAAAAGCAGGTGAGCCAAGAACTGTCCTCCAGTATTAGTCACTGGGAAATCCAGTTACAGACAGAGATTTGATACCCTGATCCCAGTAATGGACACAAACAGAGGACAACAAGAATTTAGTAGATTTATCATTATCAAGCAATAAGACCTATTTAACATTTATAGAGTACTTAATACACTAAGACCAGAATACATATTCTTGTCAGGACGACAAAGGACATTTACTAAATCTATGATAAATTATACTCTTGACCCTAAAAAACCTCATTTTTTAAAAAATTAAAACTTTATGAAGTGTCTTTCTAAACAGTAACTGAATGAGAAGTCAGCAGCAGAAAGATCTCTGGGAAAGCCCGTTTGGAAACCCGCAGCCTATTTGTAACAGGTGTTAGGAAGTCAAAGGGACAACTACTCAGAGAACAGGCATATCTCTAACTATGCCTGTGTCAGAAAGAATGACTTCTCAGTGGCATCAGTGATCACTTTAAGCAGAAAAAAGGAAATACTATAAATAAAAGAAAAAAAAAAAGAGAAAGGTCAATGAAATTCAAAGTCGTAAAACAATAGAGAAAAATCAATGAAACCAAGCCCCCTCCTTCATCCCTGTTGAGGTTTGGCCTTTTGCTAGCTATTGTAATGATTTATTTATTTTTTAATTGGATATTTTCTTTATTTACATTTCAAATATTATCCCCTTTCCTGGTTTCCCCTCTGGAAACCCCCTATCCCATCCCCCCTACCCCTACTTCTATGAGGGTGCTCCCCCACCCACCCACCCACCCACTCCTTCCCACAGACCACATGAAACTCAAGAAGAAGGAAGACCAAAGTGTGGATGCTTCAGTCCTTCTTAGAAGGGGTAGCAAAATACTCCAGGGAGGAAATATGGAGACAAATCGTGGATCAGAGAGTGCAGGAAAGGCTATTGTAATGTTAAGTATGGGTCCCTAAGCCCTAGAGTCTGCAGGTAGCCCCTGGGGTTTAGGTTTCCTGGGCTTAGGGTAGAAGAGGAACAACAAAGGAGAAGAAGAAGGTGAATGGAGGAGTGAAAGGAGGAGAGAAGCTGCCATGGGTTAGGTGAGCCATAGAAACATGGCCCTGAGGGCTGGCCAACTGGAGTTAAGAGCAGCCCAGATGATACATAGTAAATAGTAAGTAATAACTCGGGGTTATGATAGGAAAATAGGTTGTAACAGCATGGAGGGTAGGCAGCTGCCCAACTCTTGTGTTGTTTAAGATTATTGTGAACATAAAGGCTGTGAGTGTCTTTCACCCAAGAACTAAAAGGTCTAAGGCGGAGTAGAAACCCTGGGCTGGCATTAGAGTAATTTCCCATCAATGACTATCAACTCTTTAGGTAGACTGATAAAAGAGTAAGAAAAAGAAAAGGAAAAAAATCAGAAGATCACACATATAATCAGTGCTAAAAGTCAGAAAGGATACATCATGTCAGATTTTATAACAAAAGAAAATAAGAGACTACTAAAGCAATTTTGAGAGTTTAGAAGAAAAGGACATAATCCTTGAAATAAATAACTTAATATCCCTATTTCCTGTTAAAATAAAATTGCAGTTAACCTTTTCAGAATCTAAATTTCAGATAGCCCTATGGACGAGTTTCATAAAAACATTTAGTGAAGAAATAATAAAATTAGACATGACTTCTTCCAAAAAAAAGTTTTCTTGCTTATTATGTTAGTTAGTTCTTTCATCTTTTGAGACAACATTTCACTGGGCCTTGGCTGTCCTAAAACTCACTCTGTAGATCAGGCTAACCTGGAACTTAATTCTCCTGCTACTCAA
Source organism: Rattus rattus (assembly GCF_011064425.1). NCBI lineage: Eukaryota > Metazoa > Chordata > Mammalia > Rodentia > Muridae > Rattus > Rattus rattus. The sequence continues at coordinate 47,541,459 of NC_046168.1, read as the reverse complement.
GTCCTGGCATTAAGGCATGTGTCCCCATGCCTGGCCAAGAGTAGAGGTTTTTAAAGGTGGGGTGTTTGTTTTTCACTAGGTGACTCTGGTGGTAGGGTCTTGACTGACCCATAGCTCTGATGGCTAATGCTAACTGTCAATAGACTAACTAGACAAGTCCGGAAAGGACCAGTAAGTGTGCTTCTGGGCGTGTCTGTGAGGATTTCCAGAGAGAACTGATTGAGGGGCAGGACCTAGTGTGAGCTGTGTGGTGCCATCCCCACAGGCTGCAGTTGAGGCCAAAGCTGGAGAGCTCAGGCCTTCTCTCTCTCCCCCACACAGAGAACATAAGATGAGCTGCTCTTCTCAGCTTCTTCACCTTCCCTCCACAGTGTACTCAGCCCTCTGAAGCTGTGAGGCACTGCCCCAACTTCCTCTCTTTAAAGAAGCTCACCACTAGTACAACACCATCTATCATTTTATTTCTTTATAGAGTAGCTAGGTGATTGTGGCAGTAATTCAATCTCTCGGAATTTCATTTTTTTTTCCTATCTAAAAATGCAGAAAAACTATTAATTTCCTTCTGTGTCTCCATAAATGTGCACAAAATAATTGTTTGGAAAAATCTTGGTCTTTTCCCATGTATAACAATAATTTGTAAAAAAGATACTCCAAATGTTGTTTGTTGACTGAGCTGGTTAGACTTTGGCTATTTACTTATTTTTGTTTATTTATCTATTTATTTTTGGCTACTCAACATGCACTAGGGTCATCTGGAAAGAAGGAACTTCAACTGAGAAAAATGTCTCCATCAGATTGGCTGCTATACAAGTCTGTGTATCATTTCTTCTTCTTCCTCTTCTTCTTCTCCTCCTTCTTTTTATTATTATTGTTGTTGTTGTTATTATTATTATTATTATTATTATTATAATGATTGAAGTGGGAGGGCTAGCCCGTTGTGGGTGTCCTGCGTTATAAGAAAGCATGCTGAGTGAGCCATGTTGCAGGCTGTAAGCAGAGCTCCTCTGTGGTTTGTGCTTCAGTCCCTGCCAGCAAGTTCCTGCCTTGACTTCTGCCTTGGCTTCCGTTGATGATGTAATGTGGTGCTATGGTATGACAGTGTAAGCCAAATAAACCCTTTTCTCCCCTAAGTTGCTGTTTGGTCACGGTGTTTTATCACAGCAATGGAAAGCCAACTGAGACACTGATAAAAGAAGTAGACTATACAACCAATGTAGCATCTATATTAGTATTATTTTAAACACATACCTTAGCTTCATATTTTTCAATATAGGCATTAAGTCTCCCAGATTTAAAAAATGGTATCTATAACAGAAAGCTCACATTTGTAAAAAGAACATAGACATAAAACAAAATACTGTTACACATAAATATCTTAAGCAAAATGAAACAGAGGGGGGTTGGGGATTTAGCTCAGTGGTAGAGCGCTTGCCTAGCAAGAGCAAGGCCCTGGGTTTGGTCCCCAGCTCCAGAAAAAAGAAAAAAAAGAAAGAAAAAAAAATACAACAGAGGGCATAGATTCTGGCTATCCTTCTATATTTCTGTTCTCTATCCGTTTGAAGAAAGTCACTGTGGCAACCATTTTTTCCCTGAAGTAGGATCTGTGACAGGTACACTGTCAAGGTGAAGTTGCCTGATATTGACCTGATCTTCAAGTCTTATAAAGGAAAAAGGAAATAAATTTTATATAAATACTTAGCCCCTTTTAAATATACAGGGCATGCTTAGACATGAATGACACATTCTGTCTAGACATGGACCTAAATAGAAGTTTAAATTTAAATTTTTAAAGAGCATTATTTAACTTGGTAGATATTGTTTTGCTAAATGGACAGGGTAACAGCCTGTGTTCTATATATGTTTATACCCATAGATTAGTACAGCTCTCAGTCCTCACCACAGACGCTTCTTCATGGGGTAGATGGTGACTAATACAGACACGCACAGCTGATGAATGTGCAGAGAGTAGGTGACTAAGAACTGCTCAGGCCTAAACGGGATAACTATACCAGATTCCCTACACCTAAGGCTCATGGGACCTCACGGAGTGGGCGGGGCAGACAGAAACACTGTAAGAGACAGAGGTCACGAAGAACTGCAGTGGAATAGTTTCTTCTGGGTGTTACGGGGTCACTGGACTCACAAATTCACAGCAGCTGTGTTGGCCTTCACAAAATCAAGACAATCAACATGCCAGCATGGATGTGGGGGACACATGAGGTCCCACATCTAGCTGAGAAGCTATTGAGAGTGATGGTTTCTAGGGAAGGGAGAATCAGCTTTCTTTAGGGGTGTGGTATCTCTGAGGTGATCATGTACTAGATGGCCCTACCCCACGAAAGTACAGGAGCACTAATTAGAGTCAGCAGGCTCTGGTTTTTTTTCTTGGGGGAGGGGGGGATATGAAGTTGGGAAGAGGAAGAAGGATTTGAAGGGAAAAACTAGAGGGAGAATGTGATAGAAATAAATTGTATGCTATTCTCCAAGAATGACAAAAAGTTGATTTACTGAGACGAGAAACTTAAGTATAACTAAAACATTGATAAAATGCATTAAAGCAAATTCTGTCTTAGATACTGCACTACAACACATTCTGTTTATTAGTGGTCTCTATCTCAGCATTTATGCTGGATAAAGTTAAATATTAATTTAGAGTCATAAAATAGATTTAAACATAAGGCATATCAGTTAGTGGGGCATTCACTCAAACTAAAATATGGGGAAGTTAATCCTTGCAAACCATCTTCAATTTCTGATACCATACTTGAATACTGTTTAATCAATACTGTTTCAAATAATCAGTAATACTCACCGACATCACTACTGAAATTTGGTTTAATATTCCAGGCACAGGTGCTGTTAGAATATCTTCATGTGAAAGTAGCAGCTGCCTGTGGAGAGGAAATACGCTATTTTCAAACCGAACTGGTCGATTTCTATACTTGTATGTCACTGCAATACTTAGAAATGGTCTAAAAGCTCGCTTTCTACCTATTCTCGTTATTTTCAAAGGTCTCAGGGGTAATTTGTAGTAAGTATAACTAAATTTCACCCAAACAAAGAGGGTGCAGTGCGTGGGGAGATACAAAACAGGGTCCACTCCCAGACTGCTTTCCTCATTCCGTCCTGAGTGTTTTGTTCTGTGGAGGGATCTAACTGCATAGTTTAGGATGCCTTTAACTTGCAATCCTCATTTCTCAGCCTCTAGACTGCCGGGGTTACAGGTATAGGATTAAAGATTTTATTCTTTAAATTTATATTTAAATACATTTATTTAAAGATACAATCTTGTCTTGAGTCCTTCTCTGAGTACCTCAATTAAAGGAACGGATAAATGTGAGTCCTTAATAATAAGGCTAAGGCTGAGCTGTTCCTTAAAGATTATCTTGGGGTCCAGTATTACAAGATAATTCTTAGAGAAATATTCTCCATTGTCATGTTTTGGTATGAAAACTATATTAATCGTTTAGTATCTTTATGAGCAGATAGTGAATTTTTATTACTTATTATCTCTAAGTTTTGGGGAGCCCGACTTAATTCATGAATTAAGTCTTATAGAGAATTAAAATTTACTATTTTGTTTTATGTGCATTACTGTTTGGCCGGTATGTCTCTGTGAGAGTGCTGGATCCCACAGACGTGGAATCATAGAGTTGTGAGCTTACACATGGGAATTGAACCCAGGTCCTCTGATGGAGCTGCCCATGCTCTCAAATGCTGAGCTATCTCTCCAGCCCCAAGAATTAGAAACAAGAACAAAATTAAAGCAGTCTAGAGGTCACAAATATAAAAACTCAACATCAAGATATTTTCCTCAAGTATTTTAAGTCCCTCTTTAAATCCAACATACCTGGGTTCTTTGCTTTCAAAGTGTATACATAGATTTAATAAATGTTTTGAAGAATAACCTTCTAAAGTAGCAATAACAGGATTTTTAAAGCTTAAAAGCTTAGATAGGAGACGTATGTTTTTACCTGCACATCTTTATCTGAGTGCTCCTAATGTCTATTTCTGCCACCCTGCCACTCAGTATTATCTGGACGGTGCAGAGTTTGTGTAAATCTGGAAGGATGATGAAGAACAGGGACTGCACCTTGGGCTCGTTCATATTTTCCTGTTGAGTGTGTGTTGGGTACCAGACCTTCAAAATCAAACGGCAAAAAGAGCGTGCACAGTTTTAGCATAAGTCAATACTAATCAATACTCAGCAGATAATGATTGATGTCATGTTAGAATAAGAAAATAAAAACAAATTAGTAAACCTTAGCCACAAAACCATCAGTTTCATCTCCACTGTTTTCACACCATTTCTAACCACTTGTATTAGCACAGTTTTATTAAGATACTGTTCACCTGCAATTCTCCAGTTAGGGTCAAGTTCAATGCTTTTTCTTTGCTAGATTCACAGAGTTATGCAGCACACAATAAATTACAACAGTTTCATCCTTCTCTCAAGATTCTAGATCTTCAGTTCTACAACACTAATTCAATGGCTGCTTTAAATACAAATAATAATTTTAAAATCCCTAATTTGTTAACTGCCTAAGTCTTTTCTAGGTACTGGCCATATTGCATTTAATAATTTCATTCTGCTGATCCTGGCTATCCTTAAAGTTTTGTTTTCAGAAAAACAGAATCTTTCCTGTCACACAGTTAAATATAAGAGTGTATAGCCAAGACCTCTGCTATTTTAGAGCCTATAAACTACTTCAAGGTTGAGGAATATATTATTTTTTATGTTTTATATGAGAGAAAATGTTAGCTAACTGTTAAATAGATTTCATTTCTAACAGTTTACTTGGCTTACACCTCTACTTGGGGGAGGCTTTTAAAGCTGCTAATTCACTTTCTGCCTTTGGGGTGTATAGCATTCACCTCACAATATTGGGATGTAAACGCAGAGCAGGCTGGGGACGGTCAACTACCTTAAGGTGCACATATACACCTGTGGGAGGTAACCTGGACTCTAGAACGTTAAACTTAGCACAAACATACCCTCTCTCTTTAAAAAGAAACGACCAGCCCTGAAATCGTATGTGTGACTAGCCCTGGAGTCCGACCTCTTTCACCAAAAGTCTTTGTGTTCCTCGGAGGAATGCTGACCGTGGGCTTTGGCTTGGACACTTCCAGCTCACTTAAACCACGGAAGGAAGCATTTGACATTTTCTTCAGTAATATTTTCATGCTGGATTCACTCATGCTTCCCACGGGCCCTGGGAATAAGTTCCCTTGCCCCCTTTCGGCTCCACTTTCTCAGCGACAGCAATGTCTCCATCGTCTTTAAAAACAAAGTTTAAAAGGCGGCTCTGGAAGTGTCTCACGCTTTTTAAAAACCGAAACACACGAGTTTTAACGGAACAATCATCTCCTGGTCCCAAAGCCAGAGCTAACCAAGAAGAGCTTGCTCTGTTCTACACCGGGGTCTTGGGTGCGGTCCTCAGGATGCGGAGCCCCGACTTTCTCGGGGCAGACAGGAGGGCCTCGCCGTCCTAAACGCCACGCTTCAGAAGGCCTGGTGCCTCTCACATAATTTAAATATAAAAACGTATAACCAAGAGCTCCGCTATTTTAGATTCTCTCTGTAAACCACTCCAAGGTTAAAGAATATATTATTGTTCTTTATTTTACAGCCTCCCTTCAGGAGGCGAGGGAGGCCAGGCCGGCATCAAAGCTGCTCCCTCTATGGCCACCACCGCAGCCGGCCCTCTCTGTACCTCAGTCGCCTGCTGTGCTCTGTCCTCTCCTCAGCACTGTCCTGCAGCCCGGTGCTTCAGGGATGCTCTGTGCTGGAGGCAAGCCTCGTGCTCCAGTCAGAACCTGCTCTCCTCAGACAGCTCCCGCCAAGTCGCTCGCAGAGCTCATAATCCCATCAGGCCTTGCGCTCGGGCCTGGCCTCTCCCATCAGTCCCTGCGCTATCCGGTCCCCGGAAAGTCCCGGGATCCCTTTCCCCTCTCTGGTCAGGTCTTGTGTTCTTGACCCTTGGGCTCTCAGGTTAGGACAGTGGTGCCCCAGGCAGTTTCCTGCTCCCTGCAGGGTCCGCACTGGGGTCAGGCCCCAACAGGCTAGGACTTTACCCAGGGCAGGCAGCACCCGTCCGTGTCACTGCCAGGATTAGTCAAAATGGAGCCGTTGACAACTCTCTGTTCCAATTGGGCCACGTGCTCCCACCAGGTCTAGCGATCCCAGAGGCTCTGTGCTTCTCGATGCCTTATTATGGCTGCTCTAGCACATTTCTTGTTCCCAGCATGCCCTCTGTTGACAGCCTGCCACCATGCCTTGTTTTCTTCCACAGCACCTGGTACTTCGGTGCCTTCTCAGCGAAGGGCGCAGTTTTCAGCATGGCCTGCTGTGTCAACATGTCCCGAGTTGTTGGCCCTACTATCCAATCCATTCAGGCATGTTCCGTTACCACTCAGCACTACCAATGTGCTTTCCCCACCTAATCCAGAGTTCCATTAGCACCTTGCAGGTCACCGAGATGCCTAAGAGTGGGTGGTGCCCAGGTCAGGGCAAAAGGACAGCCGTGAAGCAGCAGCCTACACAGTTGACTGAGGCGAGTAGACGGCATACTGTTTGGTTACAGGACACCTTTCTGCTCAGATTCTCGTTGCTCGGTGCAACTTCCAGGATTCCTATTATGGGAATAAAGCTCCACCACTGTGAGGTCCTAAAAAGCTTGAAATGAGCTCCTTTGACGCATTTGACAGATAGTTATTAAGCACACACCATACTCGGTTGCTCTTCTAGGTGCTTGATGATGGAGCATTAAGCAAACAGTATTTTCTGTCCCAGAAGAATTTACTCAGTGTAGGAAAAAGTAGTAGTGCCAGAGTGAGCTCATTCTTGTCAGACCCACAGAAATTGAGAGTTGGGAAGTAACAGGAGAATTGGGGAGAATTGTTTGCTCTTTTCGATAAGTTCTTTTGCAAGACTCCAAAGAGCTTTCTCCTTGCAGACATGCGAATTACTGTGATAAAATTTACCTGTAGCATTCTTCAAGACTGCAACAACTCAGATAAGATGTGCTTATCATAATTCATGTCCTCCACCAGTGAGCTCACCCTAATTGCTGATTAAGGTCTCCAACACTAATGGATTTTGCATGTAAGTAACTCACACCGAGTTCTGCTTCTTAAATATACTAATAGTTCATCATGGCACTACAATGTTTCTGAATGGAAAAAAAAACATGTCTCAGAAAGGCTAAACTAAAGTGTAGCCTTGTTTAAAAATAAGTGATAGTTTTCTAAGCAAAGCCAGTTTGTTGGTGATAGATTTGATTTACTACCAAGATAATCCCCTAGTTTCTGACTTGAGTGACATCATCATCTCTAGTCCTGTGACTGTCAAGGATCCTAAACACTTTGCATAATTAAATATGGTATGTGGAATTCTCCTGTTCATATTATTTCATTATTGTTCTTGCTTGCTGTAGGGGTCTCTGTGACCACCCTGGCCAGCAGAGTCCTAAGCTAGAGTAGGTAAGAAGGCAGTTTGGTTCCTCACGACTCAGTAGCCAGTGTTAGTTCAAACTTCTGAAGTTTGACCCGAAGTAACTTATTTTAGGACTGTTGGAGCAGAACTTGGTGCAAACTTCTCCTGATGATAATCAACTCAATTCCGTGACCTCAACAGAGTATACATAAATCTTCTTCACTCTTTGTAAAGTGCATAAAAATAGGTCCCACAGATTGACTGAGAAAAACAAGCTCATGGTAAAGGTGTAGGGGGTTACCCAGTACCAGAAGCATCTCTAACCCCATAGATGGAGCAGTGGTCAGCATTTGCTCCCAGCCTTCTGATTGGGTAGTGGGTATAGCATTCCTTCCTTTAAGAAACAACTCCGAGTACTAAACATTTGAGCACAAAGACCTCCATGCGTCCAAGTTCATGGGATCAGGTGATCATGCGCTGACTTCTTCGTAACGGTGAGCTAATAATAATTCTCCTTCTTCAAACATTTGGTTATTTACTTATAACTATGCAAAATTAGTATAAATAAATTTATAGCACAGTGTCCTCTATGTAATTACTTATCATTGTCTGAAGTTACTGTGATAAATGGCTGTAGATCGCAAATGAACTCCAGATACTTAAAAAAAAAGTTGTGTACTTTTTAAGATTATAATTTTATTACAGTGTTTCTCCCTTCCCTCTCTCTAAACCCTTCCATTTATCAATCTCTGCTCTCCTTCAAACTTATGGCTTTTCATTAATTATTAGGGACACACACATACACACATATGCACACACACACACACACACACACACACACACACACACACACACACACCCTGTTCAGTCCATATACCATCACTTGTATGCATGTTTTCAGGGATGACCTCTTAGAATTGGATAACCAATCAGTGTGCTCTTCCCTATGAAGGACCAAGTCTCCAGATACTTTTGCTAGCTGTATGGTCAGATCTGATAGTTCATTGTACTTCGTTCTGACTCTGAAAGGATCTCAGTAGCTTTGTTGGTGTTTATGAATAGTCATGGGATAGAACAACTTCAACTCATGGAAAGACATTTTATCTTTAAATGAATACATATTTTAGAAAAGTTGAGAATTCCGTTAGATGGACAATTATTTAGATATAACTAAGTATGCACAAGAGACAGGTGTTTCTGGAAAGGAAAAGCTATCCTACACTAACATGTTATTCAAAAGTTTTGCGGGTGAGTTGGTGTCCATATCGCTCCATTGGGGTTTCCCGCCTGGCTACAGGAGTGGCCTCTTCAGGTTCCATATCCCCAACCATGGGTGAGTCACAGCTAAGGCTGCCTCCATTGATTCTTGGGCACCTTCCTTATCTCTGGCCTCTGTCTCTTCCCGGAGATGCCCCTGCCTTTCCACTCCTGTCAGTTGCAGGTTTCCTTTCATTCTCATGGTCATCTGGCCATGTCTCCTGTCCCTTCCTGCTGCACCTGATCCTGAACCCCCATTCCTCTTCCTGTCTCCCCCCCCAGATCCCTCCCTCCATCTGCCTCTTATGAGTATTTTATTCCCCCTTCTAAGTGAGATTCAAGCATCCTCCCTTGTGCCTTCCTTCTTGCTTAGCTTCTTTGTGTCTGTATAGTGTAGCATGGGTATCCCATATTCTATGGCTAATATCCGCTTATAAGTGAGTATATATCATGCATGTCCTGTTGGGACTGGGCTTCCTTGCACAGGATGATATTCTCAAGATTCATTCTTCAGTTGAGAGACATCTAGATTGTTTCTAGTTTCTGACTATTACAAATAAAGCAGCTGTGAACATAGATGAGCAGGTGTCCTTGTGGGGCGGTGGAACATCTTTTGGGTATATGCCCAGGAGTGGTATAGCTGGGTTTTGTGGTAAAACGATTCCCAGTTTTCTGAGAAACTGCCAAATTGATTTCCAAAAGAATTGTACAAGTTTACACTCCCACCAGCAATGGAGGAATTTTCCACTTGCTCCACATCCTCGCCAGCACGTGCTGTCACTTGAGTTTTTGATCTTAGCCATTCTGACGGGTATGAGATGGAATCTCTCAAGTCCACGTGGATCAAGGACCACAACATAGAACCAGGCACAGTAAATGTCATGGAAGAGGAAGTAAGAAATACCCTTGAACACTCGGCACAGGGGACAGTTTACTGAACAGAACACCAGCGACTCAGGCTCTAAGACTGACAATTGAGAATGGGAACTTAGGAAACTTCAAAGCTTCTGTAAGACAAAGGACACTGTCAGTAGGTCAAACAGCAGCATACAGACTGGGAAAGGATCTTCACCAACCCTACATCTAACAGAGGGCTAGTGTCCAAAATTTATAAAGAACCCAAGAAGTTAAGCAACAAATCGGGCACAGGGTTAAACAGAATTCTCAACAGAGGAATCTCGAATGACCGAGACACACTTAAAGAATGTTCAAAGTCTTTAGTTATTAGGGAAGTGCAAATCAAAACATGATATTCTAAAGGCACAGTTGTATGCAGATTTTCTGTGTTCATATCTAAACTGAAGTCCATTTTAGTAGAAAAGTTTATTTGGTAAGGAAAGCAGGGAAAGAAGGGTGGGGGCAAATATTTCTTAGAGTATATTTTTATTTGCAGAAGGTGAAGAGTGGAATTGATTTTCTAAGTGTTTATTACAATATTCTTGCTGTAATAGTCGAATGGCATTTGTAAATATTTGTGAACTTTTAATTCCATAGGTTTCTGTGTGTAAATTTGCCTGTTTGCAGTACCTTGCCAGGTAGACCTCTTCCTCATACCTGTGTGTTAGAGTAAGGAAGTCTTATGGAGTAAGAACAATTGCACTGGGTAATCTTTACTGATGCCACTGTGTTAAGCTCATGGGGAAGCATGAATTAACGGCCTGCAACAGTTGCTGATTAGGCCATCGATCGTCATTCCTTTATCATACACCAAATAAAAGTAAAGATAGGATTCAGGTCACCAATCCAAAGATGGTTTTGTTTTTGAGTGTATATGTGTAGTGGTTTTGGTTTGTGTATATGTGCACTGGTGGGTGTGAAGGTGTGTGCACATGTGAGTCCAGGCCTGGTGTTGAATGTCTTACTGAATTGTTCTCTACATTATTTAGTGAGGCAAACTCTCCCACTGATCCTGATGGTGGCTGTGGTGGCTGTGGTGGATTGAATGTGCTTGGCCCAGGGAGTGGCACAATTTGGAAGTGTGGCCTTGTTGGAGGAAGTGTGTCACTGTGGGCGTGGGCTTTAAGACCCTCTTCATAGCTGCCTGGAAGCCAGTCTTCTCCTAGTGGCCTTCAGATGAAGATGTAGAACTCTCAGCTCCTCCTGCACCATGCCTATCTGGATGCTGCCATGGTCCCACCTTGATGATAATGGGATGAACCTCTGAATCTTTAAGCCAGCCCCAATGAAATGTCCTGTATAAGAGTTGCCTTGGTCATGGTATCTGTACACAGCAGTAAAACCCTAACTCAGACAATGGCCAAGTGGGCAAAGCACTTGCAGCATAAACCTGAGGACTCCAGAATTCAGAGCCCCAGAACCCACTTAAAGCCACAAACAATGAGACATGTCAATAATCCCTGTGCTACTATGAGGAGATGTGCCATGGAGGCTAGCCTGGAGTTTTCAGGGCCAAGAAGAACATAACCCACCCATTATGAAACAGATATATTAAACAGTCCTTTAGTTAAAAGTACACTTATTATCAGTATGTCCTATTGGGATTGACTGAATTCGCCAGATAATGAGATTCCATTCGTGAAAATTTTGCCATATCTTTAAAAGTACACTTATTACAAGCCCATCATATTGGGTACTAACAAAACAAAACAAAACAAAACACCTCAAAAAGAAGTCTGCTGACCCATAGTAGACCCACATAATTATTTAACTAGGAATTCCAAGAAATACATAAAAGTATTTACCAAATCCCTTAAAACAAGGCAACAGGTCCACCTTATTATATGCAACGAGATCCCTTCAATATTCAATCCTGCAAACTACAGCAGCTAATATGAGGCTGAGATAGAATCATCTTTCTTCAACACAGGCACACAATTGTAAACAAAACATAAATAGAACCCAGCAATATACACACAAATTATATACCACATACAAATGATGTTTATTCTAGAAACAATGCTAGTTTGGTATTCAAAACACAATTCATCTCCTCATAGGAAAAGGCTAAAGAAGGAGAATCATGACCATTTCTACTGATGGAAAACAAGATTAAAGCTCTATTCCTCCTTGTGACAAAACTCAGAAAGCTGGTGGTCATGGAGAAGCTTTTCAACTTAGCAAAGAACATCCACACCTTTAATTCCAAGCACTTGGAAGGCAGGGGCTGGGGGGTGGGGCGGGGCCGGTAGGAACAACTCTCTTTGCTTCTTTGAAAAAGAAATAGCTTCATGTGTTTTACATGTCTGAGTGTCCTACCTACATGAGTGTCTGGTGCCTGTGGTTAGCAGAAGACGGTATTGGATCTCTGCAGCCACTCTTCCCTGTTCTTGACTATAGATACAACAGGAATGACTGCCTCAAACTTCTCCAGACATGCCTTCCCCACCAGGTTGGACCATACCCTCAAACTGTAAGCCAGAAAAAAAAACTGTCCTTCTTTAAAGTGTTTTTCCCCCAGTTATTTTACTGCAGCAGCAAGCAAGTATGTTATTATAGCCACCTTTCAAGATGCTTCTAGTCAATGAGATAAAGGATTTTTAAAAAAGAATAAAGCATTGTCAGATGATACAGTGGCCTACAAGGAAATTTCAACACATATGCAAAGAAGCTGAGTTCATCAAAGTGCAGAGCCAGGAAAAGTATAACCAGTTATGTAATTATATACTGAAAATGAATATGGGGTGTATATGAGAAAATACATCACCATTTATAATTGCTAGAAAATGAACACCTAGGACTGGCAAGACGGCTCAGTGGCAAAAGACACGTGCCCAGCAAACCTGCTAGCACAAATTCAATCCTTAGAACCTACTTGTGCAGTCCCACACACACATCTCTCACACAGTGATAATAAGGAAGACCTAAAAGTTGATGTAAAAACCGTAATTTAGATATATACCCAGAGAAGCATATAGAACTCGTGTGATGATAAAATTAAAAGGGCTGATGAAAAATATCTAAGAAGAATCTGTGCACAAATACTCTGTGCCCATATCGGAAGGGACTGCAGTAAACAGTCCTTCCTAACTCAACATACAGTTCTAAGGAACAATATTCTGTGAAAAATGTGTGCGCATGCGCACCTGTTTGTATGAGTGCCACATACATGAAGGTGACATTGGAGGTCAGAGAAGGCTCTGGGGCATCTGGCACTGGACTTACAGGTAGCTGTGAGCAGCTCTGTGCGAGTGCTGGAAACTGAACCCAGGTCCTTTGCAAGAGCAGCCGCCTCTCCTGTTTCTGAAGGATATTTTCATTAAAATCCCAGCAATACATTTGTAGAATTGTCTTCCACTGCCCGTCTCCTCTATCTCCTACCGATTTCCCTTGAATTGACCACCAGAGTTCAGAGGTCCACTTGCCTGTCATCACCACAAAAGTTTATTGTTCTTTATCTAAAACGTATAAAAGGACTGTGCTTGCTTCCCCCCGACCCCACTTAAGTGTCTTGTGAAAACCTCCATGAAATGAACAGCTCATGTGCTTTCTCTTGCCAGTCAGCTCTTGTGTTTGTTCGATTGCTAGGTAAAGCCAAATAAGCCATTAATTACTGTAAGGCGTGTGCAGGGCATTTCTTACTCCTTTCAAGTCTTCTCAGCAAATACTGCTTGGGCAGTTTGATAGAACTCCAGTGTAAGTCATTTACTTTACACAAAGAAAGCGGCACTTGGAACGCATTGCAGTTGATACCTGGTGAGGTATACCTGTAGTCCGAGCTATTCAAGAATCAGAGACAGAAAGAGCTCTTTAACCAAGAATTAGAAGCAGGCTAGGTTCCACAGTACATTCCCAGCCGGACTGGACTGCATAGAAAGCATCAAAACAAACACAAAGAACTAAATAAAAATTGACCATCTTAAAAAGTGATACCATTTGCTTTGACAAGGACTGAGATGATGAGAGGAAAAGCCAGAATGGGTTAAAAAAAAAATCCACAATTCTGACAATGATCTAGTACATCCATAAGATTCTTTTTTATAAAACAAAATACTCTCAAAACTAAAATTACAAAAGCAAAGAAAAATTGCGGCAGATAAGCACAGGGAAAGCTGATTCTGATTCTGAATGCTGATTAAATGGAAGTTAGGACAATACAGAATAAAGACAAAGCTGGAGAGCACAGTGAGAACCTGAGTCCCTCAGGCATTGCTGTAGTAATGTGAGGGGGAAGATGACTTAGCACTTTCTGACAGACTAATCATACAGTTACTTGTATTTCCCAACAGCCACACTCCTTGACATTTGATAAAAAGTTACATTCACACAAAACTCGCCCGTAGCAACTTTTCTATAGTTAACCGAAAACTGGAAATAACTAATATGTTCCTTAAGCAGGGACTTTCTAAACGAGCTGCTGTAACACAGTGCATCCACACAGTGAAAGATGACTGGAACTGTTATGGTCAAAGCCTAACCCCTGGCAGCCCTAACAAGCCAGGCCCAGTCAACATTCCTCAACAGGCCAACAAACAAACAAGTAGTAGTAAATGACGGAGAGCATTGGGAAAGGGACAACTAAAGAGAGTTAGCCACCTCCTCCACCCTGCCTCAGTTCATTTTTGTCTGACTTAGAGCTTAGGCTTACACGGTAGGGAAAAGTTAAGCATGGCTAAACAGTTCTGGCTAAGCTTAGTCCCTAACCCATCTCCGCTCCAGTCTCCCCTGCAAAGGGCTTTGACAACTTGTCACAACTGTGTGAAGTCCTTTTCCTGGGGACAAGTTGGTTCACTGGCTGACACCAGACTTCAGCCCTTTCCTTTTCCCAGCATTAGATTCATATGGAAATTCCAACTTGAGGGGCAATGCCTCAGCCATCCGATAGCTCCTCCAGGATGGTGGTGCCACTTCTCAATGAAGATGATGAAGTCACTGTTGATGCAGTTCACATCTGGGATGGTTTCCCGGACAATAAGACAAGTGACAGTGTTGATCTCAATGTGTTATTGTATGATTCCATTTATGTAATATGAATACAAACTAATACAGGAATGAGACAGATTCCTTATTACCAGGAGTTAGGGATAATACAGGAGGATGTGAGTGTAATTCAGGAATATAGTGCCAGCTGAAGCTTGTGACAGAGCAGTTATGCTTGTTTATACGGAGGCCACACATATACACATACGCCAGTACTAAAACTAGAGGGAACCTTGCAGTATTGGAGTGAATTTCTTTTGTCCCCTCTCTTCATGATAAGGTCTTGCTATATAACTAAGGTAGGCATGGAACTTTCAAAGGAGCCCAGGGTGGCTTCTAACTTGCTAGCCTGTCTTTGTCTCTAGAGTGCTGGTTTAGCAGGTGTGAGCTGCCTCGTTTTGGTGTTACCTAGTTACATTAATATGTGGTCATTGGGGGAACTGGGTGAAGGATACAGAGAAAGACGATGTACCCATTGCATACTTGTAACTTTCCATAAAACTATGCTTTAAAATTAAGAGGAAGCAGGAGCAGGCAGATCTCTGGAGTACCAGGTCAGCCTGGTATACAGAGTGAGTTCTAGGACAGCCAGGGCTGCACAGAGAAACTGTTTCCATCCACCCCCTAGAAATCCTCCATTGAACTTCTTGGAAATTGTCCTACATTATATTTTAGTAGGTTGGTGTAAAATAAAATATTCATATGTTGCATGTGAACTAAGATGATTAGTATCCTAATACAAAGAATTTACCTTAGAAATATTTCTGAGTAACAATTACAATCGGAAAATGTTTCCTTGTGGTTAAAAAGAAAGAAACAATGAAAATAGTTTGGAATGCCTTGAGCAATGTTTATTTCCCCAAAAGCAGGTCCTCCTGGAGAGACTAAGGGAAAGGGAACTTATTTATGTCCAAGTCCTACTGAGTTCAGGACCTTTCTGATTTTCTGGGAGGATCACTGATGTGGCTATCACTAATGTAATGGTTTTGGAGTTAATTACCATTGTTGAAAAGACCTAGAAAAACTTCGAAAGGCTTTTAAAATAAGTAAATAAGTTTAGTTTTCTGTTTTTAAAATAAGTAAATAAGTCCCCCCACTCCTGTTTTAGACATCTGTAATTTATATATGGTATTGACTTCCTGTCAAAAGGGTAGGGGAGTGCCAGCTGGGGGAGGGACTCCAGCGCTGTGTCTAGTGCTGTTCCTTATTTAGGACTTAAATTTACAGTATGGTGAAGGATAAGAGAAAGTCTTTGCCATGTCAGGGTCTTGTGACACCGAAGTTATTTCAGGTTAAAGAAATCATTTGATGCTTCTAATTTTAATGTAGCAATTTCCTTTGCCTGTTAGATGAACCACCCCCAGTCCCCTGCAGATGCCAGTGAAGCAAAGTGCA
Source organism: Rattus rattus (assembly GCF_011064425.1). Taxonomy (NCBI): domain Eukaryota; kingdom Metazoa; phylum Chordata; class Mammalia; order Rodentia; family Muridae; genus Rattus; species Rattus rattus. Next base: position 47,525,495 of record NC_046168.1, on the reverse strand, counting down.
TGGGGCTCATTATTTGGGGCCACACATTTATTTCCAGACCTTAATCTGTGACATTTGTGTAAGAGGCTCTTTCCACTCATCTGTGGTTAAGGAAAACTACTCAGAAGGTCACTTTGGACCACTGCAATTTTCGTTCAAGTTATTATCAGGATGTAGGGCCGCTTCGTTTAGGAAATACGCGAGTTAATGTGAAGTCGAGTCTAAAGGAAGAACCTAAGGCTAGGATGGAGTTTGCCCTGGCCCTAAAGCTTCCTGTTTAATTGGGTGCTCAGATCGCTGATCGCACCTCCCCAGCTACCAGTGACCCCACCCGCTGACTCCTGCGCAGACTCAGAAAAGCGCCTCCCCACCCAACGCACAGGCAGTGGCTAAAAGTGAAGGGCTCCTCCTTTAGCCAATCAACACCGCGCGCTGAACTGGAGGGAAAATTATTGGATTAATGGAGGGCGTCGGCCATAGGCGGGAGCACAATACTGGCCAATCCCCGGAGGCCATCAGGTCCATGCCCAGTTTGAGGCACCACCCCAGCCCGGTCCTTGGGCACGCGTCCCGGTAGGGCTGGGAATGTCCCGGGCGGAGGCAGCTCAGACCTGATCATAGCACTACCCTGCAAGGCTGTGTTGCAGGGCCGGGAAGGCTCACTGTTCCGAGATGGCCGAGCAGTCAGACAAGGATGTGAAGTACTACACTCTGGAGGAGATTCAGAAGCACAAAGACAGCAAGAGCACCTGGGTGATCCTACATCATAAGGTGTACGATCTGACCAAGTTTCTCGAAGAGGTGAGCTGGGCACGAACGCTCCAGTGGGGCGCGGGGAAGGGTGGCCCCCGCTGTGACTACCCCAGGCATGACCTGGGACCGAGGTCCGAAAATGCGTCATCTGAGTGCTCAAGTATTTGCGAACATTTAGGAGGGCCTTCCGCGTCTGCACACTTGTGTTCGCTTCTGAGCATGCTCACCTGCTTGTGCACACCTGTGTCTGTGCTCCTGCGTGTCTTAGGTTCGCACATCTGGGCATGCCTCTGGGAGGTCGGGAAGCACCGTTGCAGTGTGAGCTGTTTTTGTAGGCTCGGATGGGCGGAGTATTTGGGAGCCAAAGCTGAATCCTGAAAAGGTGCTCAGGAGTGTCCTGAATAAATGCTACCCACTTGCTGGGAGAGTGCACAACCGCGTAAGGATTTTGAAAGATTCTTTTTTCTTTTGTTCTTTCTTTTGTTCTAATATGAGGTTCTTTCCATGTAGAATAAAGAACTCCTCCATTTTCGAATGGACTTCTAATATTAGCCGGTTGGAGGACCTCTGATCTTAAAAGCTGATTCCCCCAGAGGGTTCCCTAGGGTTAGAAGTACGCGAAGTTGGGGGGTACTTCCAGGGCTACTCTGATGTCTAGAGCCTCAAGTTCACTAGTGTCCACTCAGCAGAGCCTGAAGAAATGTCGACCTTAATGGAGTAGTGAGTTGTGTAAGAGCCCCAGCACCAGGTGAGTGGCCCAAAGACTCCCTAGTATGTGTCTTCAGCATTTACTAGGGAAAAGAAGTAGGCAGCAGGGTACAGTCAGAAAAATGGAACTTCATCTTTAAGCTACTTCGGAAGTTGTAAAATGGCTTAAGTTAGAGGAAAACATTTCCTCTGGCAATGCGGGTCTCAAGATTGCAGTTTTTGCTGCTGAGCCCATGGGCTTGTAGTCTTTCTCTTTATTCCTTCCAGATGCACTGTCACTCATAGTCACAAGACCTCTACACTCCACTTCCTCCCAGTAAATAAGAGTGCTTATTGATGGAGGTGATTTGCATGCTTGTTGTTTGTTGGTGGGCTGGGCAAAAGTAGAGGGTCAGTGTTAAATTGTAATTTACATCAAGAGACGTTTGTTTTGCAGAGAATGTTAAACACAGAAAAAACTTGAAGGTTTGGAGTTGAAGTTTCATGGTAAAATACTTGACTGTTAATGGTAAAATAGGGCTCCAATTTAATAAGGAGTGGTTTGTAGTGGGGACTCAGATCTGCCACCCTTCTGCTGAGGCCAGAGCAGGTTTGCATCGTAGCTTCTTAAACTAACAGTCCTGTATTGTGAAGCTGAGGGCCAGGTGATTGCCTCTTCATGTGAAACCGTCCCTCTGTCTGCCCGCCCCCCATGACATATGTAATTCTGGAATTTTATAACAAAATGCATCCCTTGACTTTGCGTTTATAATAAAGTTCAGTACTTGTAAAAAGAAAAGGACATACAATAGCTCCTGTTAGGGAATTGCTGCCCCCAAATAATTGTGTATGCATTCAAAGTCAATCTTTGAAGTAGGTAACAGGGATGAGATTATTAACTTATACTCAAAAGTTCTCTTGTTTTATTCTCATGAGTCAGGGACGGCGTGAGAGGACCCCACAGACTTACTGAGCTCAGCTGCAGGGCTAATAAGAAGCTGCTTAGTTGGGAAACAAGCTGGAAAACAAATTCCTTTGTTCTGCCTACGTGTTTGGTACCTTCTCTCTGAGAATGGCTTGGGAAGAACACTTCTTGAGCGAAATAGAGAAGCTCCCTGGGAACCAGTCATCTAGGACGGTGATGGAGAGGTCAGGGTTTTCAAGAAGCACAGAGAATGGTTGGGTCCTGTTGCTTTAAGGGTTGGAGGGACAGAGGACCTACCGATCTGCTTTTCTTACCCTGCTCCCACGGTGTGCGACTGTTCTTCCATGTTGAAATGGAGCATTTTCTGAGGCCAGCAGGCCTCTCGGTATATCCAGGTCTGCCTGGTGCTGATGTATCTCTTTTCTTGCCTTTGACATTTCGTAGCTTGCTACACTCTTTAACACTGCTTGTTTCACACAGCATCTTTCTTGGTCATTGGCTTTCCTCTCTAGCATGGATTGCCTTTAGGATCTCAGTGCACCAGCAGGCACTGTACACTTCCCTGTGCCTGACTGCTTGCTGCAGTGTGGGTTACCACTTCCACACACACCTCAACATGTTGCCAGAGTTGTTCTTTCTAGATTCCTTCAGCTTCAAAGGTCTAGGTGGTTTATCTCATGCTTTGTCTTAAAACAAATATTTTACAAGGCTCAGAGTGTCTGGCCCTGTGCCCTACTTTCTACGTCTCAAGGTCCCAGAAATTTCAGGAGGTACATGAGCCAAAGAATATGCCTATCCTTGTTAATTTACAAATGAAAAGGGTGGGCGGTGCATCCTTCTTACTTTTCTGGAACTTTCTGTCACCACAGAGCTGTGTCTCCACAGGCTCTGGGTTCACCCATCTCGGTGGCCATGCTTTCCTGAGGCTGCTCTGCCCTCCATCAAGAATCCTTCATTTCTGCTGAGGAAACGTGTGCTGTGGTCTGTGGTTGGCCAGCCCCTCTCTGCCGCCTGCCTTCTCTGTGCCTTAGACTCCTCACAGAAATGGGAGACTTGCAGCGCCTGCTTGCAGCGGACATAGAATTAAAGCATTTGACTAGTGTAGTGTACATGCCTGTAATCTCAGCTTCTCCAAGACTCAGGCAGGAGAATTCCCAAGAGTTAGAGTGGCCAGCCTGGGTGACAGTGAGAATTTGTCTCCAGAAACCAAAACTAGAAAAACAAAAAACAATGTTTGTTGAACACAAACCATGCTGAGTTTTTCTGCTCATTTGGAAACTGCAGTCAGGGCCAGACTTGAGCTGTGATTTCCCCTTTGCGATGTCCTGTGTAGTTGAGTGCTTGAAGTGTGTTTTAGGTGAGATGTAAATCCAGAAGGTGATCGTGAAATAGGAGAGTAGTAGAAAGATTATCTTTCTAGTCAGGAGCACAGTTTGAAGGTTACTTGTGCAATGTGAACTCTGTCTTCCTGAACTAACGTTCTGAGGTTCAGAGGTAGAAATCCAGCAGGGAGGCAATCTAAACCACAGCAGGGCTCTGCTTCCCAGCTGCCTGCCAACAGGATTATAAGCCTCATTACCTATATATTTTGAACCTTTTTTTCTCTAGTCCTGCCCCCTAGGTTTTGAGTTTATTATTTATGAAATTGAGTCTTGTCATATAAGATCATGGTATTAGCCAGGTTAATGATTATAGAAATCTGAGAGACCATTATTTGGAATGAAAACAGGTGTTAAGGGCCAAGGAGCAAGTTTGCATTTCCCTGTTCTGTGGTTGGGCAGGGTTTAAGCACAGCTGTGGAAGGGAGGAAGAGAGCATCATGTAATAATCCCATTTAACACTGATACCTGCTAGACTGTGCGGAAGGCAAGTTGATTCTCCTCCCCATAGAATATTTGTCTAGTGATGCTGTGATTTTAAAGGAGTCTTGAATATTCCTACCTCGCAGAAGACTGTTAGCTTCTGACTCACTTGAGCTTTTTGGGATCTTAATGAAGTTTTGCTTTTTATGGCTGTTTACCTTCCATCAATGGAGAATTCAGAATCTGAGGATTGTTGTGTTCCTGAGACGCTTAAGATGCCCACCTTTATCTCTGAGAAATGGAGAGGTCTTCACTCTTTGGGGCAGCCACATGTACCTTTAATGATGAAAAGTGGAAACCCTCCTCCTTAATGATGTGTTTTAGGTGGTGACTTAGGCATCCTGGATAAATAGGTAGGAAAACACCTTGTAAGACTGCACCTATGTGTCTTTTACGCATTCCCACTGTTGGGGAAGGTGTTTCTTTTCTGAAAAGAGATTCCAGTTTTGTTTTAACACATCAAAAAACAAGACAAAAGCAATAGTAAAATCAAAACAAAGTAAAGGCACTAGATCATACTCGAGGCAACTAACTCATTTTCTGTTTGTCTTTAAGTTGATGAAAATTTTGTAAATAAGGAAGTAAAACAGGTTATACAGGCCAGCCAGGGTAAATAGGGACTAGGTAAGACGCTAATCACTACTTAATATGGATGCCTATTATTCTAGAAGACTCTGAAACCCTGAGAGACAACCCACAGCACCTCTCTTGTGTAACAGAGTCTAAATGACTGTGGTCCTCCTCCACTCAGGGAACATGTTGAGCTGCGGTGGGGAGACTGGTTCTGGCCCTAGAACATTGGGAAACATAATATGTGTGAAAAACACTCAGAAAACCAGGGAAAGAAAAGGCGTTCAGACAATTAAAAGGTTGGCTTTTGTTTTTGTCTTGTTTGGTTTGGTTTGTACTGGAAATTGAACTCAGGGCCTTGAGCATGCCAGATAAGCCAGTACTCCACAGCCCACTCTTGTGATTTTTTTTATTTTGAAGCAAGGTCTTGCAGAGGCTGGCCTTCAGCCTGGGATCAGCCCTCTTACCTCAGCCGCCTCCATGCTGGATAACCGGTGTCACCTTACCTACGTCCATTGATTACTATCTTCCTGGGGTGACAGTATAGCTTAATGGCAGAGGATTATGGGACATGATCTAAGCTGTGGATTTGAAAAAACATTACCCTTACCAGTTGTCATTAACGTTAGTTTCTGCTGCATGCTAGGCCCGGTATTGGTTTAATTGGTAATTAATAGTTATAATGTTCACCCGGCAAAAGAAGCTACTCAGAATTCAAATATTCACCCGAAATATGACTTTCCTAGGAAGATGTGTCACTGTGAAGACCTGGGTGACACTCACGAGTGAGAAGAAGAAAATTGCAGTTGCCCAGAATTGCACACCACACAGAACAGCCTGACGAATGTGCACAGCCACAAGTGCGAGTGTGTGCCACGCTTGCTCACAGCTGTGCGCTCTGGTGCTCTCCGTGCTCTCTGTCCTCTGACACTTGCCCCACTGAACTCTGTTGAGGATTTACCTTAGAGCTCACTGTCCTGGCTGCAGGCAGATTTTATCATACAGGCTACTCCCTCCTGCTGGGTTTGTGCTTAGTCTACCTTGATTACTTCCCGTAGATCCTTGTGGTGAGAAGTTGTGTTCTTTTACATTTAATTTCCATAAGTACCACTGATGTACTTGGGGGTCATGGTCCTTGTGGGCACTTGCAAGGGCCCACATGCCTGGAGGGTTAGCTTTTTTTGTTGTTGTTGTTTTTTTGTTTGTTTGTTTTTGTTTTTTGTTTTCTCTTTCTGAGTCTTTTAAAGGTCTCACAGTGACCAAGAAGCTTGCTTATGATTGATTTATTTACCTCTTCTAAGTTATATGAGTGTGTGTTGTCATCAGGAAAAGAAATGAACAGGTAAATGCTTGGCACCTTGCATCTATATTCTGCTAATATTGCGGTTTGAGGAATACACCAAACTGTCCCACAGAACATCAGCCATCACCAGCACCAGCACTGTCACTTTGTGTTGGGTGCAAGACCATTTGACAAGTGGCCTGAGAAACAGCAGATCCAGTGGAACTTGAAGTAGCAGTGCCTCAAGCCACTCCCTCTCCAAAAGAGTGCACTCTTGGTGTTGCCCTGGGTTATTGTTTTCTTGGGAATCCACCGAGTGTATTTGTGTATTTGTGTCAAGTGTATTTGTGAACTGTCTCCTGGGCCCTTTGCTGCTATTGGAACCAATGAGTTAGAGATTGGGTGTGCTAAACTCTAGTAGGTGGCCATTGTAGGTGGCCTACAGAACTTGGCCTTTGTGGCCTCTGGTCAGGAGGATCACAAAGATGGGACTGAACTTTTCTTACATCTGTAGAATAAGTTCTTGTCAGGTGAGTGTCAAAACAACAGTATGCAAATCACCACAGAGGCTGGGGAGATGCTGAAAGAAGAATGGATATTGAGGGGGGAGCAGGAGGAAAGGACCTGAGGAGGTGGTAACACCCTCCAGGCCCACTTTGGCTGGCTGGCTGACTGGTGATGCAGCCTATTTGAATGGTTGCAGGCCTTGTGGTACCAGTTTTTTCTCCCACCATGGCCTCAGTCACAAAATATATTCTGCCCGTTCTCTATCTTTTTACTGTGTAAGTAAATGTCACCTATGAATTCCCTCCTCTTCAGTGAAGTAATAAAAGCTATTGCCGGGGACATTACTGGATGTTTATAACTTTCATTATGTAGGAGGCTGTTATGCCAACTGCGTTTTGGTTATAAAACCTTTGTTGGGGTTAGGGCGATTGCTCAACTGGTTAAGTGCTTGGTACACAAACAGGAGGACCTGAGATTAATCCCCAGGGCTTGTATTAAAACCTGGATGCGGTAGTGCCCATGTGTAATCCCAGTGCTAGGAGGCAGAGTTGGGAGGATTCCTGGAGCTCATTGGCCACCTAACCTCCCCAACTCCAGGCTGGTAGGAGTCCTTGTGTCAAAAAACATTGGAGGGCTGGAAAGATGGCTCTGCGGTTCAGAGCACTGACTGCTCTTCCAGAGGTCCTGGGTTCAATTCCCAGCAACTACATGGTGTCTCATAACCATCTGCAATAGGATCTGATGCCTCTTCTGGTGTGTCTGAAGACAGCCACACTGTACTCATATACAATAAATAAATTATTTAAAACAAAACAAACAAAACCAATGGAGACAGCATCTGGGGAATAGCGCCCAAGGATAACTTTTGACCTTCATATACATGTGAACAGCCATTCCAGTTCACACAGAGGTTGTTGAGCAGTCTTGCCCAGTTTGTTCTTGGTCACTGGGCCTGGCTTAGCCATCTGAGTGATTTTCATCTGGAAAGGAACAGTTCCCACGAGACAGGCATGAGTGAGGGGGCTGTGGAGGACTTGGGGAGTCCCTTTAATTGGTGGACCTTGGAAGACACATGGCTGTGCCCTCACCACCTTGCTCAATCTGGAGTGAGCTTTGGTATTTGTTCAGATTGATGGTGGCACCATGAGCTTTCAGCCAGCTAACACATGCTAGCATTACTCTGAGGAGTGCACTTTCCAGAAGCAAACAAAACTCCCTCTTGTGCAGGACGATCATTTCTTCCCCTGTGATTCCTTCCAATGACTTCCCAATGTGCCAGGATTTAAAGCCAGGTGACTGGGCCCTGCCTTTCTCTCTTCCACTTTAGGTAGTCACACTATTTCCTCTCCACCAGACCTCTGTTGCTTCTCAAACCAGCTAGACTTCCCTCCCTGCGTGTTCTCTGTTCTGTGACCACTGCCCCAAAAGGCAGGTTACAGCTCCATAAAAAGGGCAGTTCTCTGCCTTGACAATGTCATCCGTGGGCGCTTGGAGTGAGTGCGTGCTTGTGTCCTCTGGGTGGCAGGTCTTGTGCGTTCTGCTCAGCAAAGGCCTCTGCGGTGGACCGTGAGAGCCCTTTGGAGGAAGACAGTTGCCACCCAGTCTCTACACCTGTGGTATTTCAGCCCCACCCCTTTCCCACCAGTGGCACTTGGTAGTAGCCTTAGGAACTTTTCTTGGTCGTAGACACTTGGTGAGACTGCACTGAACGGCTCGTCACACATCACTTTTGGGACTTAGTTGTGAAAATTTGGCTTGTTCTATAACCACAGAGCAAAGAACACTTGAGCCAGGTCCTGTGCTGTACGACAGAGTGGTGTTTAGCACAAATAGCACATTCAGAGATACTTTCCTGCCTCTTCCTGTCTAAGCCAATGCTGCCACGTTCTCCTTTCTCAGTTGATGACATTTCTTCCTTACCTTCTGTTTTCTGATCTTCGTAAACAAGTTCCCCACTCTGGGCCATTGGATTCATTATTAAACATGGTAACCCCCCTCCCCCTCCTGTCCAAAAACGTACATACACATGATGGCTTCTCCGGATAGCTCTTCCCCAGTGTCTCTTCCACCATCTCCATCCGCTCCCCTCCACTCTACTTTATCTGCTCCTTTCTCTTAAAATTGTGTGAGTGTCTTGATGTGTCAGCTGAATGTCACACAGTTGTTTCCTGCTTAGCTTCCTGGATTCCATCTCCTTGCTACCCCTGCCTCCCTGGTCACATGTTTGGCCTCCTCTTCTTCCCTTCCCACCTATCTCTGACTTCCGTATACAACACCCTAAACCAGGGGTATTTCATTCTTCCTGGACTGTCCTGTCCAATGTCACAGCTTTCAGTGTATCATATCACATTAAAGTTAGAACCGACCAACTCTTACTAGCTCTGCTGCTCTCACCAGGCCAATCCCTGTCATCTCATGCCTGGCCAGGTCTCCTAGGACCCTGAGTTTGCTCATTACAATAGACTGACATTTTAGAGGTAAAGCCAACTTGTATCGCTTTATTCTCCTTAAACGTTTAACGCTTCATGGCTGATGACTTTACCTAATTAAAAATCTTAGGCTATGACTACGGTATTCTGGAGAGCATGGCACTGGCAGAGGGACACATACATAGATCAGTGGAATAGAAATAGAAAAATCCAGAAACAGATGAGCACAGATATTTCTAATTGATTTTTCACAATAATATAATGGCAGTTTTATGGAGGAAGGGCAGTCTTCAGCAAGTGGTTCCAGAATGACTGGGTATCAGTGGTCAAAAAAGAAATAAACCTTGTTCTTAACTTTCAAAGAATTTCTGTGGTCCATTTTGAGCTCATTTCCAACCATCTTGCTGGGTTGGTGGCTCCCACTTGTAATTCCATGATGTGAGAAGTTAGGATTGCTGTGAATCTGAGGCCAACGTGGGCTTCCTCATGTGTTCCAGAGCAGCCTTGGCTACAGAATAAGATCTCAAACCGATAGACAGAAGCTAGATAGCCAAAACCTATCCTGACTACATTCTTCTGAACTGGAAGTCCATCTAAATCCCTGAGTTCCTTAGAGTCACTCCCCCCCCTCCCCACTTCGGTGGTCACACCACAGCCTGGGTCATGCTGGGCAGTTACTGTATCACTGTTATCTCCCCCACTTTGGTGGTCACACCACAGCCTGGGTCATGCTGGGCAGTTACTGTATCACTGAGTTACATCCCCAGCCTTGTATTTGTTTTCTAGTACATGACTGGGAAGCACATACTTGTTTCCACTAAAGGTTGCCCTCTGTGAATCCTGGAGCTTTTCAGTCTTATTCATAGGCATCTGTTAATCTCTAGAGCAATACTGAGAAGGGACTCAGTATATGTGAGTTGATTGAATGAACAAAATCTTAAAAGATATAACAGAAGAAAACTCATGTAGAGTGGCTGTTGGGTCACATTGAGTAATTTCCTGGGAGCCTGTTTTACTTTTCCTTTGGCCATTGTAGTTTCAGTCCTGTTCATTATTCTTACTACTTAACTGGAAGAAGAGTGCCCCAGTGCTTTGGTATGGAGGAGGAAGCAGGGAAGACGGAATGGTACCACAGTCAGCCCTCCTCTTTATCTTTGATGTCCATGAGGTAGAAGAGTTTTGGCTCTTCTGACTCAGGATAGATTCAGGAAGAGCAGCAGCCCCTCTCAGGTCAAAGTCATCTGCCTCTTGGTCCCTGGTTTTGGTAGCTTTGCTAAGCTTAGTGAAGTTAGGTAGTCAGTCAAGAGTCCACTGTGATCACTGATTGGAGTCTGTGGTTCTCCTGTTCCTAGGAAGCAAGCCTGACCCCAGCCTTTCTTCCTTCTACTTCAAAGTCATTGCATCAGAACCAGGGGCTTTTGTGCCCTTCGGGAATTAGAAGAATAATGTTTCCAATTTTTAACTTGCTATATCTTACCTAATGAGACAGCCTAGTGAAGGTAGATTAAACACATTGGCCAGGACTCACTGACCAGGCATACGTATAGTCAGCATTATAGAATGTTTTAGTCCAAACACTATTTTATTTCTAAAGAGAGGAACTTTTCGTTCCTTTTTCAAGGAGAGAAAACCACTAGTTATCTGCCAGCTCACAGCTGACAGCCATATTACACAGATGTCCTCCTTATAACTGACCTTAAAAAGCTCACTGTTTTTATGATGTTTCTGTGAACTCTTAGACTCTCTGGCTTAGTAGAATTGAGAGGCTAGGAGTTAGGCAGAGTCCCTGGTTGAGGAAGCTGGCCTGGCAATCTGGAGATTCACTGCCCTTACGACCTAGCCATGGCCTCCTTCCCTGTCTGTCTCCCCACCAGGAATTACGTCTCTGACTCCTAGTCTCTCAGAATCATGGAAGGCTGATTTAAGTCCATCGTCTTGGTGACAAGGGGAGTTAGCAAGAATGGGGGTTCCTTGGGGTATGGAGCTAGAATTTGCTTTCAACAATTTATTGGGAGCAGGGTCATGGGGTAGCGAAGAAAGGAAACTACATTATTAGTTGAACAGTCTTGGGTGCCAGACTCTTTTTGCTGCTTAATCTTTAGTCTGAGAGGTGACTTTAAGGTTTTGATAAAAGATCATGGGAGGTTTATTTACAAAGTACTAGAAAGTGATATCTGCTCACTTCTCTTGTTTCTGAATAGACTGGAGAAGCAGCTCAGCAATTTTGCCTGGGATTCCTGCATTTCACAGTAACACCTCAAAATTACTATCTCCTGTCTGTCTGTCTATATCTATCTGTCTGTTTGTGTGTCTGTCTACCTGTCTATCCATCATCCAAAGCCTCCCATCCTTTCTGGCTCTTGCTCTCAATCCCTGTCCTTCCCATGTGTATAGTGAAAGGTCTCATGTTGGGAGCCAGGGATACTGGAAAAAGACACTGAGACAAGTTAAGGAGTAAGGTGTTTATTGACGAGTCACTTAACACCATGCACTGTCAGCCAGACGACAGCATGGCAGCAGTTCTGAGGAGAGCTCAGGCCCCTGGCGTCAGAGACAGCAAGGCAAGGACTCTGGTAGAGGGGAACCGAGGCCCATGTAGCACAAGTGGGAATCTCTTCTCACGCTTCTCTGAGAGTAGAGGTTTCACTGTGCAAGCCCATAGCTCTGTCAGGCAGGAGGCAGGGAAGAGGGTGGGGAACAAATGTGTGGCCTTTGATATGGCTCCTCCAGGTGAGAGATCCTAGCACCTGAAGTCTGTGGGTGGGGGGGACTAGCAAGCCGTGTCTCAGTAGGGTGCCTGCAGTAACTGTGAGACTAGAGGAAGACACAGTAGCCTGAGAAACAGCTTGAGTCTAACAGGTAGTTCCCTCCAGATTAAAACATCCCATCCTGAAGGGTAAGGGGAGGCTAAGAGGCTCACGAAACTTAACACTCTCCACAGCCTCACATGAGGAGCAAACACTTGCTGAGGAAAAGAGGTGTAGCTGCCTAAAAGCTGCCCAGGGAACCCACATGTGCAGCTGCTGGGAACCCTCACTCATGCTGGGTGTGCTTGCTGGTGATGTACGTGTAATGCCAATAAATCCACTACAGGATGATTTCACTGGTTTGCTGTCAGTGCTCATCCTGGGTGAATAGACTTGTCCTCACATCTCCCTGGGAAAAAAAAATCACTCAATGCTCGCTCTTCTACCAGCTGGGAAAACAAAGTAGGGACAATAGTGTCAAATGACAGTGACACATTACATTTAAGAAAAGCCAACTCTATCAGGAAGAGTTTAGGTCTTTCCATATGCCTAAAAGCTGCCTATTTCTACCCTCATCCCAATTTTAGAGGCGGAAGCAGAGAGCTTAGATGACAAAGAGAATCTAGGGCAGGAATTCAGGCAGCTGGACTTCAAACCAAGTCTCCACACCTCTGTGTTTCCTGGGAAGAAAGTAAGGTCCTGGATTCTGCTCCCACAGATCTAAACCTGATCCCTGGCTTTTCCTCCGGGCTCTTAGGGTTTGGGCCAGCAATCAGATATCTGAGTTAGTGGGCAAGCCTGCATGTCAGCTGGCGATTGCATAGGTCGATCTTACGTTGGAGTCCATCTAAGATCTTCCAAATGGAATAGCTCATGGCTCAGGCTGTGCTTGTGAGGAGTTAGTGAACTGATGATGAGTTCATGCTGCTTGGAGCTGCTGGCTTCTCTCTCCACAGTTTGCAGAGGAACAGACAGACATCTGAACCCAAACCAACTTCAAAGACCCCTACTTCATTGTCTTAGAAAAACTCTCCAGAAATGAATCTTACTTAAACAGTTTTTGAATTTTTGTTTTAACTATTCGAGATAATCTTTAATACGTTTTTGTTTGTGAATTCTTTTTTAGGGAGGGTGTCTGCTTTTTCTTCTGGGGTTTTGTTCTCGTTGCTTTGGGAAACTTGTTTTGAATGCTTGGGATGAAAGCGCCAGGTTCAAACCCCAGAGCGTGGCTTGTGAACTTCCGGGTCACTTGGTTACATTTACATAGCAAAGCTTCTGCTTGTTTGTTTGTTTTGGAAGTTGTTTTCTAGGTTTTGGTCAAGGCAATTCTCAGAGGGCAGACCCTGACCTGTCTCCTCTCTGCTAGAGAGGGAGGGCAGGAGTGGGGGAGGTGGGGGAGGAAGGGAGAGAGAGAGAGAGAGAGAGAGAGAGAGAGAGAGAAGAGGACGAGGACGAGGGAGGAGGAGGAGGAGGAGGAGGAGGAGGAGGAGGAGGAGGAGGAGATTGAGAGAGAGATTCTGTCCTTTAAATTAATTGCATCTAGGAAGGTAAAGGTTAAGTTTCTTGAGTCTAAAAGAGTGATTTCTGATCATATTCTCCAGAGAAAATTTTATAAAGGTTTTTAAAGTTTTACTTTTATATATAAAGTTACTTTGCTCACATTTTTAAAAAGACAGTCAGTCCATGTTGAGTCAGACAAGTGGCTGTGGCCCCATCCTTCCAGTTGCTCCTGTGTCCCTTTCTTCTCACTTGAATTTAGGAAGGTGCTTCCCCAAGGCCTTCTTAATCTCTGCATTTCTGGGCTTTAACCTTTCGCCTACTGTTTGGAGTCAGGCTCCTTGGCACAGATGTGTGTTTCTGAGCTTGGCTCTGGGCTACAGAGGAAGAGGCCAGGCTGCAGGAATCTCAGAGTGGTGTGCTGCAGGCCGACTGGCCTGGGCTAGATCAGATCAAGCAGGGATGACAGTTTTTTATTGCAACACTGTCAGGCAGCATTGCTGTGGCTTCCTGGAGTTGGCTTGCCATGGCTTTTAGCCTATATATGCTGGGCCCTTCAGCCCATTGCCTTGGGTGGACAAGCTCCTTCCGTGTGTCTGTCTACCATGTTCCTCAGACCTCAGCTGGTCCTCAGTGTCTCCTGTAACATGCTGGCTTTTGACACCCTATGCGCCTACTTTATTCTTCAGTCTTTCGTGGTTTTGTTTGTTTAAACTACTTTCTTTGCTAATAATCCTCAGGCTCTTCCCATGTCAGCCAGTAATCTGGACTCTCTGACCTATGTTCCATTTTCATACTCTCTGAATTTCAATTTAACTGTCCAGGAAGGACTCATTGCTTTGCTTTTTATTTTGTTTTTGTTTTTTTTTAATTCCCACTTTTCTGTCTAGACATGTATTCTATACTGGTTAGTCTACAATATAGAAACCCTCTTAATAGTTCTCTAATCTATATATGTCAACACACTTGCCCCTGAATTTGTTTGAAATTTCATGAGCTGTAAAACTATATTTATGTCTCTAGGGACCATATCTGACAAGCTAGTTTTCTCGACTAGGTAACAGATGTAGTAATTAAATTTAAACTTGGAAGAAACCTAAATAACTGTGCACAGTGAGATGAGAGTTTGTTCATTTCTTGAACCAAGTAGCTTTTCTGCCTGGGGCTGGACATTAACTGTTCTACCCCTGACGAGTCCACACATCAGGCTCCTTTTTCATGCAGCCTGGGCAAGAGCCTCGTCCTCAAGCTCAGGAGCAGAGAGGAGTGGGAGTGGAGGAGATAACGAAGACAGAGCAAAGGAGTGGAGAATCTGGAAGATTCTGCAGTCCTTTGCATTCTCCTTCCATTAACCAGAGTTTAATCCTGTGCGGTACCCAGCCAAAGGGGCAGCTGCGGACACTGCTTACATCTGCCTAACGTTAAATTCGACTGGAGCAGCAGTCTTCTCTCAGAACCTTGCAGTGGGAGCCTCTGCAGTCACTGGAGCATCCCCAGCATTGCAAGGTTTTGAGTCTAGTGCAGGAAAGGGTCCCAGTGATTGGGGTGAGTTCTAGCAGTGCTGTGTCTAGGAGGACTGAGGGGGACGCGAGTGGAGAAAACTGCCTGCTGTTGGGGCTGTGCCCTAGACGAGAAGACCGCCCGGCTCACTTTCACTGAGAAGACATTTGCATCTTTGAGTTTGGAAGTTGTTTACAACGTATGTTCTGAGCTCAGTGAAATGTACCATGTTAGGGATTAAGGCCAACCACTGGCCAGCCACTGAAGAGCAAAAATATTTTAGATCAAGTTTAAGACAATTTTACTTTATTAAATTGTGTTGAGGAAGAACATGGCTGACAAAGATAATCCCAAAGCTGTTTCACTTTATTTTATGTTTTCACTTACTTGAACGTCAGAAGGACTGTGAGATGGCCCTAGAGTGTGCCTGGAGGTCTTCTTCCCGAGGAAGGACGACCTCTGCTGTGGTGGCTGTGGGCTGGGATCTGAAGTGATTCTGACTCTCTGGCTGCATCTTTTTCCCCTGCAGCTCATCGCCCCTCGTTAAGAATTATGATTCACTCAAATAATCCAGACCAGAACTAGTACCTCAAGTTATTTTATCTTACCAGTTCCTGTAGGTCTCTGAAAATCTGACACAGGTTCTTTTGCCCATAGTTTAAAGCAAAACAAAACAAAAAGTCCTGCATCCTATATAGCAGTGATTCTCAACCTGTGGGTCGCTGCCCCTTTGGGGGTGAAAGGACCCTTTCATTGGAGTCACAGATTGGATATCCTGCCTATCAGATATTTACATTATGATTCACAACAAAATTACATATCACGTAAAATTACATAACAAAATTCAAAGCAAAATTACAGTTATGAAGTAGAAACAGAACAATTTTATGGTTGGGGGGTCACCACATCAGGAAGGTTGAGAACCACTGCTGTACAGTCTGTAATAATACGTCTGTCTCTTGTCATTTATCTGTGGCCTCGTCCTGAAAAGGGTTTGAAGTGTAGCTTTATAATATTCACCATTCTCATTAGCATAAAGGTAACCCCAGGTCACGACTTTTATTAAATGCATCCAGGGCTGGGTGACACAAGTAGTTGTGTGCTTCGGAGAACATACTCTATTTTGCTCTAGGAGTCATTGCTTTTCTTTGGTGTATGAGAAATCCCATCCTCCTTTCTCCTGGTAAAGCAGTACATGGTGTCTGCCTATCTTCCTTACTCCTGGTTGCTAGCTACTGAAGTAGAACCTTAATGAGGAGCTGGACAGTGCAGTGAGGATGAAGCCCTTCCAGGGTCCGACTTTGCCACACAGAAGGTACTAGGTCAGACTCCGCGTGGGCTTCCCTGCAGTGCCCAGAATGTTTGGGCTAATTAGATTTTATGGCTCGGGGTAAAGCATTGTGCACTGCAGTCTTAAACAAGAGAATGCTCTCACTGAGGTTCTTAGAACTTGGTTGGGAAGGACATTATTATGTCCTTGGGGGACATTTAACACATGCCACTTTGATAAACTCTGGTGTCCCCATAAAGGAAGCAGTCCCAGGAACAGGTGATCTCTTCCTAGGCTGGGTGTTTTTCAAATTAAATTCTTCCCACTGGAGCCTGTTTGGAGAGCTGTAGGGTGGGTAGACTCACGGATGGCTTTACGGGTGAGCTGATGTGTTGTGGTCATGCTTTAGTAGCTGGGCTAATTTGTTACAGCAATAACTTAACAGTAATTACATAAAATTATTAGGTAGCATTATTAGTGAAAAATGAAATGGGAGTCTGAGTTTTTATCAGCGTTGGCCAAAGGTCTCTAATAGCACTTAATTCATTATGGGTAAATGTTGTTCAGTAAAGAATAATGACCAAGTTTGTGATACTGTCTTCCTTTTTAGAACTCTTACTCTTTTAGGAACCTTTTAGATCTGTGATGTTACACTAGCTCACCGAGTGCCATGATGGGGATGCCCAGTTAATGCCATCAGGGGCAGCCCCGCCTTCCCACCACTCGTTCTAAAGAGTTAGGGACCTTTTGTGTGTTTGCCTCTCTGACATGACCTATCTTTGCCTGGGTTTCTTGCTGTCACTCACTTCATGCTAACTTTCCTACCTATTTATATTTCTCGTTTTTATAGGTAGACCCTTGAATTCTCACTTATACTATATTGCTGAATTTTACATTTAGTAATATAAATATCTTAAACACATTTTTTAAGTGAGGAAAGCTAAGAAACCACTTTAGATATTTAGTGATAAAACAATACTTAAAGCAGAAACTCTTAATTTATATTAAAATAATATGAATGAAATGTTACATCATCTTTAATTTCATTATTTTCAGAACATCTCTATGTCATAGGATTAGGGAGATTGTGAAACAGGTTTGGCTTGGTCCTAATATTCATCCCATAATCACAGAAGAGTCACTTCGTCCTTGGCTCATGTGTGTGCCTTCCAGGGATGAGTCAGCTACCAAAGCTTAGATTTGTGTTAAAGGACTCTTCTTCTGGGAGTATTGCATATCACGGCTATGGCTAAGTGTGATTTATATCCTCAAATTGATAAAAGGGTGACTTTTAAAATTACTACAAAAAGCAAACACAACACAACAAAACAAAACAAAACAAAACAAAAAAAACAAAAAAACCTGCTAGGTATGTGAGGTGAGGGATAGGTTAATTAGCTTGATTGAATCACTTTAAAATGTTTATGTATTTTAGAACATTATGTTTTCTCACACACACACACACATACACAGAGAGAGAGAGAGAGAGAGAGAGAGAGAGAGAGAGAGAGAGAGGTCTGAACTTCTATTACCATAAAGCTGGGGAGAAATCATTTTAACGTTAGCAAAGATGAAAGCCACGCACCTGCCCTGTGGCACGGGTACTTGGGAGCCTTGTGGGTCATCATATTTGCCCTCTCAGGAAACTGCGCTCAAAGTCCTGCTGCATGTTTAGGACCCATTGGGTATTCATGATGAGTGAAAACTGAGGCTCTAACAATGAAGGACACTGGTCTTCTGTTTTTGTTTTGTTCTTGTTTTTTCTTTTAGCCCAAACAAATTACATACCTCTTCAAGATCAAATCATATACTTTTATTTTTGATTTTTTTCCTCCCATCCAATTACTTCTAACAGGGTCAGCTATTTGATCAGGATCAGACAAGATTGGGTGTGTTCTTTCTTCTATGCCCCACAGTGCTTTATACATAGTAGATTTTAATTTAATGAATTCTCAGTTAAGTGTGAAGTCCTGTGACCCAGAGGGTAAGGAAAGACTTGTATGAGCGGTTTGGAGTGAGAACGCCCAGCTTCTCAGGTGGCTGGCCTATGTAATGACCCTAAAAGTGAAGGTCTGTGCTAATCGTGTGTGTTCAGTCACCACACACTAGAGGGCCTTGGAGTTGGTGGCCAACACAGACGAATGGGACAGGCTGAAGTCCCATTCACAACAATCTCACAAACAAATTGATAAAAGTCTTGAAAGCAAAGCAATGTGAGCTGTGAAGGGCAGTGAAGGGAAGGGGAGGCTGTCTTGGGGGTGGGCATTCAAGGGTAGAATCTGAAAAGTTGCCATCAGAGTGGAAGACATGGCTGCCGCAACTGGGATTGTGGTAACAACATTGTCTGAAAACAAAAAGACTGGGAAAGATTGTGGCAAGGGAGAGACATATTATGCTTGGCGTGTGCGTTGGACATTGAGGAGAGTTTTCAAGTAGATAGATTTGTTAGGCGTCCCAGAGAGGCTGGTACTCAACAGGACTCATCCCTGAACAGGTAGTGTGCAAACTGGATATGCGATCCCCAGGACAGACAGTGCAGGTGGAGCGGGAGCAGGGCCAAGGACTGAGCCCCAGTGTTTGCACACGGAGATCGGGTGGCTACGGTGGACTGAAGGACTGGGTAGGAGAACCCGTCAGATGAAGGCAGGTTCAAGAAGAGACCCATGATTAGAAATTTCACTAAGAGCCAGCTGAGCTTTCAGGGGCTGGTAGCCAGCATTAGCTCTTTGTGGAAATGCTTGGGACCAGGACTCTTTCTGGCCTCCAGTTTTGGAATATTTGTATATTCACCGTGACATGTGAGGAGTAAGGCTCACCCAATGAAACTCATGTGTTTCATCCACTTCTTGTTGTGTTTCATCCGTCAGTCTTATGTTGTACTGTTAAACACCACACATTAGAGTTTTACTCTAGGACCTTATTTCTATAGATGGGGAAGTCCGATCTAGCCCACGGCACTATTCGTTTTTCCAAAAACAGAGATAGACACCATTTACATTTTTCTGAGGCCCTTTAAAAACAAACAACAATATAAGCCTGTTATAGCTGTCTGAATCAAAGCCACTAAATTGGAAGAAGCTCAGTATCATTTCCTTCAAGGATTATGAACTTACCTTTTTGGGCTAGAGGAATAGAATAGGCAGCACTTGTCTTTATCTGAACCTTGCAGATTCTCATCTAAGAAATTTTGAATTTGAACAAGAGACATTCTCCTGGATATAAACCGTGATGGGGAAGTGAGCATTCGCATCTAGTAATGGAGTAGTGGTCTGTGTGGATCACTGCAGAGAGTCTGAACCGTTGTCAGCTTCTGATTTTCCCACCATGTCTCAAGCCAGAGCCCCTTTTCTTTCCTCCTAAGGAGACTGAGTAGATGTAATTGTTGTAACTGAAGAAATCCAGAGGGTTCTTCTGGGTCCTTAACAACCGTGCACCCCTCCAGTGTGGTATAGACAGTTCTGATGTCGACAGCCTTGTTGTTGAGAATGTCCTTCATTCTTGCAGAAACATGGCAAAGCCACATCCTTACTCAGGCCGCCTGAGATAATTTCATATCATTTAACATACCTGTGTTTCACCATAACCCCTTACGTGAAGTCAAATTTTAGAATTTTCCAACTGGGGTGTCATGTCAGCACTCAGTAAGCTTTAGACTTGAGGATTTTCCCATTGGGAATGTAGGTGTTATACCATGACTTCCTGGTTGTATCTTTAGTGCAGAGGTGGAGGTGTGGCAGGAAATTTCTACAGCTATCTCTTAGTGTTTTAAAACAGAGTTTCTATTTATTTTCAAAAAGTGAAGGCTATTTACTGGTATTCCCTAATCTCTAAGAGTCCTCATGGACTGGCAGGATGAGAGTGTCTGAGGGCAACTAAAGAAATTGGGAATTCACAAAACAGGAAAGGAATTATGGACTCGAAAGATTTGTGGACAGAGTGCATTGTCTCCACAACCAGATTAGAACTGGCTCCTAGGATTCCTGTTCTCAGCTCCTGCAGCTGTAATGGCTGTAGTTTGAGTCTTGTAAGCATCCAGTCATCCGTTCATCGGAAATCTGAGTCAGTCCTCAGTAACCAGGAGTCCTGTCACCTACAGACTCACACCTTGCCCCTCACACCTCCATCTCGTATCCATCCACTCTGTCTCCTGCCCTCCATCGTCTCTGTCTCACCCCAACTGCACCCTTCATCTTCCCATCTTCCCGTCTTCCTCCTCAGGGAGCTTGGCGAGCTGAGCTGTCTTTTCTGGCCTGGGTTACTTACAGTGTCCTCATGTGCCCTCCGGACTCCTCTCAGAGTGAAGTCTGACTTCCTCACCTTGAGTCCCTCTTCCATCTGTTTCAGTGACTTATTGCTCAGCTGATAAGGATCAAGATCCTTGAAGAGACCCGGAAGCCCTTGGCCTCCGCTGGCCTGGCCTTCTCCTTCCTGGGCCCCTGGCTGGCTTCCTTCCTGACCCTGACCTCAAGATCCCCTGCATTAGACAGTCTTTCTGCTGTGACACCAGGCCTCACGACTCCCGTTGTGTCTGCTTTCTTCTCCATTGGTGACACTCCTTGTCCTGTTGTGGTCACACCCACCCTGTGATTTCAGAAGTGGCATTCATTTGTAGTTCACAGTTGAGCATTGTTCATGTTTGCCTGTTAGACTATGGTTTCCAGGTACAGGAGCCATGGCTGTCTTTGTTTACTCTTGAGTCTTGTCTTTGGGGACACAACCCAAGTATTTGTCCTATGAGTTATCTAGAGCCACACACTGAAAATGAAATATTCCTTTTGGAAAATTGGAAACCTTCACAGAAAGACTGGCTGTGTGCATTCTCCCCCCACACCCTCCCACATCCCTACACTTCCTTTCTCCAGGCTCCGCAGCTGCCTGCTTCTGTCAGAATTCAGTGGGTGGAGGACGGCCTTCTGGCGTGGGCATCACCTGTACCTTGTTCTGTACAGTTGTGCATTTGAGGCTTCTCCTTGACTCTTGCAGAGAAGTCCTCAGGTGCTTATTAAGCTGCCAGTCCTTCGTAGCTTTTTCTGAGAGCTACTCCCAAATTCTACAATGTGCCCAAAACTCAGGACAGGAACACTGTGCACTCCAGTTGTTTATTGCAGAGTCTTACCTGCAGCAGATCTACTGACAAGACTGAGAGGGTAACAAAAGAATCGACAACTTCCAGGCAAGTGTGGCTTGGACTTAATTTATATGACAAGCACTTTCTCTTTTTCTGTGTGTCACATAATCAAGGAAAATATTAGATGTTACAAAACATTAGTCCCTTTGTTGTCTTATCAAGACTTGAAGTTTATTTATTTATTTATTTATTTATTTATTTATTTATTTATTTATTGGAGCTGGGGATTGAACCCAGGGCCTTGCGCTTCCTAGGCAAGCGCTCTACCACTGAGCTAAATCCCCAACCCCTGAAGTTTATTTTGTCTTATATCAATTTTTCAGGCTTTGATTTCCTTTTTAATTCTTCCAAAAAAGTGTTTAGGGTTAAAAATATTTCGACATCAGTTAGTTTATTCGCTATTGTGTCTTTACTAAGTTATTTATACACATTCACATGTAGCAGTGGCCAGTGAGACCAGTAGCCCAAAGTGTTTTCTCTTTTTCCCTTAGAAAATTGTCTGAGAAATGGAGGGGAGCTTCAGGTAAACATAGCCTTTGCTTCCTTTCTTTTTGGAGCTGGTGCTGAGGGCTGCCCTTTTGCACTGCTTAACTTCCAGGTCATGATTCGATTCACATAACTGAGGTGGAACATGCCTCCCTCCTCCACAGCACTGTCAGTCCAGGAGCCCCAAAAGACCACCAAGGGGCCGACCTGATTGCAATCACATTAGCATCTTTATTGGAGCTTGGGCCCACCTGCAGTCACTGTCTTAGCAGGACAGGAGGGTGAAGCCCCTGAGCCCTCAGCAGGTCAAGATTTCATAGGAACTGGCCAGGAGCAAGAGAGGGGAGTTTAGCCTGGCAATCATCTGACTGATTGTAAGGCAACAGTATGTGCTGTGAAGCAAGACCGTGAACGAACGGTCTCAAGGTATATCTGGAACTGCCGGACTAGTCCTGATTGGCTGTTGCTAGGAGCAGCTAGGGAGTAACTCTAGGGTGTGGGCCAGAGACAAGATATTTGGTTCCTCCTGGAACTTGGGTGCAGCATGGGTTTGGCTACAGATCAAGTTCACAGGCCCTTTTCTTTTAGATGGAGGCCGGTCCCAAGATGGAGTAGGTTTGGCCTCTTGATGACATCACCTCCTTTGTGTCTTTTTGGAAAACAGGCTGTCCCTGGTGCACAGTGAACTCCAGCAGATCTACCGAGGCTCACTTGTCCTGAGCAGGAGTCCCGAGTTGATGAACTTGTGAAATAAGTCATTCAGTGAGGACCAATGATATGCTACCCATGGTGTGCTACCTTTGGACTTTGGGGGATGTTGGTCACTAATAGCTCTCCTCTGCCTGCCTTTCTGTTCCTCAGCCAGATCAAGATTCACAGTTCCAGATTGTGCCAGAATCAGAAAACCCTGAGTACCATTGCCATACCTGTGAGATGCCTTTAGTGTCTATTTGATGCTTGTGAGATTCTCATTGTCAGAACAACTGAAGGAGAACATGCTTCAGAGAATTAGAGAAGTGTTTATGCAATTCGAGGAGTCGTGTTGAGGACAGATACTAATATTGGGAAGGGTGTAGTACAGACCCTGTCATGTTTGTTGGAATATGGTATGTGTCTGGCACATTTCAAAATACATCCTCCATAGCTTTGAGATAAGTACCAGGATTTTCTTCCTTTTATAAAATGGTCTGTGTATGTGTATGTGCCTGGATGTATGTATGCAGGCCCCTTGAGTGCAGATAGATACACACTGATCCCCTGGCACTAGGATTATAAGTGCCCGTGAGCCACACGAGAGTACTGGTGTCTGAATCGGGTTTTCTCCAAGAGGCAAATGCTCATTACTGCTGAGCCACCTCTCCAACCCCGACTAGTATCTTCTCAAAAGTGTCTTAGTTGGTGTTCTGTTGCTACAAAGAGACACCACAACCAAAGCAACTCATAAGAGAAATCACGTCTAATCAGAGGCTTGGCTGCAGTTATAGATGGATAATCCATGGTTATTAAGACAGGAGGCAGTCAGGCATGACATTGATGCAGTAGCTGAGAGCTTTACATCCTGATCTGCAGACAGCAGGCAGAGGGAGGAAAGCACTGGGCCTGATCAGGATTTTGAAAACTCAAAGCCCATTCCCAGTGATACATATATTCCAATAAAGCCACAACTCCTAATCCTTCCCAAATAGTTTCACTAACTGGAGACCAAGCATCCAAGCATATGAGCCTACAGGGATCATTTTCATTCAAACCAGCACACATAGCATGTAGTAAACACTTGGGCAGTACAGACTCTGTATCCTGAAATGTCATCTGCTTTGTGTTTAGTAAAGCTTTAGTACTAGATGTGTCCAAGTAAAGAAGTATAAGGGACAGGCACCTTTTGACAATGCTGAGTATCCCTGTTATTTTCTGTTACTGGGAAGAAGGAAGGCCCAACTGAACAGGGAGGTGGCTTTTATACCCTAAGGACTTGCTTAAAGGTCAGGATGAGTTTGATCTAAGTACATCTTCAAGCTTAATTTAAAAAGTGTTTTTTGTTTTGTTTTGCTTTCCTGCTGGAATGTTTGGATGATTTAACCAAGTGCTTGCCTGCGAATTCTTTCTTGGGAGTCTCCAGGTCTCATCACTGGTTGTACATCATAGACTCATGACTGCCCTCTGTATTAACAATGAACTGGAGCATCTTGGAGTACTGAAATGACTCTGTGAAGGGAATGATTCTTCCTGCCGACCTGTGCGCTCGCTCCCTCCCTCCCCTCCCCAGATGTTCTGACTGTACGGACAACAGTTACTTACATTCCTCTAGAAAGAGTATCGTGCCTAGCCTGGGCTTTCCCACCTATCCAGTGGGTGGTGTTGGCTGCACATTGCATGTGTACATAGTGTGTTCTGAAGGGAAACTTTGTCCTCTCCTCTCTCATCTCTGACCAACAGTCTCTCCTTGGTCCACACTCATACTGAGAGAGTCCCAAGTTTGAAGTCTTAAGTAGGAGGCTGAAGAGACAGTTTAGCATCAGTTGAAGGGGGTAAGTTTGGGGAACTTTCTAGAAAAGCAGAACAAACATTACATCATTAAGGCTATCCATGTAACACTGGTGTTGCTGGGTCTGTAGCTTGGAGACGTCAGAGGAAGGTGCTGTTGTACTATCCCCAAGGAAGTGGAGAGGGAAGAAGCATGCTTAGAGTCCATGCTGTACATCCTGAAAGTCAGCCGTTGCCGTGGAGTGGGCTGACTGACTAGATAAGCTAACCCTCTCCTTTTGGCTCATCTGCCTGAAAAGATTTTAGTATTCATACAACCTGTTCTTTAAACAGCATCCTGGTGGGGAAGAAGTCCTAAGAGAGCAAGCTGGGGGTGATGCTACTGAGAACTTTGAGGACGTCGGGCACTCTACGGATGCACGAGAACTGTCCAAAACATACATCATCGGGGAGCTCCATCCAGTAAGTCATTTCTTGGGGAAATTGCTTCTTCTCTTCCAAGGCTACTGTTTGACATTGGGAAGTCTAGATTTGATTTAGACTCATTTGAGACAGGCTAGCCCAGGCTGGCCTGGAACTCACTTCTTAGGCCTTTAACTTTCCAATGCTGGGATTATAGGCATGCATCACCATGCCTAGCAGGATACAATTTTTGTGATAAATACATTGATTCAATCTTTCTTTACTTTTTGGTTTCTTTTGGTTGCACTTATTGCTGGACTCGGTCAGAGTGCTGTGCTCCAAGGCCTTGTGCTGGGGACGGTCCTCAGCCTCAGGGCAGAGTGTATCAGTCCATGTAGTTTGTTCTACAGCTAGGAGAGTGAAGGGTGGTCATGGGCACACTTTCCCAAGAGACGAACAGCGAGCAGCCCCAGCTCAAGTAAGCAAACCAAGAAACTTTAAAAATAGATGAATATAGGCAAATGCCTATTTATATATGAGTCTTGCTGTATTTGGACAACAGTTCTTGTAAGAACTGCAAATGAAGGAAAGATAAAAGTAGGCTCTTTTTAGAAGTCCCAGAAATCTATTTTAGTGTGTTGAACTCTC
Organism: Rattus rattus; assembly: GCF_011064425.1. Classification (NCBI taxonomy): domain Eukaryota; kingdom Metazoa; phylum Chordata; class Mammalia; order Rodentia; family Muridae; genus Rattus; species Rattus rattus. Next base: position 47,500,342 of record NC_046168.1, on the reverse strand, counting down.
TCTCTCTCTCTCTCTCTCTCTCTCTCTCTCTCTCTCTCTCTCTCTGTGTGTGTGCGCGCGCGCCTGTACCTCTACCTGTCTGTCTGTGCCTATCTGTGTGCGTGTCTGTCTGCTTGTGTATTACCTTATGGGTTTGCTGAGGATATATATATATATATATATATATATATATATATATATATATATATATATATATATATATAATATTTGAGAGAGTCTGCTACTCTTATCTGGAGGATTATCAGCCCACACATTTTCATAGTCATATTTCCCAGAACTAACATGGTTGAATTGCATCTGTGAGGTCTGTCCTTGTAAAAATTCCTCCCCACCCTGTTCTCTTAAGTTCTGTTCCTAGGAGGAGGGAGGGTGACTTTATTTAGGTCACCTCTCTGCAAGACTGTTCTATGGTCAGCATTTAGATGCCCTTGGATTTTGACGTCCTCATTCTGAGGTTTAAATAGTTTATAATTACATTGCTGGGGGATTGCAGGCTTCTCGGGGTCCATCGTAGCACAAAGATGCATATCTCCACCAACTCAAGAGTAGAGAAGGGAGGGCCGGGTTTAGTCTTCAGTTGTCGCCTGAATTAAAAGTCAGTTCAACACTAGTAAGCCTCTAAACACCTCCATATATACATAAGACAGTCATGGATCCACTCTAAACTTTGGGACTGTAGATGGAAATGCTTCTTGTTCCTAACTCTACTGTTAATTTTTCTTGTCAAACCACATGGATCAAATTTTGCATTTAACTTTGCTGAATGCCAAATGCTAATCACTGAATAGTAATTTTTTTTTTCAATTCTCAGTAGACGTCAGCTTTTTGGAAATGAGACTTTCACACATGTCCTTTGATTCTTAATGCCAACTCCCTTTTTATCCCTTACAGGATGACAGATCAAAGATAGCCAAGCCTTCGGTAAGTTTGTCCAAGTATCTCAAAGGAGTGGTGGGTAGAGGTAACTAGGTATCTACCTTGTATGTAGCACATGTCAAAATGGGGCAGAGGTCACAGCCTACACAGATCTTTCTAGATAAGGTGAATATGTAACTTATTGGTTTTGCAAAAGTTTAGTTTGGGAGTTTTTTTGTTTGTTCAGGTTTTTTTTTTACTCGCCCATGTGCTTTTGAGGAAAGTTTGTATGTTACTTTGTACAACAGAAGTATCAATTTTTTTAAACATCATATAATTATCAATAAATAAAATCTGGATAGCTCTGTGGAAGACACTTGTCTAACATGCATGAAACCCTGATTTCAATTTCTTGTGCGAAATAAAACTGTGCTTCTGCTCTGAAAGATTGGACGTAAGCCTCGTTTTCGGAGGAGTTGGAACTTGTTTAAGCTGAGGCATGTTTTCCTCCCTAACTCTGATGGTACGGCCCGTGCCCCTTCCTTCTCTGCATCCCTGTGTCCTCGTAGGCGTTCAGAAACGGCTGGTTTTACATTGGCATGCCTTCCTTCAGTCTGAGCTGACCTTCCCACCCATTTGCTCATTAAATCTAGAGTAAGAATTTATGAGAACAGCCAGATGAAGTTCCTGAAAAGTATAAGCAGGAAGAGTTAATTCTTGCCTGGAAGTAATAAAGGGTGAGGGAAGGTCTTGCTTCAAAAATGGCAGCAAGAAAACGCAGCTTTTCCATTTTTCTCTGTGCTTCTTCTCAGTGGAGAGAGCACACAGTGGGTGAGCTTCTCTGAGCTTGCAGTGACTGCTGGACAGTCCATTGCACAGCCACCGCTGTTTTCAGTGCGTAACATGCAGTGATCCTACAGTGTGAACGCAAATGCCCTGATTACTCCAACTCTCACCCAGTGCAAGAAAAGGCCCGTGTGTGCTTCCCCACGCACAGCAATTGCACTTATGTTTTCCCCCTCAAAGTCTGTCAGAGAAAAGGTTTGTTCCTGTCCTCTTAGGTATTATTAGTATGTAATGGTTTTGTTGTAAGTCACCTGCAGAAAAACAAGGCTTTGGGGAGGTTTGTTTCCTGAGTTCTGGTCTGCTGTCTGCTAACCACATCTCTCACCACAGTGTGCAGGTGTGTGGTGGCAAGCATGTCTCAGGCTGCCATTTGTTGGCAGATGTGTTCACTGTGCAGTGGGCGTCTCTGTTGGTGAGTGCTTGCCTGGCATGCACGAGGGCCTGGATTCAGTCTCCAGCAACTGGAGGTCATTCTGCTCAGCCATGATCCCGAGTGCTTGGGAAGTGATTACAGACGGACCAGAAGTTGTCCCTGGCTCCATAGTGGTCCAAGGCTGGTCTGGGATGTACACTGTCCCAAAGAGTAGTGTGGAGGGGAGAACCCGCATGTCCCAGCTGTGTTTGCTATTCTCTGTTTTGTTTTAGTCTTCTATTTGAACTTGCAATCGCTTTGATGTTTGGAGTGGACAGAGCACACTTATTAACATCAGCATTGACGAAAGTCCTCCTGCCAGTGTTTGCAGGAGGGGGCAGCTCCCAGCAGCACTCGTTTCATCTTGCCTGATGTACCTGCCGGTGCGGAGCCTCTCACTGGAGCTGCATCTGCTGACTTGATGTTTAAGGCAGATGCTTTTACTATCAAAATTTACAAAGGGACAGCTTTGTGGCTTTTTCTTGTTGTACAACAAACAGACAGGACCCCCTTTGTTCCCTGTGACTTTGCTTACATAGGAGCACAGCTGGAAGAAAGTGGGGTGACCCTGCTGGTTATTTGAGAGGCTGGAAGCAAATGACACAGAAGAAAGTGTGGGTGCTTTGCTATTTCTGCCAAACAGTACTGGTCCCTTAGGAATTTCTCAGGGTCACGTAGTCATCTGTCGCTGGAGAATGTGTTCTGTGGTCTGATGTTCTTCAGTAAACATCATGCTTGGGACTGCAACCAGAGCTCAGCTGTAGAGCACATGGCATTAGTCCTCAGTGTTGAGAAAGAAAGTGTTAGTTAAAACATCTAGTCAATTTTGTAAAGAAGACGTACCAGGGAGTCTTAGCTTGAACCTGCCCAAAGGAAGCTAACTTGCCAGGGTAAGGTATTTGTAGACATAGAAATTGCATGCTTTAAGTGTATCCACAGCAACCACATTTGCTCATAGAGAAGATACAAGCTGTATTGGTGCCCTTCCTTGTTAACTTTCAAAGCACCATGCTAGATAAGGATACGTTTGTCTCTGAGATCCCCAGACCTTGAGGCCCTGAAGCTCCGGTGAGCTGTGTGAGAGTCACATGCTCAGCCCCTGGCTTGTCAGGAGTGGTCTCTTAGGTTCCAGGAGACACTGAACTTTGAGGAAGTTCACTGTCAGTTTTTCCAATAAAGGAGGGAGCTAGGTGAGATGCTAAGTGAGATGAACTTACACTGAGAGAACTGATTTGCAAAGGCTTGGTATATATTTTTTATATGGAGCTAATCATGATGTATACTGGCTCACATGACCTTTGTAGGTTGTGGTGCATGCCATACGCAGTTGTTGGCCCTTTTGCTGTCAGTTGGGTGCCTCCCAGGTTTCAAGGAAGGCAGGTGACAGAGCTCAGTGCTGATTTGAGAAGTTCCTTCCCTGGCAGCAGAGCCCTGCAGAGAAATGGCTGCCAGAGAAATGGTGCCTCTCTATCCTAGTGTTGAGCGGTGACTACAGCTTAAACCCGCAAGCATTCTGGGTTTGAAGGCTACAAAGACCATAGACAATCCAAACCGTCTATACTTTTTAAGCTCTGTTTTTTGGAGGGTCATTGTTGCCAGTGACAGTGGTTGTGGTGGCATGCTAGTGGCCTTTTATTTCCTTACATTTAACGGTTTTTGATGTTTATTTACTCCGTTATGTGTGCGTGCAGGTTCTTGTGCACCACAGCACGCACACAGAGATCAGAGGATAACTTTAAGGAGAATTGGTTCCCCTTCCACCACGAGAGCCCTAGGGATCAGTAAAGCTCAGGTTGTAAGGCCCTGAAGCAAGTAGCCATCTCGCCCGCCCTCGAGACAGCATTTTACGTGGCATGGGCACGCTTGAGCCTCAGCAGTATTTTAACCTGACACTGGTGCTTCTACATTAGCAACGCAGACACCAAGACCGGGCGTCAAGGAAGGCGCCTGAGGTTGCGTAGGGTCTCCTGAGATGCAGATATCCCTGCGTGTATCACGAGCCAGTGGCCTGTCCTGTCTGCCTCCTCACTCCAACTTCCCAGCGTGCCATCGTGTCTCCAGAGAGCCCTGTGGTGTCTTACATGATTGTGTTCCTTCTAATAACTGATTACCATTGCTTGCATATTTAATTGTCATAATCAGTGTTAATACTATTCATGGAAAGTAATCTTGTGGTTGTGAACTTTATACTTACTAGGATTTAAAATTGCCTAAGACAATAACAGATATGAAGTTTTCTTTTTAAGACTTGTTTTTCTCCCCCACTGTGTCAGGAATCTTAAAGGTGTGTCCAGGTTGGTGTGCACTGCTCTGCTGCTTTGCCCATGCGTCCCTGAGATGGGTTTGCCTCTCCCAGGGCGTCTTCCTAACCTGTCCTCAGGGACATCTCTGAGCCTTGCTGCAAACAGCTGTTGCTTTACTGATGTGTTTTACATCTGCAGAATGCTATAGGCACGATTTTCTGATGGGTCTGGCTTGTGTGTAACTGCTCTTCTTGAAGCACTAACAGGTTTTTTGCTGGTGTGGAATATTGCAAGAGTGTTTTCTAACATCTGTTAAAGCCTACCTGTGTGTGCTTAGTGGGCTGCAGTTTGGAATGGTTTGGGAGTGTATGCATTTTCCACAGTCTTCATGACAAGGGCTGTGCCTAGACACTGCTGGAAGGGAGACACAGAGTTGGTTAGGCAGAGCGGTTTCTGAGTTAATCGGGTCTTCCTGGTGCCATCCGGTGAGTTAAGGAAGCCTCACAAAAGGTGGTCTAGCATGTGACACGACAATTCTTATTGTTTCATTTTGGTTGGCACACTATTAGTGTAATTTAGGTGTGTTTTAATGCCCTACTATGTTTGAATGTAATAAATGTCATATTTATTTCATATTCTATTCTTCAAAGAATTTCCTTTTCCAAAAGACAGTGATGTAGCAGCCTTATATGTGTTCATGAAGTTCTATATTGAAGTCCTTAAATGTTGAAAGTGTGGATTGTTGTATGTATTCTATTAATTAATTTTCAAATTATTTTCAAATTATGAAGTTTATGTTCTTAAGTAATTTAAATATAGTTCTTAAAATTTTATTTCCTTGAAAAGTTGTAAAATTAGGCTTTTTAGTAAGAAGAACTTGGGGAAAATTTTGCCTTTTAACCATTTTTAAAAGATAGAGTTGAATAAAATAAGATGATTTTTTATCTTAAAACAAGATTTTGGTCAGGGGGATAAATGCTTGGACAAACCCTAACTTCATGGTTTCTGTTGTGTTCCAGGAAACCCTTATCACTACGGTCGAGTCTAATTCCAGGTAGGCAGTGCTGTCTTTTGTTTCCTTCTTGGTTGCTGTGTTTTGAGTCAAGATCTCTGGGAGGGCTCAGGAGCCAGAACTGCATGGCGCCTCCTGTGTGACCCGGGGCTGGATTCCCACTCCGCCCTCAGCCTCTGGTCTGGGCATGCGCTCCCAGACCGTCAGGGCATTCCATCCTAGACGGCCATCCAGTGACCCCGAAGCCCTCTCCGTCTGGATGTGTCCGTCCGGGGGATCGGGGCTGCGTTTGTTCTCACAAGCAAAGGTTCAGCTTCATTCTTCCTTGACACATGAGCACCTTTACGACTGGTCACTCTGTCCCCACAAGCGTGGCTCGGTTTCCAGTTGTTGCTCAAGTTCAGCCCACGAATCCAACTGCACGGTGACTCTTGTTACAGGTGCAGGATTCCTCTCCGTATTCCAGTCCAAGCTCGTCTTTGGCAGTCCTGCTGTGTGGACTTATATAATAATGGTCTTTTGTTGTTGTTTTCATTTGTAGACTCAAGCCCAAAGCTACACTCTGATATTTCATTCTGTCAAATTGAACCACGCCCCTCTCGGCATGCCTGCCCCTTGGGAATATTCTAGAATATAAACCATCTTGTTTCTACTGGCAGGCTTCTTTTTTTTTTTTTTTTTTTTTTCCGTATTTATTAAATTGGGTATTTCTTTTACATTTCAAATTTTTTTTATTTTATTTTTATTTATTTATTTTTTTAGGCTTCCTCTTTTTAATGTGAAACTGAAAAGCCCCCACTCCACTCCACTCTGATGGAGATTATCCTTTCAGTCCTCTCACACTTTACGTCTTCTAACTGAACTTGTTCTTTGAGCGCATTGCTCCATGAAGATTGTTTGACAGTACGAGGGAAGATGCATGCATGCATTCTTGGGTGCTAAGTGTAGGTATTAAATTTCGTCCCCTAAAAAGTTGAAATTTAGAAATTGAAATCAAATTTCTGTCTGCATTAAAGTTCTTCCAAGCCACATCCTTGATTTTACCCATAATCTCTTGTGCGTCACCTATCGAAAGCTTATACATTCTGCCTTTGAATTTGGAAGTCGACCACCCACTAAGTACTTAGGGCACACTATTTTTTGAATGACTTAATCCACCTAGTACAGATGCTAACTAAGATTGGGTGTTCAGAGGAGGATCTGAGAATGGTAAAGCCAAGGCCGGCTGCAGGTTGTCTACTCTGTGGTTCAGGGGATGGGGCGGGGGATGGGGCTCTTGGCTGTAGAGCTTGCTGACAGCATATTCAATGAGAACATTGGTCTGATTCTCATCTAAGTGACATTAGCATGCTTGTTTAGTTCCTGTGGGAGAACAAAGGTGTCAGGACCACTCCCCTTTGTGGGTTTATGATAGAGAACCCAGAGTTTAATGTCAGGCAGCGTCTGTTGAGGGAGCTGTTAAGAGCTCTCTGTGTAAATTCCGTGGAAGAAGACGGAAGGAGAGCATGGGTTAGTTTTCTCATGGTGACAGCAGGGAAGAGCAGCGAGGCCAGCACACTAGGGCCTACATTGTGCACACGAGAGCATTAGCAAAACTGAGCTGTCCTTTTAGCCAAAGAGGTTCTAGAGGTAAGGAAAATACGCTGTGGTAGTTTTCCATCAGAGGGGGTGCCGTCTCTGCACTGAGGGTCACTCAAGCATCTCTTTGCTCATGTGTCTTTCTAGTTGGTGGACCAACTGGGTGATCCCAGCCATCTCAGCCCTGGTGGTAGCTCTGATGTATCGCCTCTACATGGCAGAAGATTAACCTGTCTCTCCGAAGCCAAGGAAGGAAAAGGCTGCCCCAGAGAGGGGAGAAAAGAAGCCAGTGTTAATCACTTCCACTGACAGAAACCCTCCCCCTGAGAAAGTAATTGTAATATATCTGTCTCCCTCTCCTCCTATGCTAGGAGAACAAACACCGGACTCTTTGTACTCTTAAACTTTCAAATGTGCCTTTTTACTCAACTTCATTTTGACGTTTCTTCACTATGTAATTTACTTATTGTAAACATGATCTTTTAAAATATATCTGGCTTGTAAAGTACACCATGTGTGCCCGTTTGTGTGGTATTTAGTATTTAGTATTTAGTGTTTTGGATTGTTTAACAGAATTGCTTAACGTACTAACTGTTTGGACCCAGTTGTCTGTCTTGTCCTTGTCTTGACTGCTCAGTGGTAATTGCGATCAGCCTGCCTGTACCTATTGCATTGTATTACATGCCTGTCTCCGGAAAGATGGCTGAATGAAGCAAGGGAAGCAGAGGAGAACCTCAGTCTCCTCACTGCCAGGAGGAGCCAAGGGCTAGCGTGCAGGCCTGTGGGCTAGTGTGCATGTCTGTGGGCTAACGTGCAGGTCTGTGGGCTAACGTGCAGGTCTGTGGGCTAGGCGTGAAGGTCTGTGGGCTAGCGTGCAGGTCTGTGGGCTAGCGTGTATGTCTGTGGGCTAGCGTGTAGGTCTGTGGGCTAGCGTGCAGGCCTGTGGGCTAGCATGCAGGCCTGTGGGCTAGCATGTATGTCTGTGGGCTAGCGTGTAGGCCTGTGGGCTAGCGTGCAGGCCTGTGGGCTAGCGTGCATGTCTGTGGGCTAGCATGTAGGCCTGTGGGCTAGCATGCAGGCCTGTGGGCTAGCGTGCAGGCCTGTGGGCTAGCGTGCAGGCCTGTGGGCTAGCGTGCAGGCCTGTGGGCTAGCGTGCAGGCCTGTGGGCTAGCATGCAGGTCTGTGGTAGTACTTTTGGATCAGGAAGCAGAGGGCTGATGACAGAAACACTAGTGTGTTACTGTCTGGAATGACCCACTCCTGCTTGCTAAGCCATAGAGGCAAAGGTTCCACAACCTCCTGAGACCGTGCCACAAGGCGGGACCCAAGTAGCTTTCAGGGGACGTTTCACATCCAAACAGTAAACTGCCAATGTTTTTCAAGAAGATGAAGAGTCAGAAACAAAGATTGATAATTCTCTACTTGAAATGCACGCGAATGTGCCCTCCATGGTCTAAAAGAGACACCACATTTTCTGTATATGGCAAAGAGGAACCCAAACCAGCTCGCGCACTGGGGAAGGCTCTCGCAACTGCCTGTCCTCAGTTGAAACATCATCCATCCCCCAGAGGCTCTCGCTTCTGTAGGTTTGTACTTACGGAACCTTTGGAGGGTCTGTGAATGCCCCACCCGGAGACAAGAGCAGTTTATGTACTCTTCCTGGTTGAGTCATGAACGCACAGATCTGGAGAGGTTTGACACGCGCTTCTCGGAGAACCTCAGTGCTGAGTGAAGTGGGAGAAGTTCCAGTTCACACACTGGACCCTGAAGGGCCGATCCAGATCGTGAGGGTTCCGTCATAATGACCCTCTGCCCAAGGGAGTAATTTGCTAGATGGGAAATGAGTCTGTGTGGATCTGCAGTTTGTAACCCTCAGTGACAAACTTAAGAAATAACACATCCAAAGGGAATGCTTCTGTTGCTACAGAGCATGGATAGTTTTTCAAAACTACTTTTCAGTTATTTTCATTGTATGCATGCAAGTGCTTTGCCTGCATGTATGTGTGCTCACTACATGCCTAATACCCATGGGGGCCAGACTGTTGGAACTCCTTGCATGAGTCTTGAACTGTCACATGAATGCTGGGGACTAGTCCAAGTGCTCTTCACTGCTGAGTCATCCTTCTCACACCACTGAGTATGCTGAGTCATCCTTCTCACACCACTGAGTGTGCTGAGTCATCCTTCTCACACCACTGAGTATGCTGAGTCATCCTCACACCACTGAGTATGCTGAGTCATCCTTCTCACACCACTGAGTGTGCTGAGTCATCCTTCTCACACCACTGAGTATGCTGAGTCATCCTTCTCACACAGCTGAGTATGCTGAGTCATCCTTCTCACACAGCTGAGTATGAACGGTTTTGCCGTCAGCTGCATGCATCCCCCTTCCCCACCATTCCATGTTGTGGGTCAGTGCAAGGCCTCATGCATGCTGACTATATGCTGTGCCACTGGCCCGTCATCTCCAACCACTTGTCTTCCTTGCTGATCTCCTGTCCCTTCAGGTTTCCTCCTCTTGACATCGTTCCCTATGTGGTACTTAGAGGGCTCTTGACAGAAGAATAAGCAGCTATGAGCTGGAGTTGACGAGTGTGTGCGCTAGAGTGTATCGTTTTGCTAGAAAGCACCAGATTTTTGCGTGTTATAAAACATTTCTCTTAGATCGTCTATGAAGTGAATTGACATGGATCTATCGTAACCTAGGTGGTGTTAGGATTAATTTATAAATCTCTTTTATCCTCCGCCTAATTGGGAGAGGTATGTGGTTTGTGGAGGCCAGAGGGCATCTTTGGGTATTATTCCTTGGGAAGCTACCTTGGTTTTTGAGACAGAATCCCTCACTTGTAAATTAAGCTCAGCTGGGCCAGCCAGTGAGCCCAGGATCTGCTTGTCTCTGACTCCCCCAATGTTGAGAATAAGAATACATCACTTTGATTATACATGGGGCTGGGGATCCAACCCAAGCCCTCGTATCTGTGCAACAGGCACTATTTTCCACGGGACTGACTCTCTAGCTATGACTGATGCTCGTTCTTGAGTTATGTACCGTATAGTTGAACTAAGCCGCCCGTGTTTCTTTATGCAAAAACAATGCTGTGCCAAGGAAGAATTGATTTATATTATATTTTGAACATTTAGGGTTTGTACAGCCAAAATCTCAAGTTTAAAACAAAACAAAACAAAACAAAACAAAAACTTTGCGTTTGTGTGCGTGCTGCATGCACACAGGTCAGTGGTTATGGGTGCCCAGGTGTGCACATGGAGAGGACGTAAGGTGTCTTGCCTATTGCCTTGAGATAGGGTCTCTTTCAGAAGCAAAAGCTTGAAGTTTTACTTAGCCTGTCTGGCCAATGGATTCACCTGTCTGTCCATCTTCCAAAGCTGGGACACAGGCACAGGCAGCCGTGGATTTGCACTCAGGTTCTCTGGTTGCAGAGGAAGCCACTCACCCACTGAGCCGCCTCCTCAGTCCCCCATTCCTCCCGTGCTAGTTTACATTTTTCTACTACTTTCCATTAGGAGAGTTTAAGGTTTCCATGGCTTCCCAGTGCTCTTTATCACTTTGTCCTTGAGAATACTGTGTGGAGCAAACTGGTTTCCTTGTCCATTGGGTGTCAAGACCTGTGGACAAGGTCCCTTAGAAGGTCCCCCCCTTTGAGGTATTTGGATCTATTTCCAAATTCTGAGCTTCTCTGTGGAACTGTGGTGCTAACATTCTAGGGCAGTCCTAGGACAAAGTAACTCAAACTCTGGTTTAAACAGCACAGCTTGGTAATTCTAATAGCTCTGGAAGCCAGACTTGACTGAAGTGGGCAGCAAGTCTTTGTGTTGCCAGGTGGTCTGTGTTGGCATACATGTCTCTGTGAACTCTGCACCTAGGAATACTGGAGTCTCTTGAGCCAGACTGGCCTAATCATAAGTCTACTCAAGGATGGAGTTATCATGAACGTCATCAATTCTGTTCTTCATAGAGAAGAAAAAAGAGAAACAATTATACTCGTTAATAGACTGGGTCCCCTGGGAGTAGGGAACAATGCAAAATACGCAGCTGAAGAAATATTATCTTCAATTCAGTAAAGACTGTGAAAGTGTGAGGGCCCAAGCCCAAATCCATAGACCCTACATAAACTTATGGGGATGGTTATGTGCACTTGTGACCCCAGCACTGTGAGAGTGTTGGAACCAGGATCACTGGGGCTCTCACAGTCTTCCCACACATCCTCCCTGCAGTGTTCACTGAGCCCGAGGCAGGGAAAACATTCATGTGTCCTGTGTAGGGTTAAATATTCCATGGTCTCTTTTTCTCTGTATCGGTGGTCTGTTTTTTTGAGTTGTTTTTTTTTTCCTAATAAATTACAAATGCAAGCCCCTCTGATACGATGCAAAATCTTCAAGCGTTTCATCCCTTCTGTCTACTTCTTTACCCTTACTCAGTAGTATTCTTGGAAACCCAAGTCATTTTCACACATTTCAGGGTATGTATTTCTTCTTTTGTGATGTAGGAAGAGATCCTGTCTTAAGGCAATGAAGAGTGGGTTATGCATCCTACATCTTTCAACAGTCACGGTGGCTGTGGACGTGCACTCCCACCCCCACACACATATGTGTATACTGCACACACGAATATACACAGATTACTAGAACAAAAACCATTAAAGTGACATATTGCCATTTTTAGGTTAAAAAGTTCAATGTGTTTTAATGTTCCTGGAGCCACAGAGAACTCTGGAACTGGATGAACCATTAGAAGCTTGAGCAGCCCTTGTGCTTCCTAATTGTGTGGCCATATCCTGTGTAATGCCTACTCTACTTCTCAAGGCTCTTGTTCTGTCACCTCAATACCTCGTTGCTGAGTTGATTTCTTTCCTGTCATCGTACCTGTCATGCTTTGCAACCCAATAGCAGTTTAGGAACAGTCCCCTTGAGAACAGCCGGACCTGAAACTTTAATGTTGTAATGGATATGGTATCATTATCTTCACATTCACAGTCTCCCTTCACCAATTCAAAGGCTCAAGAGAGGATCCATAAAATTCTTGAAAGAAAACAACTGAATCTGAGTGATTTGGGGCCAGACAGCGTTGTTTTCTTAGATTAAAAACAGCAAAAGCACAAATCACAAAAGAAGAAATACATACCCTGAAATTTGTGAAAATGACTTGGGTTTCCAAGAATACTACTGAGTAAGGGTAAAGAAGTAGACAGAAGGGATGGAAATGCTTGAAGATTTTGCATCGTATCAGAGGGGCTTGCATTTGTAATTTATTAGGAAAAAAAAACAACTCAAAAAATCAGACCACCGATACAGAGAAAAAGAGACCATGGAATATTTAACCCTACACAGGACACATGAATGGTTTCCCTGCCTCGAGGCTCAGGGAACACTGCAGGGAGGATGTGTGGGAAGACTGTAAGAGCCCCAGGTCGGGGAGGTTCTTTGGCAGTCTGTCATCAATGCTGTTGAGGCTGCCTGCCTGAAACCTACAGTCAGTCAACACTTACGCATGCATGAAGTGGGGGCTCACCAGGCCTCACCCCTGACTGAGGAGCTATGAACATGCTGGCTCCTGGGGAAGGAGACTCAGTTCTTTTCAGGGGTGTGACCTCAGGTAGGTTGCCAAGCTCCAGTGGGTGACTCCGTGCTCATGTGCACATACATGGCCAGCACTGATTGGCTTCGGTGAGTTATAAAGAAAGGGAACAAGAAATTGGAAGGAGAATGGGGGGATCTGAGAAGAGTTGGCTGGGGAACGAGGGGCAGATAATCCTTAAACAAATTGTACACGTGTGAAATTACCAAATCATGAATAAATTAAAAGAAACTTTCACGATAGATAAAATATAAGTATAGACTCCTGTGAAATCATGCTTCTAGAAGCCTCTTTAACAGGCTCAACATCGTCAGTTGTTAGGGATCATCAAATCAGAACTTCAATGTAGGCCACCCCCCACACACACACACTAGGAATACCATAATAAATTTAGAAACAAGTTTTGACAGAGATGTTGAGAAGTTGTGCCTTTCTGGGGGATGTAAAGGTGATCGCTATGGCCTCTGTGGGAATGGCAAGTCTTTCAGAGTTAAATGTAGAACTGCATACCAGGAATCCCTTTGCTGTGTGTGTGCCTTGGGGTAGACACAGGCATTCACACAAAGGCTTGTAGGTAGAGTCTCATTCATACATCCACATAGTGGAGACAAGTAGAATACTCATGACTGGACAAGCAAGACACACAGCCAAGTAGGCCGTCAGAAGGCTTAGTAGGTATAGGTGCTTGCTTCCATCAAAACTTGGTGCCCTAGGTTAGCTCAGTAGGTCATGGTAGAGGAATAGAAGTGATTCCCACAAATGCCTCTGTCTTCCACTTGAACTCTACTGTTAACCTCCCCTCACCCCACCCCCTCACAGAGACACGCATTCACATTAATAATTATACAGTCTGATAGTATGGTCAGTGCATGCAATATAGCATGTCTCAAAAACTAAAAGAATACTAAGTAGTGGATGCCATTCTAAAGGTTACATTTTGTGTGATTTCAGTATTCAGAGCTGGCAAATCTGTAGACACTATGGTTTTCTAGGCCTTTAAAGGTCAACTGGGGAATGAAGACAGTGGCTGCAGATGGGGACAGAGTTTCTTGGAGAGTAATGGTTATAGTAATGGTTGTGTGACTCTAAGTAGTCTGAAAGTCACTGATGTATTCTGCGTGAATTTGACCCCAACATAGCTCAACTTGGTCAAGACACACTCATATCTGGGCCCTAGAACCATTCTCTCTGCTGTTCTAACCTCCAGGGTTCCAGTCCCTTTCACTCCAGAATGGAAGTCCTCTGCTACATGGCCCTCCCTCCCCTGTATGCTTCCTGCTGTCATGACCATCGGAAGCAGTCTCCTTTATGACTGTATGTGAAGCTCAAGAAGGGACTTTGCCCTCTTTAATGATGTCTGAGCTAAATCTGTGACTTTCGCAGTTGAATGTAAACTATTTGCCTACAGTATTTGCAGTTACTCCACTTGACGCCCATCTCTCTGCCTGCCCCCATGCCACAGCCTTCTTCCAGGCCCACAGTTTTTCTCTCTGACTTATTACTGCAAGCACTGCTAGCTAATCCACCCTGGTCTGCTCAGGCCGTTGTCTCTGCATGCACCGTGTCCCTGAGAGATTAGTTCAAGGCTTGAGATACAGGTGGTGTTTGCTAACTGAGTTTCTAAGCTACTACATGATTGATGTCTAACTGGTGTTCCATCTTTAATCTGCCTTTCTGATCCCGTGTCGTCATTGTCTTCAAATTACTCTTGCTTGACACTATCTGGATATTCTATAAGCCTTGGTAAAGGCACCAGTTCAGGGCCATGCTGAACTCTCCAACTGTTTAGGACCGGGTGTTCTGAGAGTTGCAGACAGATGGTCAGTTTCAGGTTTTGATTGTTTGAGTGTTAGGTGTGTTTTGCTGCAGTGGTTGCTCAGATGGGCAAGAGGAGAAGAAAATGCTAATGTCCGTAGCTCTCCAGATCTTGGCTTGTGAAATACTGTAGAGATGGAGGCAGTGTTTATCTTGAAGTCCATCCAAGAACTCCAGGGTGAGGGAGGGCTGGTAGAAGCTTATCAGAGACAAACACAGAGGGTGGGGCTGCCTGTGCTCTTACAGCCAAGGAAGCTCTGACCTGAGCTTCAGAACTTCAGTTATCTTTGCTCAGTCACAGTGTCTCATGACAGCATCCGGATGAGGTCTCAGGGACTGAGTGTCTCAGGGTCAGGGAAGTTCATATTTCAGGAACTGTGCCCAGTCCTGACTCTACTCCATTTATCCCAAACCTGCAAGTGGCACTCTCGTCCTGGAAAATGGTGATTATGTCAGCATCCAAAACGTCCTGCTGAGGTCTGGCAGTAGGAGAGGACACAATCTGGTATATTTTGGGGCACATGCCATTCATGTGCCCAACACTGAGCACCTGGCAGGTCCCAGGAGATTGACTTATAGAAGCTGATGTTTTGAGTTGAAGTTTTCCTAAGCCATGTTTCCTTCAGGGAAAACATATGTGGCAATGACACCTTAGAGAAGAAAGACTAACTCCTGTTGTGTGTCCAGTAGTAACCTGATTTTCTCAGAGGAGTTGACTTTCCTGTTTTAGGCTGAGACTCTAATTTAAGACATAGTAGCGATGAACAAGGCACTCTTCTCTGTGTATTGACCATCATGGCAAATCCGGTAGCAACAAGGAACAAGGAACCTTTGACTTCATTTCTTTTATTGCTGTTGTTTATTTTTGAGATTGTAATTTAATTATAATAATTATAACATTCTTTCTTCCCTCCCTCCAAATATGTCCATATACCCCTCCTCGCTTGCCTTCAAACTCGTGTGGTCTCTTTTACCATAAGTTGTTATTGTGTGCACACATACATGTATTTACACACACACACACACACACACACACACACACACATTTTCCTAAATAAAACCTATAGAGTACATGCTAATTGTATGCATTTTCAAGGCTGATTGGCGCTGCACAACCAATTGGTGTGCTCTCCTCATTTGTCTCTAGTTCTTTGTGGAGGCAACCATCAAAGTTCTTTGTGGACTTTTCCCCCATGAAGTTTGTCGTGTCCCCTGGTGTCCTCCTTGTTCAGCTCACATCGGGTGAGACTTTTTGAGTGTAGCTTCTGATGTTATTAGGAGACACGACTTCACAGCAAACTCCCCGATCCTCTGCCTCTTCATAACCCCCTTCCACGGTGTTCCCTGAGCCTTGGGTGCTGGAAGGTTTTGTAGATGTATCATCCATTGAGACTGGACTTCACCATTCTGCGTTGATTGTGGTTTTCTGTAGTGGTCTCTGTTGCAAAGAGACGTTTCATTGATGAGGGGTGAAGTTTTGTCTTAATCTTTTATAGAACCCTTATTAGGGAGAAATAAAAAGCCCCCCCCCCACATTTTACTAACTCCAAAGAGCACCCAAAGCAACAATAAAAGTTAAAGTCGCTCTCTTCAGTGGCTGTTATAGGCTCTCTCTCTGTCTTCTGTTATACCTGTTGTAGGTGATCTCTCTTCTATCTGTTACAGTCACTCTCTCTTCAGTGTCTGTTATAGGCTCTCTCTTCTGTTATATCTGTTACAGGGTCTTTGTCTTCTGTTATATCTGTTGTAGGTGATCTCTGTTCGATATCCCTGCCCTTTGCCATGATGTTGCCAGGAAAGAGGTGGAGCAAGACTGAGGCATTTCAGCTGCAGGGAAAGTAAAGTTGATGCACTCTAGCCCCCTTCCTTTCCTGGGCCACTCTGGTTTCCCACTCCGTCCTGCTTTTACAGTTCAGCAAAGCCTGTGTAACTGTGGACTTGGATTGCCAGTTTTCCAAGTCAAGGCAATCCGAAAGTCATAATAATTTGTATCTTGCTAAGATAGCTTGAATGTTCATTCATCTTCCAAGAGCTTCTTAATGAGTGGGGTCCACTGAGTGACTCTCTGTGTCCACCAGACACATTGTTGTAAAGTCCCCTTCTCTTCCTTCAAGGTGGAGTAAAGCTGCAGGAACTCCCACAAAATCCCATACCAGAGCAAAAACCATGTACTGGGCCCCCTAGGAATGTTGGACATTACGCCTCTGACGTCTCATCACACAAAGCCTAAGTATGTGCTAACGAGGATTATATTCCAATAAACATGCTAATGAGATGAGGAAAAGCCCATGAGGCCTCAGCCCTACAGGCAGCTGAGGAATGCTGAAAGTGGGAGAAATGGTCTTCCCATAGAGCACATTCATCATTCATTCAGTACCAATGGTCAGCACTAAAAATACACAAATGAGTAATATTATACAGGCTGAGTAGGTTGAACTTACATAATTGGAGTATATGGGGGGAATTGGAGGGAATAAACAGAGGGGGTATGGATGAGATTACATAATATTAAAAATTAAAGAAATAATTGAACAGATACTTCTGTTGCAAGCATTCCTGGAGTTCCACAGCTTTCCTTGGTCTGTTTAAATGCCACTCCATCCCAGATGAATAACTTTGGTAACTCCTTAAAGCCTTCAAAAGCATTCTGCTTCATCACTATGGGAACAGCTTTCCTTTTTATTTATTTTAAGTCTGAAAATTGTTTACTGTTATGTGCATGATGTGTATGCACAGGTGTGCACACATGGAGATAAAAAAGTAGCTTTGTGGAGTGGGCTCTTTCCTTCCACCTTTCTGTGGTTCTGAGGATCAAACTCAGGTCTTCAGGCTTATGCCGCAAGCACCTTTACCCGCTGAGCCATCTTGACCACCCGTGCACTTTTTATCTTTCACGTTATATAACATCAACTAGCACAACAGCAGCTGTGATAGAAAACCAATATAAGGAGTTGGGAAACAAATACACAAGAACGGTCTAGTTAAAGCAGGTATCGGGTTATGTGGGAGCGTCTACTTGTCTACGCCAGTATGATGTGGCCATTTAACCCTTGTGTTTCAGACCATGTAGCTGGTGGGTTGGACTGAGATGGATCAGAGGTTTTCTAGGTAGGCTGTTGAGTGAAGACTACTGGTTGTCTTTCAACACCTTAAGTTCAGTTATGAATCTGCATCGGTGTTTGGATGCCGTGTGCATTCGTTCGCATGTTACTGACTGCCAGTCAATAGCAGTGATAGTTCTTGATCGGTAAGAGACCCTAGTGAAGCGACAACGTAAGGGATTTTAGAAAGTCAGTAGTGTTGGGGCAAACATGTGGAGGAGTGTTTTCTTGAAGTGGATACAGATGAAAGGCTAAGGCAGACTCATGAAGGAACGTTTTATTGAAGCAGACATAGGAGAAAGGATATTCTATTAAACATGTGAAAGGACACCAGGTAAAAGTTTTTGTTGTTGATGACATGTATGTATTGGTCTGTCTTATATTGTGTAGTTCAGCTCTATTTGTTGGGACTCCATAGAAAAAACCATACCAAAAAACTTTTGGTGGTGTGTTCTAGTTTTTTGTCTTTTTTGTGGACTCGGGCTTACTGACAGAGTGATGTCAGCTGAGACAGATATATGTGTTGAGGCCATGTGATGTTTAGAGGGAATATAAATAGAACTTGATGGACAATGAGTGAGAGAGAGCCAGGCTTGTTTATAGAGCTGGCTATATGACACTTGTTGGTCTCACACCTTGACTAATCTTTGCTTCTTTGAGACACAGTCAAGAACTTTTTTCTGTCATTCCTCCTTGGTCCCTTCTATTGACTTACGTCAAAGTTGAGGCCTCACTGTCTTTACTAGGTCGTGTCACCGCTGTTGTTAACCTCTGTCAAACTAGACTATTGATATATTTATAAAGTATTTATAAATAGGTTGAGCTGCTGCTACTGACCTATAAACTAAACTATAGATTTTTAAACAACATAGATGATTTCTGTTGTTCCAAAAATCAAGCAAATAAACAAACAGGTTTAAACAGGTCCATTTTCTCCATATCCTTTTCTTTTCCATCACCTCTAGAGGGTAGTGGACTAAAAAAGAGGTTAAAGCATTAAAAATAGGCTTTAAAAATTGAAATCACACCCTAGTAGCTTCCTGAGTGCTGAATGAGCTTTAATGAGTGGTGTGGTCAATGTAGAGCAGCAGGTGTGTGGTTACGATAGTTGGGCCAGAGTTGGACATCCCAGACTTTCTCTCTCTCTCTCTCTCTCTCTCTCTCTCTCTCTCTCTCTCTCTGTGTGTGTGTGTGTGTGTGTGTGTGTGTGTGTGTGTGTGTGTGTGTGTGTGTGTGTGTGTGTGTGTGTGTGTGTGTGTGAAATAGTAAATTGTCCTCAAATCCTTTGAGCCAACCCCTAAAGTCAGGAGTCACCATTTATAAACACCTTTATCCATTCAAGGGAAGAATAGCTGTGGTATCTTTGGTGGCTAAGTTTCTCCAATGATCAGAAAATTCTGACTTGCCCAAGATCAAGCCAGTCGAATTACCAGCATAGATCCAGCAGGGGAGCAACCAGCAGTTGAGGGGCTATTGGTAGTTGATGGCTTCTTGGACAGAGATAGTCAGTTTTCCTCAAGAACCTTCCAGAGGCAGGTTTGTCAAAATCCAGTAGATGGCCCAAACCTTTGTACATACAGGCAGCATAACTGGACTCAGTGAACTAAGGAAAGAGTGCATTCCTAGATGTGAGGTTTGCTGGTGAGCTGGCCCCAAGGGTGTGAGTGCGGGAGAGCTGTCCCTGCCTCATATCTGCTGTGTGATGGCATCAGCAAAGGAGAGATCCCCTCTCTTCCCTTTTGCTCTTGCCACCTAGACAGGTGGGAGGATAGGCCTTGAAGGTGTCAAGTGAGCAGGAGAGCTGTCCCTGCCCCTCACCTGCTGCAGCACTCGGGAGAGAAGGCCCTGGATGTGCGAGTTGCAGGTGAGCCAGCCTGAGGCCATGAGCACAGGAGACCTGGCCCTGTCTGCTAGGTGGTAGCACAGAATGCCCTCCTTCTATCCTTCATCCCTCAGCATCAATGCCAAGTGTGAGACCTGGTCCTGGGGCCATGAGAGTGGGAAAAAGTGGCCATATCCCTCACCAGCTACAGCACAGGGAAGAGTGGGCTAGAACCTCACCTGGGCAGCAGGGTAGAGCTGGCCCTGGTTGCAGGTGAGACACTCTGAGGGCACGAGAGCAGGAGAAGCTGGCAGGCTGACCAGCTCATACACCCTCAGGCTCAGATCCAGGGCTTTGAATTGACCCCATATTTACCCCATTGATGAACTGCATGAGGGGGCTGGTCCTATGGATCCAAAAACTCCAGGATGTCCATGATGCAGAACAGCAACAGGATATCCAAGAAGAGACCCAGTGAGCTTCTAGAATTGACAGAGTAACAGAAGCCAGAGGACTTGTACCAGACTAACAACTGATTGCAACGGACATTCGCAAACAATTAAGGGTGAACGGAAAGGTGTACTGTGGGACACACTGTGACACACCACAGCTTATACCTTACACAGCCAGATTTTCTTCTGTTGTTGGGAGAGAGGAGATTTGTTGTTGCAAGGGTGGAGAAGGAGATTAGTGGGATTGGGTGTGTGAAATTCACAAAGAACTTATAAAAATTTTAAAGGTAATTCACTACAAAAAGAGAAAGAAAGAAAAGAGTGCATAGATTTGGAAGGGATGAGTGATAGAGAGCATCCTGGGAGGAGCTGGAGGACAGGAGTATGATTAGCACATGCTGTGGGGTGTGGACCAGGGCCAGCTTTCATGGGAAGTATCACATGTATGAACTCGTCTAATCATTGTAGCCCTTGGTGGAAGAAAAGCGTCCAATTTTAAAATGGAGATAGAGAGTTACAGTGGACTTTGCCGCAGCCCCATCCAAGTGAACACCAGGGCTGGGGTCCAGTTGAGGACTCCTCTGGTATTCCTAGTGCTCTCAGACACAAATGTGACATGTCCACTTGGAACCTCCAATCATGGGGTCTCACCCTAGGGAGCACCAGGGGAAGAGGAGGGGCTAGGAGCTGGTTCCTAGGGGACCAGAAAAGCAGGGACTGTAATTTCAAGAAACTTGGCCATTATCCTGAGGAAAGAGATAGATAGGTGGTGGCTTTTCCTTGCATCTAATTTTAAAGATGGAAGATAGGATACAGTTACTACTTCAGATCAGGGCTGAACCCCCAAAGGAGGTTTGAACCTGAAGAGCCCCTGATACAGGAATCGGGGAGAGGTGGCAACACAAATGCTTATGTGACCCTGATGTCTTCTATTCTTGAAGCCACCCCTAGAGAAGGTGTACCACATGAGAGAGGAGAGGCTGTGACAATTTTTGTGGAGACCATGATAGAACTGACTGAACTGTGAAAGGGTACAGTGCCGCGAAGCTGAAGCCTGGGTACCAGCTTCCCCAGTGCCTACTGAGAAGCCAGAGCAAGGCTTCTCAGGGCCATCTGTTCTCCAGAGATTTGTCTTAGGGTTTTACTGCTGTGAACAGACACCATGACCAAGGCGACTCTTAAAAGAACAACATTTAATTGGGGCTGGCTTACAGGATCAGAGGTTCAGTCCATTATCATCAAGCCAGGAAGTATGGCAGCGTTCAGGCAGGCATGGTGCAGGAGGAGCAGAAGTTCTACATCTTCATCTGAAGGCTGCTAGCCGAACACTGGCTTCCAGGAAGCTAAGGTGTGGGCCTTAAAGCCCACACCCACAGTGACACACCTACTCCAGCAGGACCACACCTTCTAACAGTGTCATTCCCTGGGCCGAGCAAATGCAAACCATAAGACAGGTTTCCTCCATCAGTGGCTCAACAAGTTAGGTTCACTCTTTCTACTCATCTCAACGCTAGCAGTATACATGGATGTGTCTTTGCCAGTGAATAACAGCAAAATTAACTTATATAAGACCTTCTGCCTCATTCCCAACTACATAGCATACATGAGGTAGACCTCACCCCTACTCTATGTGAGTTAGAATTAGCTTGAGGTAAAAGAGTATCCTATATCTTCACCAGAGTAGAACTAAATGGCTTCTTTTTGTAAGAACCCATTAAAAACCCATGAGATGGAAGAGGGGCTTGTCAAGGTTTGAGGGAAACAATCTGCCTCCCTCTTCTGTGGATGCTGTGAGAAAGGCTTCCTTTCTTCCCCTCGGTGATAAAGTGTAATGATGCAGGCCTGGAGCTATTGCAGATGTCTCAGCAACGTAAGGCACGTGGTCTCTCCGAGACGGAGCACAGCGAGATTGAAGACGCAGCTGCCACCAATGCCCAGAGAAATCTGAGTTCCTGGAGATACTGGCTCCGTGTCAGGTGATCTCTCTCTTGAAGCCTGTCTGGGCTGCGACTTTCCAATAGGTTTTCAGTATGAGATGTTGTCGATACTTTGACAACTGTTGACCTGTGAGAATAGTAAGTTCTTTCAGTTTAAGGGGAGCATTGAAACCTACCTATGGTTGCTTAAGACAATTCAAGGTGGGTCTCACTCACTTGCACCTGAAAGATTTCTGTCCAATGGAACCTAGACCTAGGACTCCTGCTGTGAGGAATGAAAGCACATCACACTCCTTAGGAAATAACAGTTGCACAGAACCTGTCTCTGATGCTGCTGCTGCCACAAGGAGCAAGATGCAGAGAGAGGGCCAGAGGTTTTCAACTGGGTGGCTTCCTCTGGACCCCACTGTGATAGCTTTGGAGGTGCACCCTCAAGAGTCTGCTGCAGCTTGAGTGGATTGAGATTCGAGCAACATCCAGCTCCCATCGGCAGAGGGGAGCGAGTTGGTGTTCAGAGCAGTGTTGAAGGAAGAATTCTTTCTTTTTAGGCTCCAGCAGACCCAGAAACCAATGCCTTTCCATAGAGAATCCAGCAAAGGATCTCAGGTTGCAGACACTTCACCTTTCTCTTCATGTTCTCTCTGCCCCATGTGTGTGTGTGTGTGTGTGTGTGTGTGTGTGTGTGTGAGAGAGAGAGAGAGACAGAGACACAGAGAGACAGAGAGAGACACAGAGAGAGACACAGAGAGAGACAGAGAGAGAAACAAAGGTCAACTTTGGGTGTTGTTCTTCAGGCTCTATGGACTTTTGTTGTTGTTTGTGTTGCTTTTTTAAAAATTCATTAATTTCTATTGCACATGTATAGGTGTTTTGTCTACATGTACGTCTGTGCACCCTGTGTGTGCCTCGTGCCCGAGGCGGCCAGAAGAGAGGGTGTTATATCCTCTGGAATTGGAGTCACAGACTGCTAAAAGCATTATGGGAGCCAAGCCTAGGCCCTCTATAAAAGCAACCAGTGCTCTTAACCACTGATCTGCCTCTCCAGCCCCTACTGTGTTTTTTTGAGATCGTCTCTTACTGGAACCTAGGGTTCACTCATGCTAGTCTGACTGGTCAGCTGGGCCTAGGGATCCACCTGCCTCTGCCTACCCACGAGTGGGTTTTCAAGGGCTTGCCGCTGTAACTCACTCTTTCATACGGGTACTGGGATCAAATTCTGTGCAACATTCCTGCATGGCAAGCCTTTATAGCTTGAACTTGAGCTGTTTAAAATGAGTTGTTTATGGGGATGACTAGGGAGATTTAGCCAAGCTAGGCAGGACAACTGTCAGCATTATGGGCTGAAAGATGCCTTTTATAAATTCACAACACAAATGAGATAAACTGGCTTTTTCCTGCTTGTGCCATGCAGCTGGTTTCTCACTATGTGCACTCCAGGCTAAACTGGAAGTCGCAGCTAAGAGCTCAACATACTTGTTTCATCAGGCTCTTGTCATCAGTAGGGAGAGAAAACATGACAGAATTTGCATTGAAACGACCATGTGGTTTGTTTTGTATTCAATGTGCTCAACTGAGAGCTGGCCAGGTACATTTCAGGGCAATTCTGGGCTGCTGGGGTAATGCTCAAAGGGGCTTTATTTACATCTTTGTCTCTTTAGCTTGTCCTTCCGGAGGAGCTTGTCTTCTCAGGGGAGCATCATGGCAGGTGACACACTCATGTTTCTGTTTGGCTCTTCTCAGGGGGACTGCTCCAGCCTCCTGGCTTCCCAACAGTCTAAGAGTACTCTCAGTGGGCTGCCGTGGCGGGAACCTCGCCAACGCTCAGAGTCCAGCCTGGCCAAATCAAAGGCCTCTCTTGCTTGTTAGTCTCTAAGCGGAGACAGCGTTCAGCAGGACTCATTGATTTCTCCTTTCTAGTCTCTGACCTCAGGAAAAGTTCCCGTGTTCCTCACTAAGCCAAGACAGACAAAGGACATTTTAATCCTTTAGTGAGCCCCATGTTGGGTAACCACTTTCATTGCAATGGTTAAAGTTCACGTAGTGATCACAGCTGGTAAAGGCCATGGGGGACTGAAGAGTCACGCAATGATCACTTCTCAATATTTACCTCTGGGAAGGAAAGTCTCGTCCCGACAACCGTGTCAGCATTTGTTATTTAGAGGCAGAGGTTGTTCTCGTGGCAGCTCTCTCTGTTCCCCTTAAAAGACGATAGGAGCTGCCCAGCGCCTTGCACCAACCAGCACTGCCTAACCGGATCCTGATTCTTGTGTGGGCATGAGAAGTTTTGTGACACACCATGTGAGTCAGAGCCAAACCAAAGGATTTCTCATTCGCACCATCTGTGTCATGATTTTGCCCCTGAAATATGACTCCCTGTGATATGAAACCTTTCACTTCGTACAAGCAAAAGAGAATGAATGATTCATCTCTTATTTATTTGTTGTGTGTTTATTTAGGGCAGTGGTTCTCAACCTGTGGGTCAAGACCCCTCTGGATGCCCAAAGGCTCTTTCAATGGGTGTTTCATATCAGATATTGTACATATTAAATATTTACGATAGCAAAACTAGGCTATAAAGTAGCATCGGAAATAATTTTATGGTTGGGAGTCACCGCAACATGAGTGAGTGTATTTAAGGGTCACAGTATTAGGAAGGTTGAGGACCACTAATTTAGAGGGTCAAGTGGGTTGATGGGCCCCATTGCAAATCATTTCTCACAATCATGAAAGGTAGAATAGCAACCAGGACCTACCTCCTTAACAGCCCCGGGTCACTAGTGGGATAAAGCTCATGCTAATAAAATAGTTGATAGATAACCAAGCCTGCTTTACATGCCAAATGAATTCAGTTAGGTACGTGAGGGACTGATGTCTGAGTCATGAACTCCTGAGGTCAAGGAAGTACTTTCAAGGTCAAGGGAGGAGCTGATGTCTATTTATTGATTTGGGTATGCGGTATTCATTATGGCCGACTAATATTATTGGGCCGGAGTTGGCATTTATTACTTCCCATTGGTTCATTTCCTTATCTAGACATGCCCAAAGAAGAATCAGACTGCGATAAGAAGGCCTACAGGTAAAGTCCTTGAGGCACTCAAAACAACGCAGGCCATTGTGATTTCTCTCGGATGTCCGTGGAAACTCACGGGTGGGTAACACCCTAGCACTAAAGATATCACTCACTTTATTTGCAGTACATGCAGTTCAGAGAAAAAGCCTTTTGGGTTCAGATATCATTTTAAAGAACCTGACTCAAGGTTGAACTCAAGTTAACTAACAGGCTGGCACCTAGCACCAGTTTCCAGGCTACTCCCCACCCCACCCCAACCCCCCAACAAGAGCCACATCCAGCAGCACCAGTTTCCAGGTTATTCCCCAACAAATCTGCACCCCCCAGGTTACAAGCCCATCCCTGACACTTCACTTCCCAACAACCACCAATCAGGAAGAAAGCAGAAGCTAAGTTTGTGGTTTGGCAACCAGCACCAGCCAATTATGTTAAAGGTCGTAATGGCTCCCTAATCAGATGTGCCCTAGGCTGGAGAGCCACTTTTTATCTCTATAAATGCTTACCTGAAACTAGACTCAGTGCTCCACCTTCCTGCTGGGTCAGGGTTGGCGGGCAGCCCAAGCTCAGGCTTGAATAAAGAGACACTAATGCGATTGCATTGGGTTCAACTCCTTGGTGGTCTTTTGAGGTTCATGACCAGGAAACTCTCTTTGCTGGCTAGCTTATGTAGTGTTGGGAGGCGCTATGAAGGCAACTTGGGGAAGGAAGACACCAGTCGTCCTGCCCAGTGCTGGATCCTGCATGCTATATAATATTGACTAGTTAGGCAACTTGTGCCCGTTGGTGTGATGGTAGCATTATAGTTATGGTGGTAACCAACTACTTCCTTATTGGATTGACAGCCTGCTCCACAGGAAGAATTCCATGTCTGCCTGGTACTGGAAACTTGACTAAAATCCCATGACTGTGGAGTCATAACCCTTAGGTAGGAAGTTACTGTTTTTGTTTCAATAAATGTTCATGATGTTAGAGTGTCCTCTGGATGTCTGTGTCTATAGCCATGGATCTATGCTGCATTTAACTTAAGCAAAAAAAAAAAAAAAAAACAAACAAAAGGTGGAATTTACAGGTGGAGTTTCTGATGGACAGGAGTCTTCTGTTCTTTTAAACACAAGTTGTTAGTACTGTAATAAGACATTACTCTTATTATGGATTATGTATTAAATATTGATGACTTGTTATGATTTATTAGATAGACAGTATTCAAAATAAGTACATTAGTTTGCTCAAACTGACATCATAAAATATCACGAACAGGGTGACAGGAGCTGCTGAATTGTGCTCCTCACAATTCCGGAGGTTAAAAATCCAACCCCGGGGTGTCTGAGGGGTACCTTCCTTCTGAGAGCTTGGAAGGAGAATCTTCTCTGGGCTTCTCCCTCTCCAGCTTCAGGGGTAGCTGGTCCCTCATTCAGTTTCTCTTTTCAACTTCACATGGTGTTCTCACTGGAAGTGCATCTGCATCCAAATTTTTCTTTTCAAAACTACTTTCCTTATTTTGTGTGTATGAGTGTTTTGCCTGCACATATGTTTGTGGACTGGAGGGTTACCAGAAGGCCAGAAGACAGCATCAGTTCCCCTGGAACTGTAATTAGATACTTGTGAGCCGCCATGTAGGTACGAGGGATTAACCCTGGGTCTTCTAGATGAACAACCGACAGTCTTCACCACTAAGCCCTATCTCCATTCCCCAAACTTTTCTTTTTAATAAACACACTGGTCATACTGAGTTAGGGTCTGCTCACACCAGCATGACTTCATCTTAGCTCATTACATCTGCCATGGTTGACCCTCTTTCCTAATCAAATTAAACTCTTGAATTATGGGGCCCGGGAAGAGAGCAGGTAACAGCTCTACATATGGATTGTATGGAGGTTCCAAGTTCAGCCTACCAAAATGACTAAACTTGATATCAGGCCAGGCATTCACAGGAACGTCTTTGCAGAACCTGTTTTGTTTGTTTCTTTTGTTTCTAATCTATAAACTTTTAAAGCAGAAAGGCAGGGCTAAGGCTGTAGTTGGCAGAGTGCTTAACTAGCATGCGCAAAAGCCATGGTTTGACCCCTAGTACCACATGGATTCCGTTTGGTGCTAACACAATCCTCTAATCCCAACCTGCAAAGGTGGAAACAGGATGATCAGAAGTCCAGTCATCCTTAGCCCCATGGTGGGCAGAGGCCATCCTGGAAGACCTGGTCATCTGTCAAGAAGAATGGAGGGAGGGAGAGAGGGGAGAGGGGAGATGGAGAGAGAGGAGGAAGAGGAAGAAGAGGAGGAGGAAGAGGGGGATGAGGAGGAGGAGAAAAGGAGGGAATAAGAAGGAAGAAGAGGAGCGGACAGGTGACAGCAAATGCTGGTGAGGATGTGGAGAAAGAGGAACACTCCTCCATTGTTGGTGGGGTTGCAGACTGCTACAACCATTCTGGAAATCAGTCTGGAGGTTCCTCAGAAAATTGGACATTGAACTGCCTGAGGATCCAGCTATACCTCTCCTGGGCATATACCCAAAAGATGCCCCAACATATAAAAAAGACACGTGCTCCACTATGTTCATCGCAGCCTTATTTATAATAGCCAGAAGCTGGAAAGAACCCAGATGCCCTTCAACAGAGGAATGAATACAGAAAATGTGGTACATCTACACAATGGAATATTACTCAGCTATCAAAAAACAATGACTTTATGGAAATTTATAGGCAAATGGATGGAACTGGAAAATATCATCCTGACTGAGGTAACCCAATCACAGAAAACACACATGGTATGCACTCATTGATAAGTGGCTATTAGCCCAAATGCTTGAATTACCCTAGATGCACAGAACACATTAAACTCAAGAAGGATGTCCAAAAATGCGAGATACTTCACTCCTTCTTTAAAAGGGGAACAAGAATACCCTTGGCAGGGAAGAGAGAGGCAAAGATTAAAACAGAGACAGAAGGAACACCCATTCAGAGCCTGCCCCACATGTGGCCCACATATATACAGCCACCCAATTAGACAAGATGGATGAAGCAAAGAAGTGCAGGCCAACAGGAGCCGGATGTAGATCTCTCCTGAGAGACACAGCCAGAATACAGCAAATACATGGGCGAATGCCAGCAGCAAACCAGTGAACTGAGAATGGGACCCCTGTTGAAGGAATCAGAGAAAGGACTGGAAGAGCTTGAAGGGGCTTGAGACCCCATATGAACAACAATGCCAACCAACCAGAGCTTCCAGGGACTAAGCCACTACCCAAAGACTATACATGGACTGACCCTGGGCTCCAACCTCATAGGTAGCAATGAATAGCCTAGTAAAAGCACCAGTGGAAGAGGAAGCCCTTGGTCCTGCCAAGACTGAACCCCCAGTGAACGTGATTGTTGGGAGGAGGGTGGTAATGGGGGGGAGGATGGGGAGGGGAAGCCCATATAGAAGGGGAGGGGGAGGGATTAGGGGGATGTTGGCCAGGAAACCGGGAAGGGGAATAACAATTGAAATGTAAATAAGAAGTACTCAAGTTAATAAAGATAAAAATAATCACTGCCCACAAGAGACCCAATATCAGACCTATTGATAATCCCTCAGCAGGGGATTCCTGCTGCCTAGACATACTCTCATTTGAGCACAATTCTCACCCAGCCTTGTTCAATCACCGGAAATGTTCAAGTGTGTAGAGTATGGAAGGTTAACTGAGGGAGGGCACCCCATCCATAAGGTACACAGAAGCCATCCATGCTGGGGTGAGACTCTTCAATGATGGGACTGTTTCAGGGTCTTCCTTCCTCCAGAATTAACCAACCCATCATCTGCCTGTGAATAACCCCAGGAAACCCACCGGTTCCTCAAGAGAGACTTGGGCGGAACCTTTCCTTTGTTCTGTCACTGGTACTGTATCTGTGTGAGTAGATACACGTGTGTTAATGCCTTCCCAGGAGGAATTCATCCAACAGCGTAACACAAACAGCAACGTGTTTAGAGCCATTTCAGAAACCGTTAGGGATTCGCCCCAATTCCCTGACAAAATTTGCTGAACGATTTTCTTTTGAAGCTCAATTTAGCAACTCAGCTGATTTACAAAACAAAACATTCTAATACAATTTAATCCAAAGGAATAATTTGATACTTATATGCTGATGAATGGTGGTATAAAAGTAAATTTTTTAATTAAACCATTTTATTCCCATAAGAGGCAGAAACTTTGTACATAATAATAATATTTTTCCAGTAATTTTAGACAATAAAGAAATCATAAGATATAGTAGCCCAGTATATGAGTAGGGGTGTTTGGTGTGTTCTAATGGCGAACACAGTACCAAGTGGGCATGCTGTACACTCAGAACCCAGGCTGCAGTGAGTCACTTAATACTACACAGGCAGGTGTGGCCAGCAACACCTCAGACTCGGAATGCACTTAATTTTGAGTTACATTTAGGCCCTTACACATTCAGAAACATTTTTTTTACAACCTCCTATACATAGTGTGAAATCCATAAGGGGTTGTGCCACACATTTGCGGACTCTGGGGTCAGCACAGGTGCAGGAGGAGCTTCCACATTCTTGGATGTTATTATACTGTGTTAGAATGTATAGACTCTCGGGAAGGCCACGGTCAGATGGTCTGGGGCTCAGCCCTAGGCTGCCACCCTGAAGCTCCTTCTGGGGGCATTTAGAAATACGTGAGGCCCTTTAATTACAAAAAGATGTTTCCGGTTATTTCTACCATCAGCATGTAAATATCAAATTCTACCTTTGGATTGTAATATATTAGAATGTTTGATTTTTAAAGCTGCTGAGTTGAACATCAGAAGCTCATGAAATTAATTTTGGCCATGACTGGGATGGGATTCCTACCAATCTCAAAAATGGCCCCGACCACATTGCTGTTTTGTGTTACACTGCTGGACGAGTTCCTCCCAGGCACATATGTGGTGAATACATATCTACTCACCACAGATACTGATATCAGTCACAGTAATGATCCCACCCAAGTCTATTAGGAAACTATGTAACCTATATACTAGGAAACTGGTGTTTCCTGAGCTTACTTACAGGAACATGAAGAGTTACTCTGGAGGACAGAAGACCTCATAACAGCCCATCATTGGAGAATCTCACCCCAGCATGGCAACGTCTGTGCACCTGAATGGAAAAAGTCTTCCCTTCAGTTAACTTTCTATACCCTTTGGGTGTACTTGGTCTCAAAGTGTTTACATATTAATATCAATACTATTACTTCGTTATGCATTGTTTTATTTTTCCTTCGTATTAGATTTGAGGTCATTATGGTGATTCTTTTAAGAAGTATGTTTTGTCATTCACAAGTCCCATTTTATATTCCTAATTATAAAGCAGATAGAGGAGGGAGGATATGGGTCATAGAGACCTATACAAAGGAGAACCTCTAATTGGAGCCTCCATTGAAGTACGTGGTTATGAAATATTCCAGAGATCAAAGCCGTTGAGTGTTGACCTCTACAATATTTTTAGGATACTCTTCTGCCAGCCTCTTTGTTGAACCTCTCAGCTTAAGACACTGAGTGTCGAGGAGCCTTGTTGAGCCAATGCGCAAAAAGCAACCACACAGAGTCGAGATGTTAAGGTCAAAGGTCAGTTGAAGGCATTTGGTATTAATTGGTTTCCTGCTGTTTCTTATCATGGCGGTAGTTACTTATTTAATTTTGCTTCCTGAACTGCCCTATAGACCTTTGATAGAAGGATTAATCCCCTATGAATGTATAATCAGGTTCACAAGGGTTCAGTTGTTGGCCAAGACCAGCTACCTCATTTCAGAAAAGCCAAGTGCCCTGCTGATGTCAGATATGCAGCCGGTGTTGCTGTCGGACTCCAGCGGCTCCAGGTCTTACATCTTGGCTCTTACTACTCTGCATCGTAGGTTGTGAGCTTCACAGTGCCTGGTGTGCATCCTGCACTTGTTTTCCAGTGCCAAAGAGCTTTATGCTGTTTATTAACAACCTTGACTCAAGCCCTCCTAACCTGGATAACAGGAAGTGAGCTCATACATTCATCCTGCTCAGATCAGGGGCTGAACCTTGCTGTGCCACTTTCAAGGAGATTGCCCCCTCAAGCACAGATAGAAAGAGAGCTTGACAGTCTATCTTCATTTGGACCTGTGTGTGGGTGCGTAGGTTACATTGGACCCATTTATGAAAGACAGTGTTAGTGGCGAATTATACCATGTTCCTAAGATAGTGAAGTCTTAACCCCTAGCATTTCATTGGGAGGAGGGTCACCGCATGTACGATTAGTTAAGAGAAGGCCACTCTAGAACAGGGTAGGCCCCAATCCAATAAGATCAGTGCCTTTATACAAAAAATAACCACTGAAGACTGATGCACAGATAAAACAGCCACTGGAGAGATGTGGCCACAAAGGCGCTAACACCAAGTGTTCACACCAATGTTAGCAGCTGGGAGAAGAGAGAGACCTTTCCCTCAAGTTTCAGAGGGACCAGGGACAGACTTCCAGCCTGTAGAACTGAAACAAAACAATCTGTTTGCCTTGTGTTAATCAACTTAAAGAAGTAAGTTCAGGAAAGACGATGTGTGTCTTCTCAGGAACGGTCAGATCGTGAAGGACTAAGTCGTTTTCATCTTACGGTGTGATCCTTACTGCCTCGTTGGCCTCTTAGTTCCTGTGCATTTTAGTTCCATCCCACATTCAGAGGTGGGGGGAACATTAAGATTAAGGTGTAAATTAAACCAAAATTATCACTGGAAAGCAAGCGATTTTCAGGAATGCTGCTTTGTTTGGCTTTCAAAGACTATAAAAGGAGCTGAGGATTTTTCCATGACGAGGCTAATGAAAATGTGGGTACTCTCTGGTCCCCAAAGCACAGTTCATTAAAGGTAATGCCACAGGGGCAGACACTGAAATCCCGTGGAAACACTCTGTAACCAGCTTCTACAAGTTTGAAAAACAAGTCTTTGGTTTTCCAAAAACAAATAGTAACTCATTGGTTGGTCGTTGCCCAGCCTACTTCCTCCCCAGGGAAGTGAGTTCATGTCAAAGTCCAGCAGGGCTTTGCTGGATTAGAAGTACAGTCTGTCTGCCGTTCTCTCTTTCCTTCTCACTTTCCTTTGCACTTCTGTGCCCTTCCTCTTACAATCTTATACTGACTGCTGAATCACTTTGGCCTTTGCCACTCACTGAGCCAATGGTTGGATACTTTACCTTTTGTTAACTGGTCGTCACTTGGTACAAGCAGAGTAACACAATGTAGCAAGTCCTATAACCTAGAACCTAGGTTCTTCAACAAGCAAAGGATATTAAAAGAAAAGAAACAAATGTTGCACTTGGGTGGAGCAGAGAGCGGAAGCTCTGAATCTGAAGCCAGCCTGGTCTACAGAGCAAGTTCCAGAAAAACACAGAGAAACCCTGACTCAGAAAAAAACCAAAACCAAAACAACAACAACAACAGTAACACCAACAACAAAAGCCCGAAGCACATTACATAAGTTGTGTTTCTTTACACCTTCACTTAGGCAAAATATAAAAACATATTTGTAAGACATCTGGAGAAAATTAAGCACAGACTGGATTCTATTGGATGATTATATCATTAGGTAAAATTTGTTGGATATGATTGGTAACTTGTTTGATATGATTGAATTATAAAGTATGTTTATGATTTGCTTTAAAATGTTTTTTGCTCAGAGTGTTGGTGAACAAGGGTATTGATGAAATATCAGTTATGATTACGGGAGGTTCTTCCATGTTTTTGCATGTTTGAAAAGTTTAACAATGAATGTTTGTGTGTGCATGTGTGTATGTACATGCATGGGTATGTATGTGGTGGCATCTGTGTGCGTGTGCTCAGGTGTGTGTGTGTGTGTGTGTGTGTGTGTGTGTGTGTGTGTGTGTGTAGGTTGCATGTGGAGGCCAGAGGTCAATCTTGGGAATTGTTCCTCAGGTACCGTTCACCTTGTTTTTTCTCTTTATTTTTTGAGACAGGGCCTCTCTGTATATCCCTGTCAGGTCTGGAACTCACTATGTGACCAGACAGACCTGAAACTCACATCTTACATCTTGCTTTTGAGACAGGGTCTGACAATGTCTGGAACTTATCAAGTAGGCTAGGCTGGATGACCAGTGAACTCCCAGAGATCCATCTCAGTATTGAAATCACAATTGTGCACATCCATTCCTCAACCCTCTCTTTACCAAGAGCCCTGTGATCAAACTCTCAGGCCATCATGCTTTTAAGAAGGCACGTTTCTGACCTAGCCACACTCCAGGTCCACCAAAACATTTTTGCTTATTTGTTTTGCATTCAAATCAGCAAATGGGCTTGAACTCTTTGGTACCAGCATTACAATAGAGTCACCCTTGAGGAGGTGCCCAGGCTGTGGAGCATTGTAGGGTGTCACACAAAGACAGGAAAGAGTTCAAGTAGTTTCCTAAGACTGCAGAGGTGTCTCTGACAGGGCATGGCAGATTTTTCCAGTTATAACAATCTAGTATCTTAAAGTCCAAGCTAAGAACCAAGTCAGCTGGGCTGGGATCCAGCTTTGAAACCTTTGTCCTGAGGGGAGCCTGCAGGTCCTGGCAGCTACCCTTTGCACAATGAGTCATCCTATTTTTCACCTTGTCTGTATCGACTTCCCTCTCTTGACTTGAACTCTTGTACTCTCTGTTCTGTGTGAGGACAGAGCCATGTTTTATAACATTGATTTATAAAACTGACTTCTGAAGTTTCACCTCTGATGGAAACGCTCTGACTAGTTCACTCCTACCAAGAATGGATGGGCCCTGGCTGTTGGAAGGGTCTGAAGGCCAAATCGCCACAGCATGAGCACAATTCTTGGTCTTGCTCATGGAGGGAGCCAGGAGTCCTCAAAGAAGTAGCTGCTTTCATGTTAGGCAGTACGGGTACAGCATAGATATGTAGTATATTATCATGCTGCCAACTAAGTTGTTAAAAAAAACATGAACACACTGAAAAAAGACATAGTTGGCAGATGCTGTAATGCTTCAGGATCACATGTAGCATGTGATTTAGACAATGACGTCCGGTGATGAATTGTGAACCACCAGAGAAATATAAAAATTAAATCCATAAGGATGGCAACATTACTGTGAGGGAAAGTAGGACTCTCTGCCCACATGACTGATGAGTGTGGAAGAATAGCAGGGGACATCATTTGCAGACACTGCAATAGCAGATTCAGATGAGAACCACTGAAGGATGTTAAGGCCAAGGGGAAGATTTTCATGATGGTCCAAATCTGGGCATGATCTTTTATGATTTCCTCATAGATGTCTAACTTGCTGCAGATGTCTCTCCCCAGATCTTTGAAATGCCCTACCTCTAGAGAGGAAACCTAGTCCCTCCTCTAGTCAGGGAGGCCAGGCATGGTGGTGTACATGGTGTACATCTTTAATCCAAAATTCAAAGACAGGTAGGCTGGTCCCTGAGACTCTGAGAGAGAAGGGGGACAAAGAAGTGAGGGAGAGAGAGACACAGAGAGAGAAAAATAGAAGAAAGTAGGTAGTAGGTAGATTGGGTAAAAATGTATTGACATTAAATATAGCAAAAGCCAGACTGTCTTACAGGCTCTCTCTGTTC
The DNA here is from genome assembly GCF_011064425.1 of Rattus rattus. Classification (NCBI taxonomy): domain Eukaryota; kingdom Metazoa; phylum Chordata; class Mammalia; order Rodentia; family Muridae; genus Rattus; species Rattus rattus. Next base: position 47,466,035 of record NC_046168.1, on the reverse strand, counting down.
GTAGGAAACACATTTAAGCAGGGAGGACCAGTGTATGCAGCTTGCTCTCAAGCATCTTACAAAGACTACTGTGCTTGGTGGTAGCAAAATGGTGGAGCAAATGTGACCTCGTGGGAGTCACTGAAAAACTGAGTAATGGATAGAGGGGTATTCTTTCATATAAAGTTTTCCATAAATTTAAAATTATCTCTAAATATAAAGTAAACATGTCCAGCAGCTCAATTATTTTTTGGTATTTGAACCAGGGCCCCACATTTGCTGTGTCTTGTGATACAGAAATGGATTGCTGGGGGATGGGGGATTCCTGCCTCCATGTTTGAGGTCGATGAAATGACCAGTCATTTTCAATAAATTAGAAAAAACATGGAGCTTAGGAATCAGCTCTGGGTTTTTAGGAGCATGGAAAATATCACGTCGTAATGAAATCAGTAGGTTCTGAGGTCCAAAGGGTAGAATTGTTCTGAGATTTGCACGTCTGTCTCCCAGATCCAGTGTGCTGCCTGTTAGACAGTAAGGGTTCAGATATCTGCTGGGTAAATATACAAATTATATTTCAAGCTAAGATTTGAAACTTGAAGGTACCATCTTATCAGGATTTGGAGTGATTCATGAATTCAGGTGCAAATGATTCTACCTGCTGGATATGTTTGGATATAAAAAAAATGGCACCCCTTACCAAAAAAATTCTGCTATTAAACCTTCCAGTCCACAGTCAATAAAAGTTTATGCTAAAAAGAACTCAGAAGAAAGCTCATGCTCTGTACATATTTCTTATTCAAAGTATTTCCACAAATCATTTATCTTCTCTGAGTCTTAATTACACTCCTGCTCTAAAAATGATGTGCAAAAATCAAATAATGTCTTGGAGTACATTTTCCATAGAACATGATTTACTGTTGAATTGATTTTCTAGAGGATGGGAAGCCACCCTTTAAATTGCTTCTTAGAAAAGGGAGCTGGTGTGAATACCCAGAGTGCTGGCAGTAGGAAGAGTGGCCGGAGTGGGTGTGAAAGAGTGGATTTCTGAACCTGACCTACCCAGGGCTCTTGCATCATGTTCAAGTCCATGTATTTATAGCCAGTTGTAAAGAAAGGCCTTGAAAAACAGGGATACAGGGGGGACGAACAGTCTCTCTCTCTCTCTCTCTCTCTCTCTCTCTCTCTCTCTCTCTCTCACACACACACACACACACACACACACACACACACACACACACATCCAGATGTTCATTTACAAAGTATATATCAGGCGCTGGAATTCCTTGAGATTTCTATCAACCACTGAAGATGAAAAGCTGCCAGCACCTGGGTGTGTGGGGTGAGGAAGAGAGGAATGTAGTTGCAGGAAGGGAGAGCAATCTGCGAGCAGTGGGCTTGTGCGTGGCCCAGGCGGTGTGTTCCAAACCCAGCAGAGCCCGGGATGAGAGGCCAAGCAAAGACGAAGAATTCAAACTTGAAATGTAGCATCTAAAAAAAAATCACTTTCTTGATTCCAAATGAGAGCTGGAGTTGGCCAGAGTCAGAAGCCTTCTCACGCACATTGGTGTCATCAGAGTCCAGTCTGTTACAGATTTACCTGTGATCTGAAGCCAACTTGCAACACAGGTTAGGCTGGTGCAACACAGGAGATGTGTTGGAAGGCAGCGAGGTGTTGCCTCATTCTAAACTCCAGGCTGAAGCCGAGCCAATGCTCTTATCGTACCTGCCCGTTTGCTCTCGGCAGTGCTTGACTATTGAAACCCAAGGAGCACTGAATTTGGAATCAGCATTTAAATGTGGGCTTTCCCTTTAAATAACCACGTGACCTTGGACACCGAGTCATATGCTTCTTTTGAGTCCTGTTTTCTCCATTTGTAAAATAATGAGCCACATGTACTAAGCGACACTCTGTTGAGCAAGAGGCGGTTTAAGAAAATAAGGGTAACATCATGTGTGTGTGCGTGCTTGTGTGTGTGTGCATGTGTGTGCTCGTGTGTGTATATGTGTGCGTTGTGTGTGTTTGTGTGTGTGCGTGTGTAAGTGTGCTGTGCATGTGTGTGCATGTGTGTGTTTTGTGTGTGTGCATGTGTGTGCTGCGTGTGTGTGTGTGTGTGTGTGTGTGTGTGTTGTGTGTGTGTTTGTGTGTATGTGTGTGTGTGTGTGTGGTGAAAGGGATCTCCATGGTTAAGAGCATCTGCTATTCTTGCAGAGACCCAGGTTCAGTTCCCAGAACCCACATAGCAGCTCACAAACATCTGTAACTCTAAATCTAAGAGAGAGAGAGAGAGAGAGAGAGAGAGAGAGAGAGAGAGAGAGAATGAATATCTTGTACTTTCCTCTTGCATCTGGGGGTACCAGGGATATACAAAATATACACATATATATGCAGGCAAAGTCTTCTTGTGTAGAAAATAAATAAAAATTAAGAAACAGTACATCGTTCCCCTCCTCCTTTTTTTTTTTTTTTTTTTTTTTTGGAGCTGGGGACCGAACCCAGGGCCTTGCGCCCAAGGTAAGCGCCTACCACTGAGCTAAATCCCCCAGCCCCCTCCTCCTCTTTTTTGTGTGACAGAATTTTATATATTTCAGGATGGCTTCAAGCTCATCCTGTGGCAAAGGGTGCACTTGAAATCTGATCTTCCTGCCTACACTTCCTCAGTGCTGGGATATGGGTATTTCTATGACTCTGGGCTTATGCAGTGCTGGAAAGTGGACTATGGCTTTGTGTGAGCTGGGCAAACACTCTACTGTCTTAAGCACACTTCCAAACCAAAACTGATAACTAAAAATTCATGTATTTTTATTTTATGTATATAAGTAGGTGTTTGCACCACACACGTGCGTGGTACCCATGGAGGCCAGAAGGGGGCATCAGATCCTCCAGATTTGGTTTAGAGGTGGCCATGAGCTGCCACGTGGGTTCTGGGGACTGAACTTTGCTGATCTTTGTAAGAGCAGCAAGTGTTCTTAGCCACTGAGCCATCTTTATAACTCCAAGAAAAGATAACTTTTACATCATAAATTGGAATATTGTCTCTGCTCTTGAACTCAGTATTTGGTGTCTCTTTCTTTGGGAGTTAGTATGCTCCATTAGGATACTTCACCTCCAGAACTCTTCTTTATAAAGCACTGCCTCCTCCTGTTTGAACCTCTCGTGCCGTGGGGCCTCTGGGGCTGAATTTGATAGCTTTTGAGAATGTAATATGTCTTGGAAAAATGTATGCCTAGTGCTGGGAGGAAATGTTTAGACTTGAAGGCTGTGTTCATCTCCCTAGAGCTCCCCGTGTACCTGCCGGTATGCAGAGGTGGTGGATATGAGCATGAGTGGATCGGACTCCCGACTTCTGGTTCAACTTTACACAGAACATCGTTTCAACCTCTGATGTGTGTATCAAAGGCATCCACCCGTCTAGAACACCACGTCTAGAATGCTGAACTTTTCAGACATGTGCTTGACTCATTTGATCTTTCTGGCTTCTTTTTCTTTCCTTGGATTTATTTACATTGAGTGTCTTTATGAGAGGTCATTTAGGCCAGAGTCAGTGCTTTTGTTTTTAACCACAGCATGCTCTGTGTGCATAGCTTCTGGCCTTTCTATCCCTACTCTGCCCAGCACTCATCTTCAGCATCAGATCTGAGCCTTCTTGGCCCCCAGGAGACTCTGTATCATCACATGGCGACTCGGGATAATGTTCCAAATTCTCAGGAAGCATCATGTGGCCAGTGGGGATAGAAGAGGAGGTGGAAGAGAGATCTTCTTCCTCTGTGTGCATTTGGTTTGGTGTCTGAGGCAATGGCAACAACTTTGCTGTGGTCTGAGTGTGATTGTTAGACCCTCCATGGTCCCCACTCCCACCAGGAGGCTCTGGACTGTGGGCTCTGGACTCCATTTCTTTGTCCCTCCCCATCCCCTCTCCCATCCCTTCTTCCCTGCTTCTATGAGAATGCTCTCCCTCCACCCACCAACTCCCTCTTCACCACCCTGGCATTCCCCTACACTGGATCAAGGCTTCTCTTCCTATAGTTACCAGACAATGCCACCCTTTGCTACATACGTGGCCAGAGCCATGGCTCGCTCCATGTGTACTCTTTGGTTGGTGGTTTAGTCCCTGGGAGCTCTGCCTAGTTGACATTGTTCTTCCTATGGGGTCGCAAACTCCTTCAGTTCCTTCAGTCCTTTCTCTAACTCCTCCACTGGGGTCCCTGTGCTCAGTCTGATGGTTAGCTGCAAGCATCCTCATCTGTATCAGTAGAGCTCTGTCAGAACCTCTCAGGAGACATCCATATCAGTCTCCAGTCAGCAAGCACTTCTTGGCATCAGCAATAATGGCTGGGTTTGGTGGCTGCATATGGGATGGATCCCCAGATGGGGCAGTCTCTGGATGGCCTTTCCTTCATACTCTGCTCCATTCTTTGTCCCTGTATTTCCTTTAGACTGGGTTAAAATTTTGAGAAGGATGGGTGGCCCCATCCTCCAACTGGGGGATGCCTAACCTCTGGATATGGTCTCTACAGGTTCTCCCTCCCCTTTGTTGGGCATTTCAGCTAATCTCATCCCTGTTGAGTCCTGGGAGCATCTTGCTTTCCTGGCATCTGGAACTTGCTGGTGGCTACCCCAGATCCCCATCCCCCATTGATGCACACCTCTGTTCAAATTCTTGACCCTCTGTATACCTTCTCTGTCTCCTTTCATACCTGATCCTGCCCCCCCTTCTTTCCCAACCCTCTCCTTTCTTCCTCCCAAGTCCCTCCCATGGTCTACCTCTGGTGAGTACTTTGTTCCCCCTTCTAAGAAGGACTGAAACATTCACACTTTGGTCTTCCTTCTTCTTGAGTGTCATATGGTCTGTGAATTGTATCTTCGGCATTCCGAGCTTTGGGGCTAATATCCACTTGTCAGTGAGTACAAATCATGTGTGCTCTTTTGTGACTGGGTTATCTCACTCAGGATGATATTTTCAAGTTCCATCCATTTGCTAAGAATTTCATGAAGTCATTCTTTTTAATAGCTGAGTAGTACTCCATTGTTTCTAATTGTGTCTTTCATTTTGTTTCTCTGATCTTCTGCCAACTGTTGTTCCCTATGTTTGATTCTCTGTTTATGTGCATATAGGTATATGTGTGGAGGGATGTGTGTGTGTGTGTGTGTGTGTGTGTGTGTGTGTGTGTGTGTGTGTGTGTGTGTGCATGTGTCAGGGCAGGATAGAACCCCTGGTACATTACTCATGCTACGTCTACCTTTTATGAGACAGGGTCTCTCTCTGGCCTGTTGGTTGCCAGTACACTAGGTGGTCTGACCAGTAATCCCTGGGAATCTGCCTATCTCTTATTCCCCAGTGCTGGGACCACGAGGGCCCTCCACCATGTCCAGATTTTTGTGCAGATTTTTGTGTGGGGTCTTAGGGATCAAGCTCAGTTCCTTGTTGTTTGTGTTCTAATGCTAATTATGTTATCCCAAAACCTGTTCGCATAGTCCTGCATGTAGGCCTAAAGGAAGCCTGTCCCCAGTTGGTTCTGACTGGTCGATAAAGATACCCGCAGCCAATGACTGGGCAGGGAGACAGAGGCAGGACTTCTAGGATTCCCAGGAAGGCACTGAGGGAGGAAGAAAAGGAGACTTTGCTATGACAAGGGCGTAGGAGACAGACCACACTGGAAAGGTGCAGGAGGGTGAGACAGCTGAAAGGAAGGTGCAGGGGGGAAAGTGGCTCCAGGACAGCTGCCCAGCAAAGATAAAATATAGATTTAATAAGTATTAATTCAGAAATATCAGAGGGGAGAGTGTGTTAACAGTGGGGAGGTTTAGAAGTGCATGGCCATTGTGCCGTTCAAGGCATATTAAAATAGAAGACTGCCTGTGTGTCTTTCATTCATGAATCCAGACCACTCTGACGGGTAGGTGAGAAGCCTGCACAGTCACAGGTGGGGAGTTTAGAGCAGATTAACAATTTACCGCTTCAGGTCCTCATGCTTGTAAGGCAAAGGTGTTACAGATCATCTCCCCTGCCTTCAATTCTCTCTGTTCCAAGTGCTAAAATGATCTCTCTCTCTCTCTCTCTCTCTCTCTTAAAAAAAACAAACCTCTATCCCAAATAATAAATTAATTATAATTACTAGAGAGATTGCCAAAATGAGGTCTTTAAAATTAGGTTTCGAATTGACCGTTAACCTAAGTGCATGGTGATGGTGTTTTCACAGATGGAAAAACAGACTTCTTAAAAAACATGACTCCTTGTGATATCAGCTTCATCGTGGTTACCCAAATCCTTCTCTGCTGTCTCCTGGGTTTAAGTACTGGCTGAGGTGGAGTCTTTGTGAGAGGAAGTAGACATGGGGTTTGACTGATGGGCCAGGAAGGGTGATCACAGAATGTAAGGTCTTAGGAGAGCACAGTGAGGTCAGAGCTGGAAGTCTTGGTTCAGGGCACAAACACATTCAAGACTTAACCTTAAAATAATTGTTTACTCTAGAAACCACGGGGCAGGCATGGAGGGGGATCCGTGGACTGTGGTAATAAAAAACTTCCCAAGTCCCTGGTTAGATTTGTGTCATTGGTGGGGACAAGGTGGGAAGCCAGGGATAAGAGGAGATGTTAGAGGGAGTCAACCGAGAAGAGAACCTCAATACCCACCCCCCTATCCCTCTAAACTTGTCTTGCTAGAATCCATCTTGTACAAGGATAACAGGCTCTCCTATGTAGACCGTGTCTGTTGCAATGGAGACAATCTCATCACCTGCAAGGCCTGGAGATTCTTCCTCCTGGTCTAGAAATGATCAGATTTCACCACTCTCTCAGTGTTGTGTGAGGGAAGGAATTTCTGGTTTTCCTTCTTGAGCAGACACACCGATTCTAATTCGATATTGTATTAAAGGATTTTTTTTTTCTGGTTCAACACAACTTCGCTTTGGATTGAGCCAAGCGGAGATTGGGCGTGAACCAGTTTTGAGACTTGAGATTCATTGCACTCGCCAAGGTAGCCCATGGTAGCTCTGGCCCCTTTCCAGCTTAGAGACTTAGCACGTGCGTGTTTGGGGGCTGGCGTGCACTGCATCCCACTATCTCTGCTATCTCAAGAGAAACTCATAGGATGATGATTCCAGACCCCAAAGATGCAATTATGGGGGTTTTAATCTTGAGTTCAAAGCCTAAGCAAGCAGAGTCAGGAGGACTGAGGAGAATTTACCACCTGTGTCAGGTAAGAAGGTTGTGGATGTCATCTCAAAACCACTGCACAAAGGAAGCTCTCGGGTTTTCCTCAGGCATCCTGTTTGCATTCACTCAGGAAAGTGCTTTAGGGGCAGGCGTATTTCTGAGCATGCTCAGTTAAAGGCGTATTCCTAAACACTTAAAGTCACCCAAGAAGGAAAGAGGGCAGATATGGACGCAGTTTTAGGTCTAAACTAAAGATCTTGGAACATGAGTGTCAAAGGCTAAAATGGGGACAGGATCACTTCTGGGCATGCCTAGTTAGAATCATAACTACGGTAATACGGAATGCCTCTTGGCAGGCTAAGCTTCCTCAACACCCGTGTGTGTGTCCGGGGGATGGAGCAGGGGAGAAAAATAAAAGTTTAATATGGAAGCATCAATAGACATTTACCGTGGGAATCTGCCAATAGAGGTATATGCCTTGCTTGGTGGCCAAGGAAAGTACAAAGAAATCTTGCTAGGAGACAGACTCTCCTGGAGGAGAGTACCAGGCTATTATTATTCACTTTGCACGGACAGAAAATACTCAGAGGTTTGAGTTTACCCAGGCTCAAACCCTATAATACTAGTGGATTTTGAAAGGAAACGAAATCTAAACGTGGGTGATTGCTGGAATTAGACGATCTGAAGAGGAGATTAGAGGCGGCTCTCTCAGAATGCCAAGGAACAAGAAGAGATCTTTATTAACGTGAGGAGATTCTCAACAGCCAGTGGGAAGATAACTCTGGAGACACAACAGCTTCCTCCTGTAGTCCTTGCTCATTCAAGTCCATGGCAGCAGGGAAGCAGGGTGTCTACTCTCCATAGCAGGGATGGACTCCTTCCCAAGCCTGTTTGCTGCTACCCTTGCCAATGGCAGGCCAGTGTGGAATCTTTGCAAGAATTCTGCTTCCTAATGGCTTCGGTGCTGCTAGAATCTGGTGGCATGGGCTCAGGAGACAGCTCCATCAAGCAAGTGCTTACTGTGTAGGTGAGACCCGAGTGTGGTCTGTGGCACTTTCATAAGAAGCTGTGTGTCGTGGAGCACACTTGTAACCATAGGGCTATGGAGGCAGAAACAAGCAGATTCCGGGCCAGGCCCCCCTAGTCTAGTCTTATATCCCAGTGAGAGATCCTGTCTCAAAACACAAGGTGGGGGCTTCTGAGGAGGGACAGCCAAGGCCGGCCTCCACATGTGCAAGCATACATACATCTGCACATGTACGACACACACATACACACATGTATGTACTCATACATGTTTGGGGGCTGAGAGAGAGACCTGATTGCAAATACCTTATATTTTTCATTCATATTTAATCAAGCAAAGCCATCCCAAGTTACTATATTTACAAAGACATCATTTCTCAATCGAGCAGACTGTTCAGCCGTTCAGTTCTCAAGAGCCACTGGTGCCCTTTGAAGTTTATCTGTTTTTCTCTTTGCTTATTATTTGGTTAAGATACTGGGGATGGACGTACTGGCTAAAATACTTAGAAGTCAAATATGTATAATTGCGTCATCCCTCAAGTTAGAAAAGGAATTTTACTCAATGAATGGCCTGTGAGCAAAAGGTCAGAGCAAATCGAGAGGAGAGGATTCTTCCATGTTGGTTTATGGTGTGTGTGTGTGTGTGTGTGTGTGTGTGTGTGTGTGTGTGTGTGTGTGTGTGTATGTGTGTGTGTGTGTGTGTGTGTGTGTGTGTGTGTGTGTGTGTGTGTGTGTGTGTGTGTGTGTGTGTGTGTGTGTGTGTATGTGTGTGTATGTGTGTGTATGTGTGTATGTGCATGTGTGTGTGTCTATGTGTGTCTGTATGTGTATTTGTATGTGTAGTGTGTGCATGTGTGTGCATCTGTGTGTGTATGTGTGTGTATTTGTATGTGTGGTGTGTGCATGTGTGTGTGTATGTCTGTGTGTGTCTATGTGTGTGTATGTGTGTGTGTGTGTGTGTGTGTGTGTGTGTGTGTGTGTGTGTGTGTATGTGTGTGTGTGTGTGTGTGTATGTGTGTGTGTGTATGTGTGTGTGTATGTGTGTGTGTGTGTGTGTTCATCTGTCCACCCACCCATCCATCCACATATATGCATGTGTGTGTGTTTGTTTGTATTTTAAATCCAAGCAATAAAGGCAGCAAAAGATGTGCATGCTGTTTACACATGGCCATCTGGAAAGGTGGCTTTTGCTCCATTTTTGGAGTACTGTGGTCTTCTGACCTGACAGAGAGGTGGGGCTGTGGAAAGCTAGCGTGGCCATAACCTTGACCATGTCCAAAGCCCAGTTCTCTCAACCTTTCACTTCATAAACCATCCTTCAAGGCTTGTTTACGCCGTGTTTGGCATGTAAGGAACTCTGAGTGTGGGGCGGCTCCATATTTGATCACCTGGGGACGGTGATGTTGGGCACATTGTTAATCAAAGTCTGTCTGACTGTACCTGACACATGCAGAAGCAGTGAGCAGGGCTGTGCACCCAGAGAGAGGGCAGAGGCGGGTCTCCGTTGATGCCGAAGGCGGTGCCTTGCCAGTTAGGGATTGTGGTGCTCTTAGGGAGTGTACGGTGCTCTTGGGATTCTGCATAGTAAGAGGGTGGGTAGGGCTCCCAGAGCACACTGTCCTAATTTTAAGGTAATGACACTGAGGGAGATCTAAAATCAGTTGCTCTTTAAGGAAACACACACACACACACACACACACACACACACGAGCAAATGCTCAAATGCACACATGCTCAATCACACTTGCACACTCACAGACACGTTGTAAGACATAATGGATCCTGGCTATGCTGGGCAGCGGTAAGAACTGATCACCTCTGTGCCTCATTGTGACTGAGAAGAAGGGTTTCAATGACCTCAGTTATTCTTATGGGCAAACCTGAGTTTCTACGAAGCTCTTTAACCTGTCCAGCACTGATAGAGAGAATGGGTGCAGTTTTCCTTCTCTCTAGATTCTCATAACTTATCCAAATATCTGAAATACCCAGGTGTGCCTGCTATGGATGGATCGCAAATGCTCTCCTGAGGCTGTTACTCCATATTCTTAACCCAAATTCACACCCATATCTGCCACACCTTTCCTGCCATGATATGCCTTCGTTGTCACAAGCAAAGCAGCAGGGCTACTTGAGCATGAGCTGATAAATGTCTACTCTGTTTCCTAATTAATACCTAGTTCCTCTCTCTCTCTCTCTCTCTCTCTCTCTCTCTCTCTCTCTCTCTCTCTCTCTCTTTCTTTCTCTTCCTCTCTCCCCCCTCTCCCTCTCCCTCTCTCCCCTCCTCTCTCTCCCTCCCTCTACCTCCTTTCCCTCTCCTCCTCTCTCTCCTCCTCTCTCTTTCTCTCTCTCTTCCTCTCTCTCTCCCTCCCTCCATTCCTCCTTTTCTTCATTTCTTTCTTTTTATAAATTTAACTTTTTCACTTATTTACTTTACATCCACACACTGCCCCTTTCTGGTCACCCCTCCCACAATCCTTCCCCCTCCCCCTCCCTCATCCCCTTCTCCTCTGAGCAGGTGGGAGCCCCCTAGGTATCCCCCCCCCCCCATCCTGGCACTTCAAGTCTCTTCGAGGCTAGGTGCTTCCTCTCCCACCGAGGCAGGACAAGGCAGCCCAGCTAGTAGAACATATCCCACCTACAGGCAACAGCTTCTGGGAGAGCCCCCACCCCTGTTTCGTTGCTTGGGACCCACATGAAGACCAAGTGGCACATCTGCTACATATGTGCGGGGAGACCTAGGTCCCACCCGTGCATGTTCTTTGGTTGGTGCAGACTCTGAGAACCCCAAGAGTTCAACTCTGAGATTCCATCATGTACCCCTCAGAATGGCTAAGATCAAAAACTCAAGAGAGAGCACATGCTGGCGAGGATGTGGAACAGGGGGGAAAGTTTTGCAATGCTGGTGGGAGTGCAAATTTGCACAACCACTTTGGAAATCAATTTGGCAGTTTCTCAGAAAACTGGGACTAGTTCTACCTGAAGACCCAGCTGTACCACTCCTGGACATATACTCAAAAGATGCCCCACCATTCCACAAAGACACTTGCTCCATTATGTTCATAGACGCTTTATTCGTTTATAGTTCCAGGAACTGGAAACAGCCTAGATGTCGCCTCTTTGTTTCTTAAAGAACTCGTCATCTATTTGGGGGAGCAGCCCTTCCCATTGCCATGATTCTGATTGTGAGGCTTTAGCAGAGCTGTGGGAGAACTTTGCATGGCGTGGGCTGCGGGACTTTGTTTCTAAGGATAGACAGGAGCTGGCTGCAGTGAGAGAGAAGACACATGTGCAGGGAGGTCGCTGGTAGCTTCAAGGCTTTTTCCTGGTATCCTTCGGAATAGCTGCATCTGTGACCTTCTTACGTCTGGTTTATCGGCCCTTTTCAAAATCCCAAGGCTGATACCATTTTTTTTGACTGAATTGTTTGACTGAATTGGGTTTCTGATGCTTGAAGCTAAAAATCTGAATAGATATAAGATTGATTTCCTAGACACCATGTTAACAGCTGGTTACCTAATTATAACCACCCGCCTGTCTACTGTTGGGCCTGATATGGAGAAGTAGTGGTCACACCGTGAGAATGGGGCTGAGAGATCCCTGAGGAGACGGCTGTGCTCACCCCCCCCGTGGGCGTCTCTAGACCTGGGTCACATGAGCCTCTCTTTGATCAAGTGCACATTGTGGGCTGTCCAGTCCCATCTTCTTCAGGGGCAGTGACTCTCCTTGTACCACCCTATGTATCTACCCCTGAGTGAGGTAGCATCTTTCTTCATTTGGACACAGGGAACCTGAAGACACATGTGTTTTTGTGCCTGTCAACTTCTTGTCATTGAAGCTAATTGCTTTCTGAGCACACCTAAGGACACATTAGGCTCACCTCTCTTACGTGGCTGATGCGGAAATGTCGCCAGCATAGGGAAACTCTTTCTCATAGTATGTAACTCCTGCCGTTGCCTTCCCAGATCCGCCTACTCTAATTAGAACACAGAAAAGTTTACACGGGCTCGGTTTGGCACAACTACAGCCGTCGTCCAGTGCCCTAAGTGCTGGGATTGCCCCAGATTGACAATCTTGGTCGTTTTTATTTTTGCCTTTGTAGTTTTTGTCCTTAATTTTCATTGACTTTATATGATAAAATCCTTAGGGAAAAAGCGTTTTAGGGGAAAAGAGGTTCATTCTGGCTTGCAGCTCACGGGCACCATTTTGCCATGGTGAGGAAATCAAGGTGGCAGGAGCTTTGTGATAATTCACAGGAGAGTAGTGAATACATGCACACTCACCATCTTCTCATTCAGTGCAGGAACCCCTGCCTAGGGAATCATGTTGTCAATGTTGTGGCTGGGTCTTTTCATATCAATGAACACAACTAAGACACCACCCCTGTCATGAGACTCCAGTCCCAGTCTCTGGGAGATTTGTGTAGCCTTGGGAGAAGCTCCTTGGGGGCTGTTCCTGAAATGCAACGGCAACAGAGATAGGCTTCTTCTGTTACTTGCTTTCCAGGGCAAAGTGGCATGTGGCTGGCCCCACAGAGAAGGGGCAAACACCCCCCATATCTGTCAGGGAGACCACCAGTTCCATTTGTAAGTCTTTGAATAACAGTTGTCTTGTGCCTTGTAAGCCAGATTGGCCAAGCTCAGTGGCCTGAGTTCAGTTCTCAGGTGACAGCAGGGTTACCGAAATCCTACTTGCATTCATTTCTCCCAGACCTTGGGATGTTATGATCCTAACATTAGCGTCTGTAGAACCTCACTTAGCCCTCACAGCCAGCCCACGAGTAGGCTCCATTACTGTTTTAGGTTTCCAACACCGAAGTTCAGAAGTACCCAGAATTCTTGGTTCAAACCAGAAATAATTTTTCTTTTGTAGTTCCAGACACCAGAAGTTCAAGGTCAAGTTACAGCCTGGTCGTGCTGCCTCTAGAGGCCCTGAAGGAGGAGCCTTTGTTAGAATGCCTCCCTTATTCACTGGTGACTGGAAGTCCTTTCATTTCTCGAGTCAGAGACATATCACTGCAGTTTCTGCTTCTGTCCACAGATGGCCACACCCCCTCTCCACTCCTTCTCTGGCTCAGGTCTCCTCATAGGCTATCAGTGTCGAAGGGAGGAACCAAGAGCAGCTCATCTGCACTTACTTGCATATTAAGTTCTTCTGCAAAGACACACTTTTCTAAATACAGTGCCACAATCACGTTTAAGTCACCATTGGGTAGGTGAGAAAGCCATGCTCTCAAGCAGTGAGCTCGCTCGCCACCGGTCTTCACTTTAGGAAAGGCAGAATCAGGATCCAAGCCCATTCTGTCTGGATCGCAGACAGCGCTGCTCCTGCTCAGCCCAGCACTCTGAGCTGCTGGTACCCCAGGTTCACCCTGCACCTCGATGGTTGGCCTCTGTACATACAGCACACGGTATGACTGGCGTCCGTCCTTCCCAGCTTAGGTTACTGTCCAGATGCACAGTCAGTTAAATTGAAGAGGATAAAAGGCTGTGGGATGCCCAACAGCCCAATGGGGTCATTTGTTTATTTATATTTTATAGTAGTAGGTGCCCGCATCTCCCCAGTAAGAAGGCAACACTCAATGGGAATCCCAATTGGTTGAGAAAGGCTTTGCCTATGTGCCCTCGGGGCTACAGGGAACTTCAAACCCTGTCACAAACGAGGAATGCTGTTATTCAGTGGGGTGTTTCTGGAGGCCAGAGAAGTCCTGGCCTTACTGTCTGTGCCTTGAGTTTCATGGGAGTCTGTGTTCTTGGAGCCGCAGAACTAGTGAGATTCCTAATCATCCTGAACCAACACTAGCCCAGCTCTGGTTACTATTACCCACTGAGGAGAACACACAGGACGCCTCTGTGCATGGATGGCTTGCCTTCCTTACTAACAGAATCCCCTGTCCTCTATCCCTCACAAACACTTTATCGTAAAGAATCATAATTGTTATTCATATAGATACATAAATATGTACTGGCCCGAACAAACATTTGCCATTCTGAGCTTTTCTCATATGTACTTAACGTCCTGTGCTGACCACTTGGTATTGGACTGGTTCTCCCCTTCTCGGAGGGCACTAGCAACTTGTAGCTCTTCATCTAAGCTTGCTACCACATGGAATTTCCCCTGTCCGTGTTAGCATGTCCACTGGTGCTGTCATCATGCAGGTCTTGTTCAGGCAATCACCTTGTTGAGAGCTCATGGGTTCAGCTGCCCTGTCAAATACCGAAGACATTATCTCACAGCAGACATCCTGGTCTTCTGACTCCTGCAATCTTTCTATACCCTCGTCCGTGATCCTCCCTTAGCCTTAGGTATAGGGGTTAATACTGTAGGTGGATCAGCTGGGGTTGGGCATCCCGCAGTCATTTTTCTTCTTCAGTTCAGCTGATTGTGCATCCATCTGTTGCAAACAGAAGCAGTGAGAAGTGAGAGCCACGTCTGTGAGATTAAGTTTAGGGTGTGGACACAGCTAGAAGGTGCACCAGCTTAGGAAGATGGCAGTAGAATGTCCTCATCTCAGGTCTTTGACATTTCTGGTCACAAGCTGGTGACTGGATTTCAGTATCAGAGTGAATTTCCTCCCGTTGAGTGGGCTTTAAGTCCAACGGAACAGATGCTGTTGCCCTTAGAATAAAAGTGCCACTATTGTACCATTGGGATATCTCGCTGGTCCAGTCTTTGCTGTGGTTCATAGGCTTAACAGCTGGGCAGGACAGCCAATCGTGTCTGTGTTAGCCGCCTGCATAGCATGGGACATTCGATTGGCAGCCCCTTGAGGTAACTGTGAGGAGAGAAACTGGATGAGGTTCACCCTGAACTTCCAGGTTATTCTCTCTGCTCAGGGAATCTGGGCCTGTTTTACAACTTGAGGAAGTTCCTTTAGTCACGGCCAAGCCTCTGGGGCTTGGGCAATTCCCCAGTTCTTATCTGTGCTGCTTGTGGTTCAACTCAACGCCCAGGGTATAGGTCAATGAGCACAGGGCAAGGGTCAATGGTACAAAGGTTAGTGTTTATGCCTTTGGACTGGTCAAAAGTTACACTTTATGTGCTTTCTTGGATTTGCAGAACCTTCATCTTCCCGTAGGCAGAGCAGACACAGTGTGTTTCTTTCACTAGAACAGGTAACAAGGGGAATACCATCTCGGCAGGTGCTGGTAACTGAGAGAAGTAGAACTCTCTAGACTAGCCTGACGAGGCTTTTGGAGACTATTTCAAATGAACAAACAAACAAACAAACAAAACCGTTCTCAAATCCACACAAATCATCAAAATCATCGAAAGGGTTTTACAACTTAAATTCCTTATGAGAGAAAACCATCACCGAGGTGTTTTCTGGGTCTGTTTAGGTTCCTGAGGCTGTAGCTCTGGAAAAGCTCCTCCTGTAAACAAACACAAATGAGGCTACACATCGCCTCTCTTTCCATACTGAGTGCATGGTCTCTCAACATCTCTTTCCACGCTGAACGCACATGAGGCTTGCAGATGCTCTTCCCTCCGCAGATCCGCTCACGACTTTCTTACCGCGGTTCCTTCACTTGTGCTGTGAGTGACTCTGACACTCACAGGTGGTCAGTTATTGTGCTCCGAGGTGGTTTGTGCTTGAAGGCAGGGTCGGGTCTTTCTCAATTCTGTGGTCTCACTGCCCAGTACAGGCTTATAGAATGCATGGAGTAAAACAGTCAGAGCTGTCTTGACCACCTGAAGGCTGTGTGAACAGGCGCCCCCCCCTTTCATTCAGTTGCTCTGTGTATTTATTACCTATAGTTAACACAGTAAGAGGGGTCAAAAGCTTGCAGGCTACACAATTTCACAGAAGCATTGTAGGGAAAGAGAAGGGCAGAGATTTATCAACTGTATCTTAGGGTCTTGGTGGATGCATTCCTGGGGTGATGGGGTCTCATTCCTGGAGGGGGCATGCCTATAAGTGTCCCTCGAGCAGGGGGAAGGCCAACTGGTGGTCTCATACCAGGTGGATGAGCCATGACCAAATACTTCCACGAAGAGCAGTTCAGGGTTGGAAAGGTCTATTTTAGCCTACAGTTACAGATAGCCCATCATGTCACGGAAGTCAAGTAGAAACTTGTGGCTAGTTATGTCCATTGTCAAGAACAGAGAGAGGAGCAACATAATGTCTGTAAATACTCAACTCACTCCTGACACGTAAACAGTAGGGGATCCCCGCCTGGGGAGTAAGTGCAGTGCGCTCCTTCCGCCCATCCCGATTAAGACAGCGTCCCACAGACATTCCCACAGGCCACGCTGATCTCTTAATCTCTTGGGAACACAATAATGTTGTGATGTAATTAAATACTGTATAAATTGAATTTTTAAAACAAACTTTGAGGGGATATCTAAAGAAATAACAAGGCCCAATGAATGTCGTTACAGTGTAAATGCTCGCAACGCAACTTTATAGTCTCTGTCCACTCATACGGTGGCGTCGGTGGCCCTCTAGTGGCCCTGAGAGTTAAAGCATGAGTTAAGCTCAGAAAATCCTGAGGACCAAAGATGCATCTGTGGGGAGACAAAAGAAATCAACAAATCTAAGAGAAATCAACCAATCATCTTTGAGAAGACGAACAAGATCAACAGACCATTGGCCCAATAGCTCCCCCTCCAAAAAAAGATAGGACCTGAATTAACCGAATCAGAAAAGAACGGAGAAACACCAAAGAAATTCAGAATATTATAAAGGAATACTTTTAAAATCTATATTATAAGAAACTGGAAAACTTAAAAGAAATGGATGACTTTATAGATGTAACCAGATGACTGAAATTAAATCAAGAACTCAGTAACCTAAATTGACCCATATCAGATGAGATTAGTCAGGTGTAGTGGGTACAATTCCTTAATCCCAGCAGGCAGATCTCTCTCTAAAGGCCAGGTTTACAGAGTGAGTTCCAGGACAGCCAGGGCTACACAGAGGAAATTGGTCTCAAAAAACAAAAAACAAACAAACAAACAAACTCCAAACCAAGGAGATGAAGTAGTAATAAAAGCCTTCCAACTAATAAAGCCCAGGACCAAATGGATTTGTGTAATCCGCATAATTAAATGAAAATGTTCCATCTGGGTTGACAATGCTCTGTCCAAAAGTCATAGACTATTTAACAAAAACTCCACCAGGCATGAGAAACCCCCTCTTGAGTTGTTGGTTAGGACTATATGAGAGACTCCCTAACATTGCATTGCGATTTTCTTTAGTTCCCCCCAGCAGGTTCTTACAGGACAGTAAGTACCTATTGCTGAAACACCAGGCACTTCAGACACAGGGCTCAGACCCCTAAGCTGGACTAGACCTGAAAGCGTTCCCCCTGAGAACTGGCTCTCAAGGAACCAGAAGGCTCTATACCAGGAGGGATGAAACCAAGAGTCCCTGGTGATCGAGAGCTTCCTGGCAGGAATGCTGGACAAGCCAGTCTAGGGGAACATTGTGGAAGAATTAGCTTAAGAAATTAGAATATAAGTTATCTATGTTTAAACGCCAACACTTTCTAATAAAGATGCATTACTAGTAAATGATATGTCAAGAATTCTGCTGTATAAAACTGTGTATCGAATGAAGATGTGACTCTGTATTAAAGCATTTGTTCGGTGTTTGCAATATCCTGGGCTCAATTCTAGCACTGGAATAAAAACAAAACAAAAGGTATTTCCAGTAGAGTAGAGATACGGTGACCTTATATTCCAGCAAAGACTTTAAATAATAACAGATTAAATAGATGGGTGCAAAAAATAACTCCTTTACTATTAAGAAGGGGAAGTAAAGAGACTAAGCTCGTCCTTATAAAGTAAAAGGTTTCTGTTGGAAACCAGGAGTTTTTACTATTTGAACTTGCTTATACAGTGAGAGAGGTGCCAAGACAGATTTATGATTCGAATTCTGCAGTGAGGACTTGTTCCACACCAGAAATGCTACACTTTAGTACCTAGATCCTTGGTTTTAGTGATGCCAAATAATTCATCTCGAGGTCTATAAAAATGAGAATTTATAGTATTCCATGTCA
This sequence comes from Rattus rattus, assembly GCF_011064425.1. Classification (NCBI taxonomy): domain Eukaryota; kingdom Metazoa; phylum Chordata; class Mammalia; order Rodentia; family Muridae; genus Rattus; species Rattus rattus. The sequence continues at coordinate 47,447,876 of NC_046168.1, read as the reverse complement.
CGTGTTCATGATATAGAGAATGAAGATGGCAGTTTTGGATCACTTAGAGATCACAGATGGGGGAGGGCACGAAGATGCTTTTGTAGGTAAAGTAAGGCCTGAGGCCTTAGTTAGAACTCAGAACACAAACAAAACTGTTAGGCATGGTGCTGTAGGGTTATAATGCTAGCACTGGGAAAGGCCAGCCAGCCTAGCCTGATAGGCTAGTCCTAGGTGGGTGAGAGATCTGAGGTTGTGTTCAGGCCTCACTCACACCTGCACAAACATGTCTTCTCTCTCCCTCTCCCTCTCCCCTTTCCTCCCCACTCTCTCCCTCCCTCCACCTTTCTATCCCAAATAGGACCCTGTGGTCCACGATGGACCACAAATCCCAGTCTGAGGTGTTGAGACTTTTCTGAGAGTTTCCTCTGCTGAGGATTCCTCCAAGTCCTTCCCTTTCACCTGCTTCTTTGACCATCACTATGAAGTCCATGGTAGTCCCTCTGCAGTAAACTCTAGGGAAATCCCTGTGAAAGTTGGGTGCTGAGTATTTTCATAGGGTGAGTGCCCCGTTGCAATGGGGCTTTCATTCTGCCCACGATGAGCTGTCTCTACTTTTATTCCAATTTTAGTACTTGTGAGTCTCGATGATGCTCTTGAAAGACCCTCTCCATCATCCTGGGGGTGTGTGTGTGTGTGTGTGTGTGTGTGTGTGTGTGTGTGTGTGAGAGAGAGAGAGAGAGAGAGAGAGAGAGAGAAAGAGAGAGAGAGAGATTTCACTCCTACTATCACAGCCTTCATTCAGTTTTATTCCACATGAGAAAGTGTCCAGACGCCGACCTCCCCGCCCCTGCCCTCCCCACCCAGGAGCCTCTCACTCGTGGGAAAAATCAGAGTTTGCACAGACTCGATTGCATCGTCTGGTATTTCTGATGGGAGAAACAGAGAGCAAAGACAGACTTACCTCGGAAATCAGTCTTTCAGATTCCGAGGGGCATTATTGTTTTTTCTCATCACATTTTCTCTTTCTTTCAAAGGTTTATGAGGTTTTTGGGTTTCTTTTTGGAGACGTTTTCAACAGTAACCAGAGGAGATGAGCCTTCAGACTCCCTAGTCTTCTGCCATGGAAGGGCAGAGTGGAAGGTAACTCTGTTCTCCCTTTCTCCTGAGAATTCACGGTTCCCACTAAGGGTCGACGTGGTAAGCAGTGTTGAAGGAGCAGGACATGGAAGAGATATCTGTTGGTGGGTGAGGAAGAGAAGAAGATCTAGCAATGACCTCACACAGGGACAGGGTCACACATGTGGAACTGCTTCGAGGGCTGCTGGGCAGCTGTGACAGGCATGCTGCTCCCCCACGGTAGACACGGAATGATTTCCAGTGACAAGAGAGACAAGCAAGGGAGGAAGAGGTGTGAAGAAGGAGATGTGCTTGTGTGCGCAGAGGCGAGGACCGCACGAGGTTCTGCGGTGTGCCCATGGAAGGAGATGCTGCTGAACACGGCCTTCCTCCCCCAAAGCTCCGCACTTCGATGCCGAGGACGGGCTCTGTCCCCAGCCTGTCTTGAGGCTCTAATTGGAGAATTCTTGCTCTAGATTTTCACGTACCACTTCTGCCTGCTCCAGGTCAGGTGGGCAGCTGCCAGAAGAGCCAGAGCTCCGGAAGCGGCCCCACCTTTGAGAGTTTTTATTGCACGTGGATTCGGCATAAAATACCCCGCTGGTGTGAAAATGCACAGCATGTATGTGTGAACATGTGACATGCAGCTGTGGACATGTGACGCGTTTAATGAACAGCTATCACTTTGCCACTTGCTATGTCTGTGTGTCAACACATGTTTCTTTTGCTCCTTGTGAGAGGCTGGACGTTATTGAAGGTTTTGTGGATCTGTTTCAAGTCAAATTTCCGGTAGTATATAAGTATATAAGCTTTCAAGTCTCTGATAACACAAAGTAGGCTGCCTTAGCTGCTCGGTGCCATCGGTTCTGTATTCTGCTTCAAGCCCTGGGTTCTCAGCCTCCCCCCCACGCCGCCTCCCTACCCCAAGCACTTTCTGGAGCGCTAAAGCATTAAGACACTCATCCATGTTAGAGTAAGGCATCTTTCTTCAAGGCAAAATATCTGTTAGACTGCCTTTACCCATTAAAATATAAAATGTCTTACATAATTTATGCAAGTCAAAGACTTGACTCCTTAAGGGCAAGATAAAGATTTAGACAACATGATGCCCTGTCTGGTTATTCGGAATAGGCCAATTAAGATATTCACAGAACCCCGACTTAGCCATAAATAAAACTCATTATATTTCCAGTTCCAGCAAGATGTCATTTTCCTGTGATTTTATGCAAATGTTTTTGATGTGGAGGGCTCGCCCCTCAGTGAATAGAATGTTGATTCGCCTGAGGGCTCTGCACATTCTTAACTGCTGGGCGGACCCCTCCGGACCCTCTATCCCTGGCCCTACAACCCAGATCCCTCTCTAGCCCTGCCTTCTCAATGAAAATGTCCACACCAATTAGAATCTCAAAGCCATCACATAATGACAGTTTGCTTACTGAACTGTTGTTCTCACCCCCTTCTTGAAGTTTTGCAATCGCAGAGGACAATGAAGTCGATGGTGGTTAGGGTGAGCTCATCTCATGGGTGCCATGGCTGCTGCGTTCTGGTCTGAACTGAAGTTCCCGGGGTGGGAGACAGATAAGCTACTCATCCGGAAAAAAGAACCAAAAAAAAAAAAAGAAAAAAGAAAAGAAAATCTACAAGGCTCCTTAACTGATTAGAATGTGTGCAACTGCAGAGAGTTGGAATGTTGCTGATATGGAATTTTCCGCTCTACCCCAACAGCTTACTCATCTTTGTCTGAGTAACATCCTTGTCAGGATTACAGAGTGAACCGTTTTAGGGTGTATTAGCAGACCACTAGCTTCCACCAAAGCTAGGAATATCATCAGATACCATCTGAAGCCTATCTCAGAGATTGCCCTGCGTTCCTGTAACCCACCTAACTGACGCCCCACTATGTGAGAAGAGTCTTGATTTCTGACATTTTTTCTATGTCTATACATTTTTAAAGAAACTGTTAGCACATTGGACCATGGCTTTCAAGGCATCTTGAGTCTGTGTTCCCAGGCCATGGCCCTCTTAGTTGGCTCTAGAATAAACTACCTCTTGTTCCCTTTAGGGTGGGAGCTGTCTCTGCACCGGCAGTAGTGGCAATCACATTCCGAAGCCGTCTTCTTTCTCTAACCGAACCCCATTTATCTCCAAGAATTTTTCCTTTCCATCAGATTTTTTTTCCCAAGTTTTATATTTTTGATATTCAGGAAATAGTTTACCTATTATAAAAACAGTCAAGAAGCTTCTAAATTTTTACAGCACTCAAATATGGTCCTAATAAAAATTCCACGAGACACAGATATGCCATTGCCAGGTGGTATCAATCACAATGACAGTCGTGCCAGGAAAAGTTACACCCCATACTGTTAGTCTAGGAGAATACATCCTCACCAGGTGCTTCTCGTGGAACACCACAACCATCCAGCAATGGAACAGCACAGCAGGTGCCTTCTAATATGTGAGGGGCTCACTGGTCAGTAGGTTAGCTGAGAGGCTTTCATGACGTCTGAACTGTTGCAGATCCCCCTACATGAAGTTTAACACAAACTTTAAAGCGTTATAACAAGCCCAAACCAATGTGAAGGTTAGACTACCAAGTCTTACTTTTTTGTTTGTTTCCACAATGTCAGAATTCATTAATAACAAAATCACAAGTTCTGTCAGTTTGACCAACCCTTTGATTGATCTTATATCAGTTAAAGCAAAATGGCCTACCATTCACCCAACTAGGTATCTATCCATCTATCATCTATTCAGCTAGCTATCGGTCCATCTACCATCCACCCAGCTAGCTATCCATCCATCTTCCATCCACCCAGCTAGCTATCCACCCATCTTCCATCCACCCAGCTAGCTATCTGCCCATCTACCATCCACTCAACAGTCAACCATTGACTGTCCATGTCAGCATCATGAGAGCCACACTCTTCATTCCTATCATCAGACAGTTGTCATAATTCATCACATTTTATTAGAAAATGCATTCCATCTACTAGAAAATTGTTTTGAATCTAAAAGCATACATCCCTGGGATTAACAAGATTACATTAAAATATTAAACATGTCCTAACAGTGAGGTTTCCTATGGTGGGGAAAGGTGCCCCTTGATGGCGGTGTCTGCAGAGCACATAGCAGAAGTCATTCGGCCTTAGCTTCTGTCTGGAATCCCTCTTCCTGCTCACGTGCTGCCCCTGCACATTTTTTCAAGATGGTTTTAAGTGACCTCCCCAAACTTCAGAAAGAGCACACGTTACAGCCATTTAATTATCCCCCTGGGTCTAAAATTAACATCAGTTTTTTTCGAGAAAGATGGTTTTAATATAGACCTCCCAAACTTCAGAACTTCAAAAGAAAGAAATTGAAGAAGTCCACGTTACAGCCATTTAATTATCCACTATAAGAAAAGCACACATCCCTATCATTGCCTACCACACCTAGGTTCTCATGAGCCTGGAACTGACTGTCAGCCACGGTCCCCTGGTATTACAGTCTTGAGTTTCCTAAGGAATTGGGAAAGGACCTCACCTCCTGCTTAATTTTGACAAAGGTGCCTGCATGAAGATAGCATTTTAGCAAATGGTCTGGTCAAGGAGGAGATGTAGAAGGGCCATCCATGCTTTCACCCACCTTTCTGTGCTGCTGGGCTGATTAATTGAAGCTCCACCTGTGTGTCCTGAACAAAACACATTATAATTCGACAAATGGGATCTTAAAAGAAAGGGTCTCAAAGGACACTCTGTAGGAGAACCCAAGGTGAGATCTCTGTGACATAGGGAGACAAATAACCCTATTAAAAAATCCTAAACAAAGAAGTCATGAAATCACTACTGGCACTTTTAGTCATAAGGAAATGCAAATCAAAACAACCCTGAGATTTCCCTTCAGAGAAGAATAGTAAGATCAAAACAGGTGACAGCAGAAGGATGCGGAGAAAAGGAACACTCCTCCATTGTTATTGCAAACAAACTGTCTTTTCCAAGCCCTGAGGACCAGCCTGGGTTATACCCACAAGATCCACAGCCCAGTCTGGAAAGAACCCAGATGCCCTTCAACAGAGGAATGGATTCCCTGGCTCAATGGAATATTTCAAAAACAAGGATCAAGGCATCCTGAGTGAGGTAACCCAATCACAGAAAAAACACACATGGTTGCACTCATTGATAAGTGGTTATTAGGCTTGAATGAAGATGCAGCCTGAAAGCAAGCTGAGAAGGTGAAGATCTTTAAAAGGGGAACAAGCTCCCCAGGAATAGAGAGGCAAAGATTAAAACAGAACCCAGAAGCTCTACAGTTTTCTCCAATTGGGTAGATGAGAGACACAGCCAGAATGAAGGGCAGGCAAACCCTGTGCTGGAATCAGAGAAAGGACTGAAGTAGACAACAGAGCTCAATGTGATTATGGAGACCCTGGGGTGATGGCTTGTTAAGAGTTGGTGTTGTTTTGATTGTTGGTGGTGGGTTTATTTTTTTAACATTATAGGTCATTTGCTACCACATATTATGGTTTATGATTTTGTGAGTTTTACTTGGGGGTTTCCATTTCTTTTGTTCAATTCTGCTTTGTTGTCTGTTGTTATATACATTTTTCTTTTTTCCTGAGAGGAAAAAAAAACTGGGGTGGGGAGGGGTTGGATGGCCAGCCATCCACAGCCTAGGAGAATCTGGGAGGGTCCTTCTAGGTAGTTGAAGGGGGAATCTGCAAGATCATGATATATTGTATAAAAATCCACTTTCAATTAGACAGCAAGAATAAAAATCTCACAGCTACTCCAGGACATACCTAGCAGCTGCATCGCTGAGGACCCTCAAGCCTTTACAGTCGTTCCCTTCCTAGAAACACAGGCACATGGACCCCCTCCTCTCCCCAGAAACCAGAGGCACCTCGTATGTTCTCACCAGGACAGCACTGGGCATCAGGGAGACTCTGGGGCTGCCTGAGGTGGGCAAAACAAGGAGAAGGGTCTGGTTTGAATGACTTGGGGACATGAGGAGAGCCTGCCTTCCTACCCCACTGCCTTGTGCCTTCTATCCAGAACCTAAGCTTTGATTCTTTGGTCAAAGATAATAATTTCTCAAACAAACACTAAGGGATTTTTTTTTTTTGCATAATGGTGGGCAATAAGGAACATGGATGTTATTAAAAGAATGAGAAGAATAATGTTAGCTCCGAGGGTGTTTCAAAGTGAGCAAGCATCGGAGGGAATAACAGAATATTTAAAAATTAATTTAAGCTAGTGTAAATAATTACAATTGCAATAGTAACTTATTTAGTTCGATTTTATTGCAATTAACTTTTAATTAATGTAACATTATGGCCTTAAGAGATACTTTGCACAGTTCAATCTGAAAAAAAAAAAAAAAAAATGGCCTCCTTAGGCCAGCAGGGGCATAGAGCATCATAGGGTGTCTCTGTTTCATAGAGTCATCAGCCTTTGCTGGAAACGATGACAGGGACAGAGGAGAACAAATTTCCATGCCTTCCTCTTAGGACCAAGATCACTGGGCATCGTCTGCAGTTTCTTTTAGGGACCATTTAAGGGACAGACAGGCTTAGCCCTCCTGTTTTTCTATCCCAGCACTCCATCTTTGTTGCTGGCCCTCAGATTATCCCCTAAAGAACCTAGGGCTTGCCTATTTAGTTCTGTGAGAAGGAGCAGCAAGGTGTACCTCTGCTGCCAGACGTGGGTTTGGACAACACCCCAGCCCTCTATGGCTGTGTGGAGCTGGTATTTCCCGGCCCTTGTCCTCAAGGAATATTGTTCAAGAGAATTGAATGGTGCTCGCAGAGAGCATTGGCAAAGTTTTTGCTGTGCCGTCAAGTGGAATCCAGTGTGGATCCTCAGCCCTCAGGTAAATAAATGGGTGTGGTAGTGTGTTCCTGTAATAAATACTAGGGCTTAGGAGGCAGAGACAGGTGGCTTATGGGAGCTGGCGGTCCAGCCAGTCTTGACAAATTGGCAAGATCCATGTTCAGTACAAATCTGTCTCCAAAAAAAAAAAAAAAAAAGTACTACAAGATAGAAAGTGATAGAGAAAGGCATCCTCATTGACTTCTGGCCTTCATGCAAATGTGCACACACAATAATGTGCACACACACAAACATGCACCCACATAAACATGCACACACAAACATGCCCACACAATAACATGCAAACACACAAACATGCCCACACAATAACATGCAAACACACATACATGCACCCACACTAAAATGGGTGCATACATGCACACACACACACACACACACACACATACACACACACACATATACTCATTACCACACATAAACATGCACCCACACTGACGTGCATGCACATACACACAATGCACACACATACACACACACATGCACACACACACACACACACACACACACACACACACGTGCTCATGCACATACTCATTACCACACACACAAGTTCAGAGTAAAGACATTGCAAGGGGCAGACGAGTCTGAGCAAAAAAGCTTAGGCCCACACAAGGTAGGACACAACTTTAATCCTGGGAGACTAAGGTAAGGAGATCTCTGAGCTCAAGGTCAGCCTGGGACAAAACAAGTCCCAGATCCAGGTATGGTGGTACACACTTTAATCTGGGCCACACCTTCTGGTGGAGACCTACATAAGGACATTGGAAGAAGGAAGATTCGCTCTTCTCCTGCTTGCATTTTCCTGCCAGCACAGTGGAACCTACGTCTACAGAAGCCCAGCTGCAATAACCAGCCTCGTGGGACGGAGCAACTACTAGACTCTTGGGCTTCCATTCACAGCTGACCATTGTTGGGGAGTTGGACTACAGCCTCTAAGTCATCATAACAAATTCCCTTACTAAATAGAGACTACCCATAAGCTCTGTGACTCTGACTGATACAGGTGGGAATCTCTTGACATAAATTCTAAGGTGGAAAACTATCATTGTTAGTTCAGCTGGAATTAAAGAAAGCAGAAGGCCTCAGGTGGGCTGCGGTCATTTCTAGAGTAGAGTAGGCTAGCAAGGTAGAAGGGAGTTCACAGTGCCACAGGAGCACAGCACCCCTGTCCTGTGACCCCATGGCGGGACAGGTGTTCCATGAGGTTTTCTCTTTGGAATGGGTGGAGGCAGGGAGGAAGAGGTCTAGATGAACTGAAGACCCTGTCAGATGGAAGCTGTCAGATCGAGGCTGCAGTCTGAGTTTGCATTCTTTGTCTGAAAGAGACACTTGCTCTGCATGGGAATGATACTGTGGTGGGCACCATGCCCAGCCCTGCCTTTCAATTCCTCAGTCCTTTTATCAGTCCTCACCATCTGTCCCCCAAAGCCGAAGAACCTTTATGTGCGAGCTAGGGATTTTCCTCCGGTGAGGTGAGGCAGAACAGACAGCAGGCTGTAAATATTGTGTTTTCCGGGATATTTATTCAGAATATTCCTTTCAGAATATTAAGAACTCACACCAACATTTCACAATAGATCATCCAAATACTGCTTTGCCTACTGAACCATTCACCTTGGGGAAGGAGGGTGATGGGCTCTGAGTCTATTCAGAGCAGAGACTTCAAACAGCGGCTGCATCCTTTAACTGAGTATAACAAACTCATCTACCCGGGGACAAAAATGGAAGACGTCCATGAATGACTGCTTTCCTGTATCAGGTTTTTTGGAACAAGCTTCTTATCGCAAAAGTTGCAAGAGCCATGAGAGAGCCCTTTCTCCAGTGACATCTGGAAGCACACGCTGTTATAACCCACAACACTGGCTCCCCGGTCAACGTGGATATCCTACCAACTAGGATCCTCCTGTTTTTAGCATCTAAGTTAGGATTCCTTCGCTCCACCATGTTCAAGTGTGCAGTCTGAACTTTCGGACCCTCAGAAAGTGAACGTAAGAGGAGACTATGCCTTCCAAGGTAGTTAATGTAAGATAAGGCATTACAGGGGATTTGAACTCAGTGTGAAAAAGACACTCGGGTACATACAGAAGCACAGTCATGAGAAGGTACAGTGAGCACTTGGCTGTGTATAAGAGAGGGGCCTTACAGGGAATCGACTGCCAACACCTCCATCCAGTGTCTAGTCTGCAAGCCTCTAGTGTGTCAGCCACACACTCTGCATTGCTATTCTGTTATAGCAGCTCTGACAAACTATAAACTACATGCACACCTAAATTCCAGTTGCCAGAATCAGAGAACTGAAACTGATTCTCTCCAGTTTCATTGGTGGTTCTTACACTATATATTTCAGTAAAACAACCCTGCTCAGAATCAGGGCTGATGTTTGGCAGTCACATCTCTCCTGCCTCTCCTCCATCTCTGTTGGAACACTTTCCCAGTTTTATTTTCCTTGGACTTTCCTCAGTCCAGTTATAGGGTTGTAGTCCTGCGTTCACTCCTTCCCCTCCATGCTTGGGAGGGAGAATGAAGTGAGTTTGATGGCGTTTAATCCATGCTGTCAACAGGGTAGGTGCTGGCCATAGGGAAGCCCTGAGGCACTGCTCTGGGGATGGGAAAGTGCAGCCTGAGACATACACAGGAAAGCCAGAGCTTGTTTGGGGGTCCCTAGGCCTGCAAGGATGCTCGGGGTGTGGGGTTCTTAGATTCTTGGATATCAGGCACTACTGGGAGTCACAGAACAGCAGATAACGGAGTGTGTGTGGGGTGCGGGATCACTTGGGCTGCCTCTAGCCCAGAGCTAGGGGCTGGAGGTGGGGGAGCTCTGACTTGTCCCAGGAGGGATAGTCCTAGGCTTGACTTCGGTTGGCTTGGTGGTGGTTGTGGCTGAGCTGGGAGCATAGAGAAGACATCTACAGGAGATTAGGCTGCAGCTCTGTAGAGGAAGGCCTTCTTCATGACTCCCCATAGCAGATCTTGTTGAAAAGAGACAGTCCATGGTTCTAAACAGTTTATTGTCATGGTGGAAAGTGGAAAGTAAAACCATGCCCTTCTTCTCTGGGTGGGCCTGAGATTAAATACCTTTTACAGGGAGGAATGTCTAGGAAGGGAAGTTTATTGGCTAAGCCCTCTGGACATCTGGGTACCTCATTAGCCCGGAGAACTCTTGTTTTGAGCCTACTTGACTGTGGTCTTGTCTCTTTTCCTATTGTCTTGGTCTGAGATGTCAGGGATCACTCATCTACATGTGGAAGGTCTTGGGGCATTTCCCTTAGGAGACTGATAGCCACAAATCTATGTGGCCTGTGACTACATGGCGGGCCTAGTGCCAGGAACATTCGAAGCTCCTACCATCCCTTCAGAGTGTCTGGGGTTTCTAGCCTTTAGCTAGACCTTACCAGGTCCTCTCATGGTCCAGCAGCCCACATCTAGTGTCTCGTAGTCTGATGCTCTGACTCTTGTGAAAGTTGCCCAAGATTAGGCTGTCTTTCTTGAACGGCTTTGTGTGTTTGACATAAAGATGATCTTAGCTCTTCTCTCAAACTCTGCCTTCGCCAGTCCAGGATTTCTCACTTCTCCAGGGAACCCTTGTATGTACCCACTGATAGTGGTAATTCTACAGCTGCTTGCAGGAGTCAACAGTTATGAGGTCTCATTAATATTTCCAATTCAAATCCAGAAATCTAGAGTTCAAATTGCTTTGCCCTGTTCATATTTACAGCTCTCTTCTATTCTATCATGATCCCCATGTTTAGTCAATGCCCTTACAGCCCCTCCTGTGTTGCTGTAAAATTATAAAAAATAAAATGCTGCCTTTTATCCCTACTTGGTCGTTCCCAAGGCAGGCTTCACCATGCTAGAAACACACATCCCAACTCCGTGGCGGTGTAGTGTCTCTGCCGCCAGACACTCCCCCAAACTCAATTCTCCACAAGAAAGAACGCACAACACAGTAACCTCTGATCCAATTGATAAGATATAATTGCCCACCTAGACATACAGAGCCCTGTACACATCCATCCCTTAAGAATATTCATAACCACCTGTAAATGTGCAGAGTGGAATCTTAACATCAGCCTCCATGTTCTCTCTGCAGCTTCTCTCCCGTCTCCTTCCGTTCCAGTCTCCTCCTCCTCCCTCAAACTTTTCACCTTCCCATCCTTCCTTCTCATCCAATGACAGGTCTCGTTCTGTCTTGTACCTGCCTCACCTGTATGACATCATCCTAAACTCCTATATCCCCTCTTCAACCACCCAAACTCCGGCATGTCCTGTAGTCCCTTCTGATACAATCTCTCTCCTTGTCTGCCCATCCTATGACAACACATCCGGCCCGAGTTTTACACCCCACACCTTTCCTCCTTCAGAGATGGTCTCATCCTAGGAGGCTTTTGCTCCCATACCAGGGCACATCTTCACCTTCTTTCTAAGTTAGGGGCATGCCTGCCTTCTTTGGTCAAAGCAGTAGCTCCCCTTTCTTCATTTTGTTGACTTGACTCCTAATAATATAGAGAGACTTCCATGAGTAAGACTTGCATAATATCTCATAAAATTTCACGTTTCCATGTCTCACTTAAAACCAGGAGCTAGGGATTGGGGATTTAACTCAGTGGTAGAGCGCTTGCCTAGCAAGTGCAAGGCCCTGGGTTCGGTCCCCAGCTCTGAAAAAAAAAAAAAAAAAAAAACCAGGGGCTAATGAGATCTAGCCAGTGGTTGGAGTGGTTTCTTAGCACACGTAAGCTCGGGGTTGGGGATTTAGCTCAGCGGTAGAGCGCTTGCCTAGCGAGCCCAAGGCCCTGGGTTCGGTCCCCAGCTCCGGGGGGAAAAAGCACACGTAAGCTCCTCTGCTTGACCACTAGCACCACAAACAAAATAAACAAGAACCCAATTCTAAACTAAGCTGAAACAGCCCATAAGGGTGTTTTGAGTATGTGAAGTGGCTGGAATGCTTTGACGGACCATACTAGCAGGCATGCATTCCGAGGCTCCTTCCTGCGGTAGCAGAAATCATCAGCAATTCAGTTCTCCGATGTTCCAATAACCACAGTTCCAAGAAAGAGCAAGCCATACTTCCTAGGAACCCTATATTCACAGGAGGCACCATCAGCCCACAAAGTCTTACCCCTAGGTAAGAGCTGTGAGCAACTGATAGCTGCTGGGGGAGGAAGTGACGATTTTCCTCAGGTATATGGCTTCTGGAAGGTTGTCCATGCGTCACTGGACAGTACTACACCGTATACGTATGGGTGGTTCTAAGTGGACTCAGTGGGTTGTAAAGAAAAGAAAGAGAAGAGGATATGAGGTTGGAAGGAGGCATGGAAGGGTCTGGAGAAATTGGAGGGTGGCTGTGGGGTTGTAGGTATGATCCAGACACATTATGTGCACGTATGAAATTCTCAATGGGTAGATTTAAAAACCCTGCTCTTGACTCTTCTAACGCCTGTGTTCTGACCATGGGGGCTTGTCCTCAGAGTTGCCTACATTATCCAGAACACCTTTGTGCGTCAGTTGCTTCATATCGTGCCCACCGCCCATCACTGTAATTCTCTCATCTCCATGAACATAGTCCCCCATGGCCTGTAGCTCTGTCTCCCTCATTTTTTTTTCCTTAGCGTCTGTGAAGCACGGGTCTCTGCTTCCGGTTCTCTCCTGCTTGAGATTCACCTGTGCTTCAGCTTCCTTGTTAGTTTCTTGCGGCCACCTTAGATGGTTAGGGGAATTTATTCTCTTGTAGCTCTGGGAGTCAGAAGTCCAAAGTTAAGCTTAGCTTTATACGGTTTTGTTCCCTGTGAAGACCTCTTGGTTTGTGGCTGCATCTTTAAATTCAATTGTTATTTTCCTTTAAGAGTATAGATGTTTTGCCTGCGGGTATGACTGTGCACTCTTGCTTGCCCATGGAGGATAGAAGAAGGTATTGGATCCCCGGGAGCTGTAGCTACAGATGGCTTGAGCTGTTATGTATGTGATAGGAACAGAACTCAGTTCTTCGGGAAGAGAAGCCAGTGCTCCTAACCACTAAGCAACCTCTCTAGTCCCCACATGGCTTTTCTTTATCTTTGTTCTATTCTCTGTCTTAAAGTCACTGTCACTTAAAGTCACTGCCATTGATGCAGTGCCGAGGAGTTCAGTATAACTTTATTTCTAGTATTGCCCCTGCAAAGACCCTATTTACACTTAAGCTCACATTCTACTATCCTCTGTGAATCTGAATATGGAGGGCACTGTGTAAGACCACAGCACCTGTGGGGGCTGTGTCCTGCTTCATGACATCACTGTCCATGGTTGATTGGATGACAGCTAACAGTGTTCCCTCCCTCCCTCCCTCTCCCTCTGTTGCCCCTGCCCCTCTCTGCAGTTCCATTCTGGAACTGTAGAACTGCTTTGCTTTGTCACTCCCTTCTGGCACCATGAACTAAAACGGTTGAAACCATGAGCTAAACTCCATCTTCCCTTCTTTCCATCCCCTCTCGGGTGCTGTATCCATGGCTAGAACCCGGCCAACACAGTAATCTCAGACGCTTGCTGTTCAAGGCAGTCAAGCTTTCTGAGTAGAAAGAAGAGGTCTGGGGGCAGGGAAAGGAAATGGGAGAGTATCATGGCCTAAATACACAATGCACATGTATGAAACTGGCGAAGAATAAAAGACTGAATAAACAATTTAAAAGGGTAAAACGGCTTCCCAGAAGAGTTCCCTTCCTAAAGAATGGAAATGTAGGTTACTTAATAGCTGAATCTTAGTTTCAAGATTTAGTTTTATTTAGTGTGATGTGTGTGTGTGTGTGTGTGTGTGTGTGTGTGTGCGCGCGTGTGCGCGTGCTCGCACACCCGCTCACGCTCATGTGCATTCATAGAACCCAGAAGAGGATGTCGGATCCTATGGAGTAGTAGTTACTGGTGGTTCTGAGCCACTTGGTGTGGGTGCTGGCAGCCATGCTCAGGATCTCTTCACTCCATAACGGATCCTTTAGTGTTCACGTCGCTATGTACAGACGGAAGGCATAGGTTAGCACCTCCTTCCCTCGGCCCAGCAGCTCTCTGACCTTCAATGCTACCGACCATTGGAGGCTGGGTATGTTTGTCCTCACACATGAGGCAGTAATCAATGGACTCCAGAGCAGAAATCCCTTCAAGAAAAATCCCAGTGATGGATCCGCCAGGGCAGGGGGGTCAGAGCACAGTGGATGGGAATAGATTCTGGAGCAGGGAGTGGCTCTCTTCCCCAGGGACAAATTCAGAATGTAACTTTTTTTTCCTTCATTTCTTTTTTTTTTTTCTTTATTAACTTGAGTATTTCTTATTTACATTTCGATTGTTATTCCCTTTCCCGGTTTCCGGGCCAACATCCCCTAGCCCCTCCCCATTCTCCCCCAATTACCGCCCTCCCCCAACAGTCCTGTTCACTGGGGTTCAGTCTTGGCAGGACCAAGGGCTTCCCCTTCCACTGGTGCTCTTACTAGGCTATTCATTGCTACCTATGAGGTTGGAGCCCAGGGTCAGTCCATGTATAGCCTTTGGGTAGTGGCTTAGTCCCTGGAAGCTCTGGTTGCTTGGCACTGTTTTTTTTTTTTTTTTTTTTTTTTGGTTCTTTTTTTCGGAGCTGGGGACCGAACCCAGGGCCTTGCGCTTCCTAGGCAAGCACTCTACCACTGAGCTAAATCCCCAACCCCGGCATTGTTGTTCATATGGGGTCTCAAGCCCCTTCAAGCTCTTCCAGTCCTTTCTCTGATTCCTTCAACAGGGGTCCCGCAGAACGTAACTTTTAAGACACGGTTAAACTCTCTATGGCAGTTTTAAAAAGGCAAAGAGTTGTTTTTTATTTTTAAACACCCTGCAAATAGTTCTGCTCAATAGAATTTCTGAACAAGGCATTTGGATGGCACATTAAAATTCTTCAGAGCTGGGAATCAGTTTCCTTCTTGCTATCTAAATTATTTCAATCGAAAGACAGAATCTAATTAAGCTAAATCCTTTAAGAGCATTAAACAATTCAATCTTCCTTTTTGTTCTGAAACTTTGCCCAAATTTGAAGACTGGTCTCCTGTGAATTGTAATGAACAGTTAGTTTCTATGAATACTTCTTCATAATGCTGTAATTTCCATAAAGAATCAAAGGGTATTTCCAAAATCCATTTCAGGTAAGCAGAAAAATCACATCTGGGATTTTCCTCTGGCACTGGTGTCAAAAACACTTGGTGGCGACACCTGTCAAAAGCACTAAGGTGAACAGAGATCCAAATTATATTTTTGAATAGGAACTTGGTGCACTTCTGTTTTATCAGCTGGGGCCGTTTTGGGCTGATTTGCTGACTTCTCACCCAGGCTACGTCTAGTCAGCCATGTCATCTTGTAAAGCACAATATTCCAGTCTTATTATTCCTGGTTTTATGGGTTATAATGGCATGGAATGAGCAGTACTATGAATGTCAAATTAGGGGGATGATCTCTCTCTCTCTCTTTTTTCCCGGCAAGGACCACTTTATTTTATTTTATTTTATTTTATTTTATTTTATTTTTTTGCTTCCTATGGCCAGCAGTCTTTTCTTTTAATAATCATTTTATTTGTTGACATTTCAAATAATATCCTCCTTCCTGGTTACCCCTCCACAGACACCCCCATCGCATCCCCCCTCTTCCCCTCCTCTTTGCCTCTATGAGGGTGTTCCTCCACCCACTTACCCACCCCACCTCACTGCCCTAGTATCCTCCTATGCTGGGGCATCAAGCCTCCACAGGACCAAGGGCCTCCCCTCCAACTGATGTCAGATAAGGCCATCCTCTGCTACATATGTATCTGGAGCCACGGATTCCCTCCATGTATACTCTTTGGGTGGTGGTTTAGTCCCTGGGAGCTCTGGGTGGTCTAGTTAGTTCTTCCTATGGGGTTGCACTCTCCTTAAGCTCCTTCGGTCTTTACTCTAGCTCTTCCATTGGGGTCCCTGGGCTCAGTTGGATGGTTGACTGTGAGTATTTGCATCTATATTGGTCAGGGGCTGCTAGAACCTCTCAGGGAACAGCCATACTAGGCTCCTGTCAGCAAGCACTTCTTGGCATCAGCAATAGTGTCTGGGTTTGGTGTCTGCAGATAGAATAGATTCCTAGATGAGGCAGTCTCTGGATGGCCTCTTCTTCAGTCTCTGCTCCAGTCTTTGTCTTTCCTTTGGACAGGAACCATTTTGGGTTAAAACTTTTGAGATGGGTGAGTGGCCCCATCCCTCAACTGGGGGCCGTGCCTATCTACTGGATATGGTCTCCACAGTTCTCTCTCCCCTTTGTTAGGCATTTTGGCTAAAGTCATCCCCATTGGGTCCTGGGATCCTCTTGCTTCCCTGGCATCTGGGACTTCCTAGTGGTTCTCCCTGTTCCTCCAAGGGAATGATTTCTTACAATTTTATTCAGTTACACATTTTTAAAAGTGCTTACCCTTTGGTGAGGTGGGGTTTTTTTTGTTTTTGTTTTTGTTTTTGTTTTTGGCATGGGGAGGGGGGCCATGTCATACTCCATCAAACCACATTCTCTTAGCAGTAAGAAGTAAGATGTTCCCCCTCAGGCTTGGTGTTTTCTTGAACACATTTCCAGCTGTTGATGGAGGCGTTGTGAAACATTTAGGGGTTGGGACCTTACTGAAGAAAGAGGGTTACTTTGGGCAGATCTGCTTTTAGCTGGACCAAAGCTAGGTTCAATTTTCCTCTGTCCTCTCTCTTGTCTTTCCCTGCCCCTCTCCTTCCTCTCCCCTGCTTCCTCCTCCTCTCTCTCCCTCTTTTCTGGGCAGGTACACATGTTCTTTCCCTTTTCCTCTCTTCCCTTCCTGTCCCTCAATAGAGTGAAGAGGTGAGGCTTCCCAGCCACATGCTCCTGCTGCCTTGGAGCCTCTGATTCCACGGGTTCCCTCTTACGGTGCAGTATGTCCCCTTAAACCATCGACCAGAATAGAGTCTTTCTCCCTTACATTGCCTTGACAGGTATTCCCACAAAGATTCCAGAAAAGCAGCTAATATGCATTCTCTCTACATGTCAACACTAAGAACACTGTCAGTGTTTTGGCCTGGAGCACAGAGCTGCTCTGCTGTAGGAAGGTGAGCCTGGAGTCCTTGGCTTCATCTTTCTCTCTCTTTCCCTTCAGGCATCCAAGGAGCCTGATAAAAGCTCTATTAAGGACATCTTTCTTTGCTCTCACCAAGGAGAATCAAACGACTTGTCTCTTTAGCGGGTTAAATGTGTCAGTTTTTATTAAGTGACTGCAGATGCGTGTGCAGAGATGGAGGTGGCTCCCTGAATGGTGGAGCTGAGCTGGGAGCTGCACCAGTTTGCAGCTCTGCAGAAAGCTGTTTGGTGTGGCTTTCAGCTGCAGAGGTCAGACACGGCTCTCGGGGTGTCTACTGGCTCTAGTGCCTGGTCAGAGCACATCCCATTATCATAGCAGAAACAACTGCAAGAAAGAAGGTGGGAGCAATGATACTGAACCGTCCACGAAAGCACTCTTTTGCTCAGTAGCCCCCCATCATCTGCTGCTGGGGACAACATACGATGACAGGGACTGCCAGCAGTAGGCCGGGATGGAGACATCTCAGAAGCCTGCAGAGCTCCTTGTAAAGTAGGGTGGCTTCTGGAACCCTGAGTATCAGGAGACACATCTCTCCACGGGACCCACCTTCTGAAATAAGAGGCTGCCTGCAGGAGGCCAGGATGGAGACATCTCAGAAGCCCGCAACAGGTCTTTGTAAATACCGGTTGTTCCCATTTCTCCTAACCTTAGCCCTGGATAACGGCTGTATAGATTTCATTTGTGCATGACTGCCTTTCAGTTGGCTTCGGTGTGCATAACCATTCTATTATATCTGACTTTCCTACTTCTTTCTTCCTCTGCTCTGGTGAATTATGTGAAATTAGATGTTCCTTGATGTCATGATTCTTAAACAATTGGAAATTGAGGCATAGGGGCACAGCACAGCACAGTCCTAATGGCCCAGGTGCATGCTGTGTGTTCTCATCTTGGAAACAATGTAATAACTGCACAATGGTAGTTCCAGATTAATGCTCGACTTGCAAAGAAACTTTAAAGAAATTATTAGAAAATGAATTAGGGCCAACATTGGAACCCTAAGGGGAAAAAAGTTATTGAAGTTAGGAAATAAGTTTTACATAACATTTGAGAGTGGTTCCTGGATAAGGAAGTATAGAATATATAAAATTATATACTAGTAAACTAAGTCAAAATACTGGGACTCTTAAGAGAGTCATTGTGTATAAGGATCAGAAAGCTAGTGGAACCACTGAGTTAAGGGTTGACTTGATTCTTTCTGGCCACTGCCTGACAGCTTTGCCTATGTCATTTATCATTAGAGCACAGGAAAATGTAAGTAGCTGACCTTGGAGCTTTGAGCTCTGAAGTATAATAAGTTAAACGTTAAAGTTTAAATAGTGATACATTTACAATTAGTTTTATTTTGGCCACAGACCTGGGAATAGGGGAAGCTTGAAACTTTGGGGAACAATTGTAATTCTTAGTTCTTTGGGGGATATGGTTATTCTTTTGAATTTGACTTGGCAATGATTATACAATGTTTTTTTCTACCTGCTTTTGGATTATCAATAAAAGACTGGGGCAAGAGAAAGGCTACAGAACATGTGAAGAGTAAATGAGAGAGAGCACGTAAAGAGTGAATGAGAGAGGGCATGAGGGAGTGAATGAGAGAGTAAATGAGAGAGTGAATGTGAGAGCAAATGAGAGAGCATAAAAAGAGAATGAGAAGAGAATGTAGAGTGAGTGAAGAGAGAATGTGAGGTGTGTATGAAGATTGTGTGTGTGAGTGAAAGGACACTGCATGTGGTGTGTGTGAGAGATGTGTGAGGTGTGTATGAAGAGTGTGTGTGAGAATGAAAGGGTAATGAACAGAGGTGTGCATGAATGTGGGAGTTTGAGAAAAGAAAACCGCAATAAAAAAAGCAGAGTGCGCAAGAGAATGCAGAGTGTGTGCAGCCTCAAGCTGAGAGAGAGACAGAGAGAGAGAGAGAGAGAGAGAGAGAGAGAGAGAGAGAGAGAGAGAAGACTTTAAGCCTTGAAATTGCCTGTCAGTTTGTATCCAAAGAGTAGTCTGTGTATATTTATTATGCGCCGTCCAGATGTCCCTGCTTCCAGTTGAGAACTCCGATCCTTTGTTGAGGCTGGACCCCGGCAATCCGCCTCACTGGAGAATTCCACTATAGAACCTAGGTTTTCTCAAGGACGGAAGAGTGGCCTTTTCCAAAACACGTGGCTGTGCTCCCATTTCTGTACCATGTGGATGTGAACATGATCTGGAGACATCTTTGTGATGTAACTAAGGTTTTGAGATTAGGGGTCATCATGGATCATGAGTGTGGACTATAAATCCAATGACAGGAATTATTGCAAAGGGAGAGTTGGGAAGACCAAGGGCAGAAGAAGGACCCAATATGGGGTCTAAGGGGCCCAGTGAGGCAGCTACAGCTAAGGCTCACTTGGAGCCATCCAGAGGTAGCAGAAACAGAAAGGATTCCCTGTACGCACTTTGAGGGAGCATTGCCTTGCAAGCACCTTGGCCTCACTGCTGGTCTCTGGAGTGTGAGTGGTTACCTCTCTGCTGCTAGAGGCCACTTGATGGACATTTTGGCTGCTGCTAAGGGTAAATATGGATGCAGCCCCTGGCCTCCTGGAGCCCAGGTTTAAGAAGGTTTAAAGTGATTTGACAGATAGGCAGGGACTCTGTTCTGTTCATTGCAAATAAGAAAAAGAGATGTGAATGGCTGAGAACAGAAATAAGAGAAAGAGGGAGGCTGAGAATGAATGGAGGCCCCACATTGACCCAGGAAAGAC
The DNA here is from genome assembly GCF_011064425.1 of Rattus rattus. NCBI lineage: Eukaryota > Metazoa > Chordata > Mammalia > Rodentia > Muridae > Rattus > Rattus rattus. The sequence goes on along the minus strand of NC_046168.1, from coordinate 47,428,085 downwards.
CAGCAGGCTTCTCTGATACCCTCAGCTGGCCTCATAAAAGGGCAGATTCCTAGTTCCATGCTTCTTCCAATGGGCAAAATGTATCAGCATCTCTCCTAAATTGGGAAGATCCTAAAAACTTAATTCACCTGAAGAAAGGACATGGATGTGCGAGCCTTCGTCATAGTGTTTTGGGGGAGACTGGGGAGAAGAGGCCATGAAGAGGGGGCAGGAATGTTAGGGAGAAGTGGGATCTAGAGGGTCAGGAGAGAAGGTACAAGGACAACTTAGGAAACTGAGGCTGGATGGGTTTCAAAGAAGACTTAGAAATGGCATATACTGCTGTTTCCTGGGGATGTGAGCTTCGGGCTGAAGTTATCTGGACTTGGGAATTTTGGGTCCTATTTAAGTATGGTTCTGAGCTCTCCATACAAGCCTAGGCTCCACAAGTCATCATGGTTCCCTTTGCACAGGAAGAAACCAGGATGCACCCTCCATGTTCCCTTCTCCAAGGGAGACTGTCCTCTAGAAGCCAAATAATAGACCAAAGGTTGGACGCTGTCATAGTTAGGGCTTTACTGCTGTGACCAAGGCAAGTCTTAGAAAGGACAACATTTAATGAGGGCTGGCTTACACATATAGAAGTTCAGTCCATTATTATCAAAGTGGGAACACGGTAGAGTCCAGACAGATGTGGGGCTTGAGGAGCTAAGAGTTCCATCTCTTGTTCCGAAGGCAGCTAGGAGAAGAATGGCTTCCAGGAAGCTAGGACAAGGATCTTAAAGCCCATGCCCACAGTGACACACTTCCCCCACCAAGGCCACACCTCCAAATAGTGGCCCCCACCTGGACCAAGCATCTTCAAATCACCACAGATGCAATCAAGAGGTCTGATTGTTCCCTCAGCTGCACATCCTCCGTGTTCCACCAGAAGAAAAGTGCTAAAGAGCTATAGCTGCCTATGCTCACACACAAGTCCTAACGGGTGCTGTGGTGTTTGAGGATGGAATATATTAGAAGTGGAAACTCTCAATAATAACAATGACACCCTCACATTTGGTAAAGACAGGAATGACCCTTGTCATTGATATGAAAAGGAGCAGGAATTTTAAGATCTGTTTATATGATTTGAAACTAATTGTGAAAGGGCATTGCCTTTTTAGCGTATTAGTATGTTTCACTTATGCATAGACTAAAGACAAACTGACATCATTCTTAAGTTTATGTTTTCCATGTGAATTTTTCTTAAATTAAATCAACATTTACTGGCAGTTCATCACACACAGTATCCAGTGGTTTCTGGGGAAAACAGTTATTTCTATCATTCTGCACCAAAGACAAGGGGTTCTGTAAGGTTCATGTGGAAATCAGTACATGGTCCTTCAGCATCTATGCTAGAGGAGAAAGCCACATGCCTCCCTCAGCATTTAGTGATGTCATTTATATGTAAAACAATGTTGAAAATGGTGCTTAAACAAGTGACTATTCTGCTGACTAGAGAGGATGAGAAGAAGTGTTTGTGGGTGTGAGTCCCATTTGGACTGGAGCATTACGGTTGGCCCAATCCCCATTCATCATTCATTGCATTATCCCTCTCCTGCATGCTAGATTCAGCTCTTGATAATAACTGAGGGGACTAAAGATAGGGTTTGTATGTGATGAATTTGGTCTTTTCAAATTGGCTTAATTTTAATATGCCTTCTTTTAGTTGACCAGGTAAAACTTTCAGGTCTTAGGGTAATACATGGCATCAGAACATGTGAAATGTCTTATGATGTCCTTGATGTTTGGTTAACTGTTTTAAACAAAAAAAAATATTGCAAATACCACAAGGAAGGGGGATGGCAGAGTGAGAAGGGGAGAGAGAGGAGAGGGGAGGAGAGGAGAGGGGAGGAGAGGAGAGGCGTTTTATACTCTCCCAGACTTATTAGAATTACAGTAGCAAACCAGGGAAGCCTTGATTGCTCTCACTATAGGCTGGGTGAGCCATTTGGAAATAGGCTATCAGTGGAAGAGGGGGCAGAGTACCCCAGCGAATTTTCCATCTTTGGGGCAAGTTGTACATCATCTGGAACACAAAGAAAAGTGAATTTGGCCACAATGGCATTCAAGACACTTCCTAGGGAGCATGACTGTAGATGCTTCAGTTTTATGTATGCAGCCTCTGACTCCCGTGCTCTTGCAGTAGCATCTCTCTGCATTGACTTTGTATACACATCCTCCAGGGCGAAATCTGATTGGTCTGGAGTTGTAGAAACCTTGTTTGCTATAACCTCGTTGCTATAGCAGTTGGGGTTGGAGGCCTTCAGGGTGTCTCACAGGGAGGGTGGGGTGGCTTGTTGAGAAGAATTACTTGATACAGCAGTCTAAAGCCAAGCAGCTCTGCAAGTGGAACAGGGCAAATGGGGATGCATGTTAGGAGTGTGGGGCATGGAGAAGCTGGGGGATATTTAAACCCCAGAAGGAATAAATGGAGAATCCCATCTAACGGCTGGACTTTGAGGGGGCTGCTCTTGAGGACCTGACCCTCCTGGGTCCAGACAGGTGTGGACAGTGTGGACCTTGAGCCAGAATCGTTGCCTTGGATCTGGACTTAAAGTACTGCTGTTGTGTGGCTTTTCAAACGCTGTCCAGCTAGAACAGAGTGGGTAAATTTTACTTCTTCCATTAGATATATGATGGATCAGTTTTAGAAAATTTTATTATTTCTTAAGATGTTTGCACACACACACACACACACACACACACACACACACACACACACACACGCAGGCACGCACATGCAAACTTCATTAGAGTGACAACTCAAAATTTCCCAAAGGATTCCCATTATCATTGATGGTAGTAGTTCTAAATTTTATGAGTAAACAGCCAATATTAGCTGAAATCTTTCTGAAAAGGAGGAGCAGGCAGGGATGGCGTCTTTCAAGACATTATTTCCTATGATGTGACTGAGCAATGCACTGTTGGGTTAGCGTAAGTTAACTAATCGAATGAAAAGACCTGTACACATATGAGGTATGGGTATTGACAAGAGTGGACACTGTGCTGTAAAATAGAGCTGGGAACAATGGAAAACCATCTGGAAAGGAGGCTCCCAAATGTCTCTCTTCAAGATGGAGGGTAGTTCTGCTCAGATATAATGAAATCAAAGAACTCTAAGAAGAGGGATTGAACCAGACTGGATATACCTGAATATATAACAGTATTATTTTAAATGAAAACTTGAAAATGATTAACTCTTTGGTCTGGTTTGCGCCAAACATTGCCAGTTAGTTTTTCCTCTTTCCCTATCAAACATCTTTAGCACCAGTTATCCCAAGGTCCTTCGTCCTGAGTTTACCTTGTGTCTTTTTTTTTTTCTTTTTTTTCCAGAGCTGGGGACCAAACCCAGGGCCTTGCGCTTGCTAGGCAAGCGCTCTACCACTGAGCTAAATCCCCACCCCTACCTTGTGTCTTAGTTAAGGTTTCAGCTGTGAGCAGACACCATGACCAAGGCAACTCTTATAAGGACAACATTTAATTGGGGCTGGCTTACAGGATCAGAGCTTCACTCCACTGTCATCAAGGCAGGGATATGGCAGCATCCAGGCAGGCATGGTGCAGGGGTTGCTCAGAGTTGTACATTTTCATCTGAAGGCTGCTAGCAGAAGACTGACTTCCAGGCGGTTAGGATAAGGGTATTAAAGCCCATGCCTATAAGGACACACTTCCCAATAGTGCCACTCCCTGGGCCAAACATATACAAACCATCACACCTTATGACTTAAAATGTGGTACCAGGAAGACAAGAGCTCTGCTTGATACTTTCCATACTCTCTAAGTATGAACTTTTTTGGATAAAAGTCATTTAAACTTGGGAGTGGTGGTTCACGCTTGTCACAGCACTAGAGAAATTGAGGCACGCAGATCAAGAGTTTAAGGCTAGCCACGACTATTTAGCAAGATGTACTAAACTGGGTGAACAGATGGGGCAGGGGTGTCGGGGTGGGGCAGACAAACTTCCTCTCAATAGACTACCATATCAAGAACCCATCTGAAACCTCTCCACCCACTCCAAAGTTGGAAGAAACACCAGTGAAGAAACCCTACACTGAAGCTCCTGAGGATAAGGAAAGAGGTTTCTAGACCTTTCTAATGTATAGAGCATGTATTTGTATGATCAAGACTTCCAAGGGGAAGGCCACATTTAACAAATGCTCAAAAAAAAAAAAAAAAACAAAAAAAAAAAACACTTCCAATAGAAGAAGATATGTATTTTTGTATGTTTTGACATTTGGACAAGCCAAATTAGATATTTTTCTTGTGAACTGTTCTTGCAAATATGTAAAATTAGAGCTTTGTTCAAACACATCAAAACACTTTTATGAGCCTCTTATACATCTACTCAATTCACTTAAGAGTTCCACTCTTCTCCAACCTCATAGGTAGCAATGAATATCCTAGTAAGAGCACCAGTGGAAGGGGAAGCCCTTGGTCCTGCCAAGGCTGGATCCCCAGTGAACGGGACTTTTGGGGAGAGGGTGGTAATGGGGGAGAAATGGGGAGGAGATCACCAGTAGAGAAGGGGACGGGGAGGGGTTAGGGCTATGTTGGCCTGGAAACCAGGAGAGGGAATAACATTTGAAATGTAAATAAGAAATGCCGAATTTAATAAAGGTGGGAAAAAAAAAAAAAAAAAAAAAAAAGAGTTCCACTCTTCTTCTGATGTGTAAAGTATCAGTCCTGAAAGAGCTGGGACATCCATGGTGCACCAAGAGTTCTGGGATGTCTCCTGTAACTCTGGCTCGGTCACCCTAAGCGGCCTCAGAATGGGCGGTCTGACATGCTGAGACCTGTGAGGACCCATGCCTCTAGTGGCAAAGGTGGAGTGAACCATCCCCTGTTCATGCAGTGTGCTTTCTCCCTTAGCACTCGGGGGACATACACTTATTCCCAGGGACGAGAGTGCATGCAGCCCTTTCCACAATGTATTTATCATCTGACTTAATACTCTTAAATACTTCACAAATTTAAATTTATCTCAAATTAGATTCCATAGTAAATAAAAATGCTTCTGACATGTTTTTGTTAGTTTAATCTTTATTCTGTTGATTATATAAAAGCCATACAATATTAAATAGCATAAAATATTGACGGTGTTACTTATGTGGTGTATAAATTTTAGTAACAAAGGTTTACCATGAATGTAGAGCTGAAATACGGTCATGATCGGCAAGTCAAGGATAATACAGAATTTGCTACATCTCATGATTTTTCACAAGATCTGCTTCTCCAAACTCATGAACACTCACTCACATTGCACTTCCTTTCTATGTGACACACTTTATTCTTGTTTTTTTGAACAAATTCTGGAAGAGAGTTGTGAGGGTCGCAGTGAGAACGGATCCCTTCATTCTCGGCAGGAAGCACCGCACCAGCTTGAGGCTTTTAACTTTGGTGGAAACGGTTATCTTCAACAACAATAGATCTTTTGGGAGCCACGTCCACATATATATATCGAAAATCAAACTGGCCACTCCTCGGGTTCTGAAAAACATGTAGATGTTATTATTCTTTGCAGAGCTCCCTGGACCCCACTGACCCCGACTGACCCCGGGACCTGAGGCTGGCGCACCTCTTCCACTTCTGCGTGTACCGTTCCTTGCTTCCCTGGCTCAGAGCCCTCGATGTAGAATTTCACGCGGATGCGCTTTAGCCCGTTGTTCGCATATTCAGTAAAGCTGTTGAGAAAACGCAACGATGCGCCTCCAGGTTCTCTTTCCTCAGAGATTACCCCGGAGCTCTCCTGAGGACCCCGCATTACCTGACATGTTGTCTCCGCCCACGTCTCGACATTTCCCCATAGCCTTTCACAGGCTCGCCAAAGACACTGATCACCTGCAGGATAGAGACTACTCTTACTTACTCAGTGTGACTCTTTTAATGGCGCCTATGTAAGTATTTTCTGACCGTCAGGTCACAAGTTATTTGTATGCTCACGCCAAGTGATTTTTTTTTTTTTTTTTTTTTGGTTCGGCAGGTCTAACAAGTTATTTACCACTGAGCTCAGCCCCACGCCAAGTGATTTTTAAGGGGGTAAAAAAAAAAAAATCAGTATTGTGAGGGCCCTTGACTCAAACAAGAAAACTAGAGAAGGGGTTGGGGATTTGGCTCAGTGGTAGAGCGCTTGCCTAGGAAGCGCAAGGTCCTGGGTTCGGTCCCCAGCCCCGAAAAAAAAAAAAAAAATAAAACTGGGGAAAAGGACATCATGTAAAAATCATACTGTAAATAACTTAGGGAAAGTTATTTCCTGCACGGCGACAGATATGGGTCACTCTGTGGTGTTACTTGTAGCTTCAGAAGGATACAGGATGAGGGGGAGTTCTCTCCTCTCCTTACAAGAAACAATCAAGCAGAAGCTTGGAAGTATTTTTCCACTGACACTCATACTGAGATAAAATGGGCGGGCAGTAAGTGAAATTATTAGTAGGTGTCGGGTGTCAAGTAGTAAAAGTTACAAGGTGGAAATAAAAACTTAAAGCCCCATGTACATACAGTGAAGGTAAAATATCAAGTAGTGACATGGTTAAAATAAACCAGTCGCAAATCTTTTCTTCCTCATGAGAAAATATGTTTGGCATAGGAACGTTTTGTTTTGAATTTTCAAGGCGAATATTTTAGAATATTCTCTTAAAAACACAAATTGAACATAACGCTAAACATACTGTATTTTGTCTTTTTGCTGTGTGTCCTTGTTAGTGCAAGCATATTAGAAAAGGAAAGTTGTCAGATACCTAAGATCTAAGAAAGGGAATAAATATCCAAAGAATTAATAGGTCAAGCCTAGCAGTGTTAGATTAAAATTATTAATGGTAAGGCAGGCATATGGCCTGGCAAAAAGTGGGACCTTAAACATACGACCTGTTGAAGTCTAAGGACGGTTCTATTTGTGTTAATCTGAACATGCCCGAGAGACTGAGCCTGGGATTACTAGAACAGTTGGGATGCCTCCTGGAGACCACCCTTCCCTGGATGCCCACTGACTACAGTGGAGTGCCCTAAATGTAGTCTCTGTCAACTTTTAACTCTCTCAGCTACACTCTGTGGTTTAGGACACAAAATAAAGGATGCCAGCGACACTGGCACAGCGGGGAGGAGGAGAGCATGCGCAGTGACCTTTGGGTGCTAGGGTCAAAGTGCCTCAGAGAACAGAGACCTAAAAACAGAAAAGCAACCTATTGCCTTAGTACAGTGTGGAGGCATGGGCTTCAGAAGGGATTCATTCCTCCTCCCTCACACGATCATCGGGGGAACTAACCTCGGGGTGTGTTCTGCATTTTCCTAAGGCTTTCCCATAGATGATGTTAGGACTGGATGAGGAGAACAGTTCTTTGAAGATCGTATATAACAAGCTGCCTGAAAAAGCAGAGGGAGAACGCAGTGAAGTGAAGCAGTGGGGTGAGAGGCTGTGGAAAGGTACTCAAGTGCTTGCTGGGTCTGTAACCTGTAATGCTGACTCCAAAGAGCACCACTATCAGGTAGGTGACGTCTCTCCCGGCTTCTTTCACTGCAAAGAGAAAACGTCGATAGGTTACACGTGTATCCACAGAGCTGTGGCCTCTGGAGGCTTCAGGTGTTCCTAGCAGGGAGCAGTTGTGTCCAGACCTAGAGCACTGCTCTCAGTAGCTCATCTCAAATGCTCCCAAGCTTCAGAAGAACCCCTCACCCCAGTGCAAACCAGGCCTAGTTCTGCTTAGCTCCCAAGGCCAGAAGAGAACAGACCTGTTTAGTGTGGCATGGCTATGCACGGGGCCTAGGAACCTCTGGATTTCTGTCGCTGATAGATACTGCTTCTGTTCTAGTAACATAAAACCCTTATCGATCTCTCAGAGTGAGAATGGTCACAAGATGAGGCAACGTGTACACAGGTCTATCCTGTCCAGATCAAGGCAACGCTTAACCCATCCCAAAGACCCCACTGAGTGGTGCACAAAACCAAAGAACTGAGCTTGGAATTGAAATGTAGTTGGTTGGGAAGATTGATGAATCAAATAAACTTACAGAGATTGTTTTTATTTTTTTCTGCACTAAGTAAGTATATGAACACATGGATTAAAGAGCAGTTTGGGGAGATAAGGTAATCAATCAAAGGGGAGTGAGTACAGACACATTATTTACATAAATGCATGTTCTATGTGAAAAGCTACATCACAAGCAAAGTCTGATTATGAGAGCGCTTTACTTCTTTGGTCATTTATATGTATGTACAGTCACATGAGGAACCCAGATTTTTCTAACTTCAGTCTTTAAATTTTTATTTTTTCCAAGAAATCAAAGTTTAACAGGTGGTATTTTTTTCCCTCTACTTTTTTCACAGGTACAATGACATATAATAAAATTACTTATTTAAAAGTCATTTCTAGAACATACTTTTGGTTTTTCAGTACAGGCTGTGAACTTGAAATGTGTTCAGGGGGCTGGAGAAATGGCGCAGTGGTTAAGAGCATTTGCTGCTCTTGTAGACATCCAGAATTCAGTTCCCAGCAACCATATCTGGTGGCTCACAATTGCCAGTAACTTCAGCTTAGGGGCATCTGATGACTTTTTCTGGCTTACTTCTTTACCTATACTCATGTGTACACACACACACACACACACACACCAGCAACACTAGCAATAATAAACAAATCTTTAAAGAAAACACTACTTCAAATAATAGAAAGATTGTCATCTACCAAAAATCGTAGATATTATGGGACTGATCTCAGCAGTAATTGCTTCACAAATCCTATCTCTTTACCAGGCTCTGAGGCTGAGGGCTGGAACACGAATCTCTCTATTCCACTGTCCATAATGTCATAAACTACATATCAGTAGACACCGCAATGAGGCCCCAAATTGAGAGGACAATAACAACTAGACTAAGACATAACCATATTTTTTCCTGCTTTCCAAATCAGGTCATTGGCCTAAACGCCTCAACCTCCTGTTCTCCCCAACACTCTGTCGTGACCTAATAATTTCCTATTCCTTGTGTTTCTGCAGTTCTCCACCTCTCTTTCAGTGGGTCCTATCCTGGAGTGCAGGCACTCCCAGAAGTGGGGAGCACAGGAGCTGACAGTCTTAATCCTAGATACTATTTTTTTCTTTTTACCTTTCTGAGATGTTGAGACACCGGTTTCCTCTCTTTGATTCCTGTTAATAGACACTTGCTTGCTACTGTCCTCCTTTGCTTTCCGGGGGTCCGGTCCTTGTGTGCAGAAGGTTTTCTGGGTGAACCCGAGGACAGTTCTAGGTTGCCCTGTTTCCTTCTGCTCTCGCAGCCCCCATCTCAAAGGCTGGGTTTTCAAGCAAGCTTTGGTGAGTACAAAGTGTGGCAACAACAACTGCCTGCCCAACGACCCGTGCAGCTTCTCCGCATGCCGAACAACTCGTAGAAAAGCACAAATCATGTTCACAAACACTGAGACTTCCGGACTGCAACTTCTAAAGGTTCGTAATCCACACACTCAGGCGGACAAAACGTGAAACCAAATCATTCACATTACATCCTGTGTCAGGCGGATATCAAGATGAATAATCTACAAGAGAAGTTAGGTACACTTTATTTTTTTTTCTCTCTTGAATTAAAATGCCCTATTTACCGTCCTACTGACATTCACATCTTGCCCGCCATGCTTTCGCAAAGCATCCCGGGAAACACCAGACATCCCGGGAATCGCAGTTTAAGGGCTTCACACTTTCCTGTTCAACTGCAGGAAAGGCAGGCAGGATGGACTACATCTCCCACAATGCCACGCAACAAGAACGGGCCCATCCTGTTTTCTCAGACGCTTCTGCGCGGATCGTTGCGCGTGCGCTGTGGCCCGGTTGAGGCAGGCATGTTATTGGTATCCCTGGTCCAATGGCCTCTTGGCTTAGACAGAACTTGCAAAAGTCGGATTAGTTGCAAATTGCGTGTCCTCATAGTCTTTTTATAGAGGACTGTGCCAACTGGGAAGTTCATGTCGTGGGTCTGCCATAGTTATTAGAAAGTGACAATTTCAGCGCTTGTTTCTTCTCAGGAAGACAGCTAGCAAACGTAGCTAAGCCGGGCCATACCAGGCTAACGGGCCAAGAACCGGCGTCAGAATGACTGGGGCGTGGGAAAGAAGCCGGGCCCGGGATTGTCCCGAACCACGACGTTCGAAGAGCAAAGGAGGTGTTCACAGAGAAACTCAGTCTACGCATGCGCGAGCCCGGTCCGGGTTTTGCGCACGCGTGAGGGGCAGTGCTGTGCTTCTCAGTCGCTCCTCCAGAAGGTACCTTTAGGTCTCCATGGCGACCGGACGCGGTCGGATGCTGAGGCCTGGAAGTTTCGGCCTCCAGGCTCTGCGAGGGTCCCTTCATGGTGGGGGCACTACCTGGGGCAGCGCGGGGCTGGCCGCGGGGCGCTCCGGGTTCAGGTGACGCTCGGGGCTCACGGGTGGGTCTCTTCAGTATCCCACCCCACAGCTCTTTCTACTATCAGTTCTACTATAGCATGTGACTCCTGCTACTTTTTAACGCGGGAAACATTGTCAGAATGGCAGAGGGAAACCTCTCTATCCTGGAAACTAGGGTACCTCAAGTTAGGACACAAGTAAAGTTACTTCCTAAGGAAGTGATGTATGTTACCAAGCATTCCATTCATTCATTAGTAGGCCCTATGGCTCTAAGGCTATTTTCAGCTCCCGGGAGACTACAGTAGTGCACATGTGAAGACAGGAGCGGACCTACTGCTCGCACGGAACAAGGCTTTCATGTAGTGTTCTTGCATTTTAGTGATTTTAAAATGAGAATCAGCCGTAGCGCTTTTAAACTCGGAGTAGAAAGTATTCATCAAAACCTAAGGACATTTTGTGCACCTCTCCCACCATGCCAAGTTTTCTAGACAGTCACATTTTGTTATGCAACTCTGTTCTGGTTCGTTGTATTCCCATTACGTGTAAGGAAGGGCCTGCAAGATGACCGTTCTGTCTTCAAGGTTAGTTTTCCATTTTTCTCAAGGAGTGCCTTTAAGCCAAAGTATGTTCCTCTCTTACAGCGAGAGAATGGAATTTTAGGGCACAGGGAAAGGGCCTCCCTGAAGAATCTTCATTCACCCAAACAAGTACCTTACTAAATTTATTTTCTTGTGACTGTTTAGAACACTGTACCCATCACACCAGTCAGGTCACCAGCCGGAGGGATAGTGTTACGAATTTACTTTTTTTTTTTTTTTTTTTAAGACAGGCTCTAGGTAGCCCTGGCTGTCTTAGAACTCACTGTGTAGCTCAGGCTAGCCTTGAACTGCCTGCCTTTGCCTTGTTAGTGATAGGATTAAAGGCTTGTGCCACTACACCTGTTCTGCAACGATTTTCATTCCTGAGGATTTACATTTTATTCCTAAGGCTTCTTGACTGATATGGATGTAACAGTCATGTCCATTTTGCTTTCTAAGGATCCAAATGTCTTTGTGTAGGTGTAAAAACAACCTGTTAACAGGGTATGTCAGCTGCTTAAGTTATCCCACTCCCACCCCAACTCTGAGGCCATGTCCTATATCCTTTCTAGGTTGTCCCGCTTTCAGAAAGATGGCACTTTGTAGTGTTGTTATCATAGCTCTTGACTGAGTTTTCATAATGCCGGACTCGTGACAGAATGGTGACAGCATTTGCTGACCTCTAAATGGAATACTTGGACTTTAATTTCCCTCTGTTTCTAAGACTATCCTTTAGTTCCTTAGACTATCCTTTATTCTGTAGGACAAGATGAGTTGATTATGGGTCTCTCTATTTCGGTGTAAGTTCAGTGGACTTTCTGATAGAGCAATGTTAGTAAAGGGCTGGCATGATGGTGTGGGAACCTGCTCTCAATCAGTGAATTGGTCCCATACAGATTTTCATTGGTAAAGAAACGTCAGCTGCTAAGACTAGAGTGATTGTGCTTCCAGTACTTGGGAATTAGAGGCAGGATGATCTCTGAATTCAAGACCAGCCTGGTCTAGTCAGTTCCAGGACAGCCAGGACTTATTCACTAGTCCTCATTTAATGCAAAAATGTGAACATTTGTAAACATTATATGCTGTAAGAAATACAGTAAATAGTATATGTTGTAAGAAATACAACAGAATGGATAACAAGCTGGGTTAATTTATACCTAGTCTGATTGGACTCTTTTCATACTAACAAGCATAATCTAAAATTTATTATTTTATAGATATGTTAAACTTATTCTAAGCTACCAGGCAGAATGTACATTCAAGGATGTATTAACTGGTAGTACCTTGTTCTTCTGTCTGGACCTTGGGACTTTGGTGGATTCCACATAGAGCTGTTTGAAGATATCTGTGCAGCTCACTGATTGTTTAGTGGGGTGACCTGTGTCAATGACAGATCAGTGTTAGTAAGAAATGGAGATAGCTTTTCAGTCATGCTGAGATTGGCCTGAGTCAGTGCTAGTACGAAACAGAGATGTGCCTTTCAGTCATGCTAACATTAAGCTGGTAAATATTTGAAATGGTAATAAGCCCCGAAAGGGTTATAACGAAAGTTCTGGGGATGCTCCACTGCTAGCTTGAGACCACAGTAGCTTTAATTATCTATTTGGAGACACAGTGTGTATTCTGTGAAATGAGAGGTCTCTTTTAAATGCAGAAAACACACAAACAAGAAAAGCCATAAAGATGTCTATAGTAAAATACCCTTGATTTTTTTTCTTTTTTCTTTTTTTAAAACAAATGTAGCATGCAATCAGTTTTAAAGCATTTAATACACTCCCTTGTGCAGAATATGTCTGTAGGGCTCTGGTACTGGGGCGCACTTCACAGCGATCTCGCCCGGCTAGGTGCATGGGTTCAGGCCAGGGGAGAGAACTTGGACGGGGAGGGGGAATAGTTTTCACTGCCCCTAGCTGCAGGTCCTTCTCCTTTCTGCTGCTGCCTGCAGCTTCAGTTGCTCTGGCTAGGCAGACTGACTAGCCAGCAGGAGACTGACTAGCAGGAGAAGGGTACAGGGGAACTTCTGGCAGCAATTTCAGGGAGAGCAGATCTCTTCCCCAAGCAGTGGTGTTACAGCTCTTAAGCCAGAAGCTCTCAGGTGATGGAATAATTCCTGCACACCTTTTATTCTGAACACGGCACTTAAGTACAGTTTTTTGGATGGGTCAGTGTCTGACAGCAGGTACTTCCTGTTGGTTTGGCCCGAGAGCTTGGGAAGACCTCATCTACATATTCAGGGGCGTGGTCCTGTTTCTATGACTGATCTGCCTTGAACTTATGTGACCTATGGTCAAGTCCTCACCTGTGGAGGAGGGGCTTGGGCCATTGCTCTTTGTGACTGCTCTGTCTCAAACCTCTCTACAGGGGTTTGTGGGGGTGGGGGTGGCTGCTGCTAGTGAGGCCCTGATCTGGGATGCTGGGAATGCACCTGCCATCCCTTTTAGGGTCTCTGGGGATTCGACCTGTCCTGACCAGGAATCAGGGTATCTTTCACTGCCAGCTCCATAATTCCTCCTTTTACTTTTTTAAATGAGAGGTGTCATTTATAGTGAAATTTTTACATGGGATTGGAGTATCAAAAGAAAACACTAAATAGGTCAGAGGGGTAGTGCAACTAAGCTAGAGTGGTAACAAGGGATCAGGGTGGGGGTTGAGAGGACAGAGGATCATTGAACCAAGTAATTGTCCCATGGGTTGTACAGTTTGAGGGTATTAACATTGGTTTTAAACAACATTAGATTAATCTAGCTAGACATCATGTTTTCCTTACTATGGTGTAACTTTCCCCAAGTTCAGTAGCCATTTGGCTTTGGCAAGAGAGTTCTTCTGTAGCTGGAAGATCCCAAGTCTGTGGGTCTCAGCTGTCACCTGTGGATCTCAGCATGTGTCTCAGGAGTCTTCAGTCAGATGAGGTGTCTGGAGGAAGGCAGCTTTGTTGTCCCAGACAGGTCTGAGGAGATGGGATTCAGTCTTGGTTGGATCTGTGGGAGCAGCACTGTAGGTAAACCTGGAGTGTGGTCACAACAGTCTGGCTTTTCAGAGGTTGAAGTAGACTTGGGATGAATGGCAGCGGAACATAGAGAGGTCTCCCTGGAGACGACTTTGTGGCTCTGCAGGCACAGGACCTCTTTACAGCCCCTAGTGGCAGCGGGACTTCTCAGGGCAGGCCTGAAATTAGAAACCATTGCAGGGAGGAGGTCTGGGAAGGAAGACTAATTGGCTAAGCTTCTAGGCTTTTAGGTATCTCATTATAGTGAAGATCTGCCTATTGTTAATGAGGAACATTTGCAAGCATGGCTGAGATGTGTGGTAACCCTCTTTGTGGGGAACCCAGACTTGTATGGTTTTGTTAATTGTCCTCAAATCTTATAGCACCAGCTGTTCTTTTATCAGCTGTGTGAGGGCTCTAAGCTTCTCCCTTGATCAAGGTCACTATGGGACCCAGATGGCTTCATTGGAGACCCAATCAAGGCATGAATTATTAAATCTAACAGTGGTCCTTAGAATTTGGGGTGATTTGGAGGAGGGTTTTTAGGGTCTTCTTGGGTATTCCATTGTCTTTATAGGTAATATCTTTGAAAGAATAAAAAATACAGTCAAAAAAGTCAGAAGTTTAGAAATGCTGTCTCACCCCTAAGAAGCCCTAAATACCTCAAATTCTAGACCCTGCTCTCTGCCTGTAAGTAAAAGGTCACATTTCTTGAGCCTGCTCTCCCAGGAACTAGATAAAAGGACTTAAGATAAGGCCCTTAGATGTGCGATTCTCGACCTAGTAAAGATAACAGAAAGCTTCTCCCAGGAACTAGCTGACCATAAAGTTAGATTAAAATCTTAGAGAACAACCTTGAGAAGCAGGAAGCTTCTCCTAGGAACTAGTGGATATAAAGTTAAGCAATCTTGAGAGACAGGAAGCTTCTCCTTGTGATTTTCCAATGATGGGTTGTGGCTTCTTCCTTTAAATACCCCTTCTCCCAGCTACTGGTCGTTGAACTCCACTGCCCCTGCGTGGGATACGACTCCAGTGCAAATTACAGCAAGGACGGTCTTATGTGAGTTCTTGGGGGGTTGTGTTATCCCGAGACTTGAGTGAGGGTCTCCCCGCTCCAGGGGTCTTTCAATCTTCTGTCCTAATGTGGTCTTTTTCTGGTTGGGTGTTAAGCACTCCCTCTAAGATTTGTAAGATAGATCTCCCTAGTAGGATGGGAGAGGTGAGGTAAGGGAAGAGGCTGGGGGTAGATCCTTTGTTTTTTAATGGAGCCCTGCCCTTGGGTGGGGGGGAGGGGCAGGAGGAGCAGCAGTTTGTTTATTGTCTCCTTTGAAACATTAGGGGGTCCGACACAGGGCATGGCCGCTTGGGGATACAGGACTCAGGAAGTTTAGCTGCCAGGTGGATGTCAGGCTGTTGAGCTGTGGGAAGCTGCAGGACACCGCCCTGCTCCAGGGGTGGGGAAGCAAGGTCTGGGGGAATTTTTTTTTTTTTTTTTTTAATGTGGTGGTGAATTGTTCTTTATAGAAAAGAGGAGAAATGCTTTGTCCAATGGGAACATTCTCTTGGCCTGTCAGCTTTGGGGGACTCCACAGAGGTCCAAAACACTAAGCCTTCCCACAGCTTTAAGACCTGGCAGCCGCCCTGTAGCTTCTACGTGGCTGGTTTTCTTTTTGTTTTAAGGAGAGGTCAGATAGAGAGTCTTGACCAATGCCTGATGCAGGCTGTGGGATTTAGACAGGGGCCAGAGGGACCTTCAGCCATCACCACAGAGAGTAGCTCTGACTGGGAGGCTTCAGTTGTCCCTTCAGCTTGTCCAAACCCACACGATGGTGCTGACTGAAAGGTGCAGGAAAGGATAGGTTTCTGGTCTCCAGAGTTGGGGAGGGAGGCTCACCTTCCTGCAGTATCTGTCCCTGTAGTTGTGTTGTGAAGTACCCTGTTGTGGGCACCAGTTGTAGGGCTCTGATGCCAGGGCTCTCCCACGGAGATCTCTCACCTGGGTAGCTGTGTGGGTTCAGGTTCGGGTAGAGAGAATTAAGGCAGGGAGGGGGAACAGCTTTCACCGATCCCAGCTGCTGGTCCTTCTGCTGCTGCCTGCAGCTTCAGTTGCTCTGGCTAGGCTGAGCCAGCAGGAGACTGACTAGCTGGAGAGGGGTACAAGGGAGCTCCTGGTGGTGATTTCAGGGAGAGCAGATCTCTTCCCCAAGCAGTGGTGTTACAGCTCTTAAGCCAGAAGCTCTCAGATGATGGAATAATTCCTGCACACCTTTAATTCTGAACACGGCACTTAAATACAGTTTTTTGGATGGGTCAGTGTCTGACAGCAGGTACTTCCTGTTGGTTTGGCCTGAGAGCTTGGGAAGACCTCACCTCATCTATATATATATTCAGGGGCGTGGTCCTGTTTCTATGACTGATCTGTCTTGAACTTATGTGACCTATGGTCACATCCTCACCTGTGGAGGAGGAGTTCGAGGCGCTGTCCTCTGTGACTGATCTGCCTTGAGCCTATGTAATCTGTGGTCATGTCCTCATCTGTGGAGGAGGGGCTTGGGCCATTGCTCTTTGTGACTGCTCTGTCTCAAACCTCTCTACAGGGGTTTGTGGGGGTGGGGGTGGCTGCAGCTAGTGAGGCCCTGATCTGGGATGCTGGGAATGCACCTGCTATCCCTTTTAGGGTCTCTGGGGATTCGACCTGTCCTGACCAGGAATCAGGGTACCTTTTACTGCCCGCTGCCCCATATCTGTCATTAAATGTATTTGAAGAATATACTGGTAAACGAGCTATAGTAAATGTTTTAGTCAAAGACAGACATACCTGTTTGATGAATTAGGGAAAAGACTTTCGTACCGTTTTCTCTGGTGCCAGAAAGTACCTACCTACCTGGTCTTTAACTGTTTAGAGAGAGGATTCCATAATACACATTAATATACAGTTTTTATACACATACTTACAAAAAAGATGACTGCTCATTTCATGAGATTGTTGGAATAGGCTTTCATAAATTTTTAGCAAGTGAGTTAACCTTGGTGTGAACTGCTTGGCTCAGGCTGCTATGTTTTCCTTGAATGCTAGGCATCTTGTAGAGTTCTGCTTCTCAGAGGCATGCCCTCAGATTTGGGCCCAGGGCATAGACATCCTCTTTCCTTCCTTTCTTTCTTTTCTTTCTTTTCCTTCTTCCTTCCTTCCTTTCTTTCTTTCTTTCTTTCTTCCTTTCTTTCTTTCTTTCTTTCTTTTTTAGATTTATTTATTTATTTTATGTACAGCATTCTGCCTGCATATGTGACTGCAGGCCAGAAGAGGGCACCAGATCTCATTACAGATGGTTGTGAGCCACCATGTGGTTGCTGGGAATTGAACTCATGACCTCTGGAAGAGCAGTCAGTGCTCTTAACCACTGAGCCATCTCTCCAGCCCGACATCCTCTTTCTGATATGTAAAATTAACACAAAGACTTTGGGAGGAAATAGTAAATGATTTAAATAGAAGTCTTCATAAGACATAAGTAGATAAAGTATTAAGAGAATGTAGAAGATATACTGAGGCCTGCCTCATGTACATGGTTACCACCAAAGCTTGTTCTTATAACTATATCTTAACCTTGGTGTGTGTGTGTGTGTGTGTGTGTGTGTGTGTGTGTGTGTGTGTGTGTGTGTATACATGTGCCTACTTTTCCTTTAGAGAAATAAAAAGTCTATTTAATACTGAACTATGGCCTGCCGGGGGCCACCCAGACAGGTTCTGGTGGAAGGCAGCATGGGGTATGGCATCAGTGATGCTATGACTTCAATTTAACTCTCCCTTGCTATTCAGGGTCCAAAAGCTGATGGCTCCTGGCAGTTAACTGATAGCAGCATCAGAAAAGGGAAAAGAAATTTAGTTACTTGGGTTCTTTTCTCTTTGACTTAGGGAACCTCTCTTAGCCAGGCAAGAGGCTCTGAGTTTGTTAGAGAAGAAAAGAAAAGAAAAGAAAGAAAAGGAGAGAAAAGAAAAGAATAGAGAATCAGACACATAAGCACAGGCATCTTGGATGAAGCAGAAAAAGGCTACAATGCTATTTTATTGTTCTTAGTTTTTATACCTTCTCAGGATAATTGATCACATTTTCTAAGCACCTTTACATTTTAAAAGTTCATGGCAATAGTTTATGTCATAGGTTGATAAGGTTTCGAGAGTTACAGCAGAATTGTTTACATGTCTTTCCATTAAGAATAGTACCTGACTAGTATCTGTTTTCTAGCTCTATAAGTTCATTATAAGTTTAAAGTAATAATTTTTATGTCATAAGTTAGCAGTTTTTTTCAGGAGACAAATTATCTGTTTGTGTCTTATTATTTTGAAGTCTTATATAGATAAACTAGTCCATCATTTATTTTCTGTCCTTGTACCTATAATAAATTGCCCATTACCAGTTTATGACATCCAGTTACCAGATAGTGACCTCATTCCTAACCTAGAAGGAATATTTTCTTTGATTGTAAACTTGTTCCACGTGTATTTTCCTAGTGTAATTAGCCTAAGGTTTACAGAGCTTTTGCTTTATAGGGGACTTGAAATTACTTGTATCAACTTAGGAATTCTATAAAATCATTATCAAGGATTATGAAATCATCAATTCCTCTACACAGCATTACTGCATGAAAGTGCATCTTCATGTTGATCTGCAGGAAATCTGCCCCATAGGCGTGCTAATACCTAGGACTCATTAAGCCGTCTAATAGTGGTAGGAAGGGCATATCAGCAGTGAGAAGCAGTCGAGGGATGAAGTTTCTGAGGATCCTGCATCTCAGAGCACACCCATAGCCGTGGAAAAATGGTGGGCCATCTCCTGAAAACTCACCTGCTTGCCATAGCCTTTCCTAGATGGCTCCTGACAGTGGCCTGCTGTTTCAACTGGTGAATTAATTTGGAAAGTGTTTGTTGAACACTGCCTGAGTGCTATGTATATTGTGGGTGCTGAGGAAGAGCATGGAGTAAAAACCACACAGTGATGATAGAGAAGACAGTCAAGGTCAATGTATGTTTGATGGCCGTGTGGTGACAGATAGGGAAAGAACATAAAGGTATGTCTTCAGAGTTGGCTAGAGCTTGAGATGGCTGTCAGGAACCCCTGGATGAGATCATGTTATTTGAATAGGTACTTAAAGGAGGTGAGTAGCAAGCTACGCAGATCCCTAGAAGTTGTTGTGGACCAGTTTGTACTTGAAATGCTTGTGTAGAAACTGCATTTCCGTTGACTGTTGTTAATTACATGTATACAGGTTTTTTAAAGTTTATTTTTATTACTGGTGTGTGTAGGTTTGTGTGTTTGTGTGTGGTTTTGTACACCTAAGTGTAGATGCTAGGGGACTTAGGTTCTCCTGGGAGTAAAGCTACAGGTAGTGGGCAGCTGCGTCGTATAGGAGCTGGGAGCCGAACTTGAGTCCTCTGTAAGTAAGTACACACATACACCCCAGCCATCTCAGCAGCCATCTAGCACCTCTTGACTGAGAAAGCACACAGAAGAAAACCCTGTTACAGACATCATCATTCTTTGCAGAAAAATTTAAACTTGACCAACCACACCAGTATTTGTTTATAAAGAACTGTGTGTGCTAAAGAGAGACCTTACTTAATTTTTATTCAGCATTTAGAGTATGTATGAGACCTTGGACCAAGCCTCCACATAGCCATGTTATATGTAAATCACAAGTAATTTAAATGATTTTAGATTGTATTCTTTATGAAAATGAGTTACTTTATTGTCTGGCGCCTTCCCTTCTCTGTATGCTTCTGTTGCTGGAAACCCTCCAGTTTACATTTGTTGGGCCAGTCCTAGGGAAGTAGTAGTATTAGGGCATGATTCTTCTTCTTATTTATTTTATTTGTTTGAGTACACTGTAGCTGTCTTCAGACACCCAGAGAGGGCACTGAATCCCATTTATAGATGGTTGTAAGCTACCATGTAGTTGCTGGGATTTGAACTCAGAACAGTTAATGCTCTTAACTGCTGAGCCATCTCTCATCCCTGGGCATCATTCTTTGCTTCTGATTTCTTTGTGAGAGCCAGTTACCTGGGCTCGAAGCTTTTCTGTTGTAAAAATCTTTGTTTAAACCCAAAATTTGAACAGAAGAATAAAAGTGTCTGATAGGATCCTTGATTAGAGCAGCCGGGGTGACATTCTCAGACCTTTTCTCCCTCTCCTTTCTGCTCTCCAGGGCACTCACTGACAGTCACTGTTATGGGCTAATTCAGAGGCTTTGGCTGGAGAGTGATGAGCTGAAATGCACAACTGGGCTTCATTTGCTCAAGGTAGAGTGCAGAGGCCTGTGCTGCCAGGCCCTTTACTGTGTGCAGTGTTACCTTCCAGGCCCTGGGAGGATTTATCCCACCATTTATGCCCCGCTGCCAGGGTGTGGATGACAGCTAATATTTATGGGGAGCTTCCCATGTTCCAGCTGCTCTGCCTGTTGCTGACCAGGAGAGAGAAGCTCTCTGTGGCTGCTCAGACGCCATCGGATGTGCTTCTTGAGGGTGTGTTGATAACTGGTAGATATATAGTTTGTTGTACTGTCTTGGCAGAAGGTAATAGGCTACATTGCTGCCCAGTCAGCCCAGGCCTTGGGTAACTGCCCTTCATAGCTTGTGCCTTCCAATAGTAGGGTGTGCTTGGAGTTGGGAGTTGGCACCTTTAATGGTCCATTTGGTATAGCTTTTGTGCAACAGCTTCCAGAGAGTTAATTAGCTTTCCATTGAAAATGTTAGGACAGCTCATTTTTGTTTCTAATTACTTCCTTTTTTGATGTTAATCCAAATACATCTTGGGAACCAGGTTGATCCTGAGGGTGGTAAAACATTGGTGAATGAAAATTGGGTAATAAGTACTTTATATTGCGCCTTAAATTGCATGCAGGGTAAGGGGTATGTTAGTAGCTGATGCATGTAAGTTGAACACTGCTCAAAGAAGTAGCTTCTAGTAAGTTTTCTTTGTTGATGAAACAAGCCAAGACAAATTAAAAACATAAAGTCAGTTTTATTTGGGAACAGCTCTCAGAGGTGGAGTGGGGTGGGTGGGGTGAGGGGGGTTCACTGGTCTCAGGAGATGAGCTCCGGAAATTGAAAGGGAGACAGAGGGGGGGGAGGGGAGAGGAAGGGGAGGAGAAGGAGGGGCAGGGGAGGGAGGCAGAGAAGAGAAGAGAGAGAGAGAGAGAGAGAGAGAGAGAGAGAGAGAGAGAGAGAGCAAGAGAGAGAGCAAGAGAGCACTTGTTGGGATGGTGGTGCACAAGCTGGTGCATCTGGCAGAGGTAGGTGATGATATTAACAATTGCTAAGTCCCTGAGAATAGGCTAGTAAATTTGCCTGTATATTAAAAGGGTTAGGGATAGGGGTCCCAGGTTTGGAGCTTTTGTGTTGTTTCAGATCTCCCACAGTCTGTGAGTGAGCCTCACTTGTTCTGAGGACTGACTCTAAACCAGAGTTGTTTTAGGAACTTTGAAAAGGTATGTCTACTTTATCAAGTCTAAACTGATAAAAACTGTCTAAAAAACTATTAATTATAAAATGCATTGTTTTATGTACTACTAAGAAGACAGCCAATTAAAATACAATTTATTAAGTATAAGATGCTAAAATGTGGGAAAACTTTGGATATAGGAACTTCTGTGCATAAAATAGTGTTAAAAGATTTAACTCACAGATGGAAAGTTATTAAAAATCTATGGTTTCTACCTTCATCAAAGTTTCTATCAGAACTGGCCACTCAATTATCTATTTTAATTAGATTTAATTGTCAGCTTGACACAGCCTAGACCCACCTGAGAAGGGAGTCTTACTTGGGTTTGCTCGGATTAGAGTGGCATCAGGGCATATCTGCAGGTGACTGTTGAATGCTGGTTGATGTAGGAGTGCTCAGCCCACTGTGGGCAGCGTCATTCAGTAGGAAGGCGCCCCTGGACTCTGGGAACGTAGCCAAACACAAGCCTGTGAGTGAACCAGTGCGCAGCACCGCTGTGGACTCTGCCTCTCAAGCTCCTTAGGCTTCTGTTCTCTCTTTGATGGACCTAACCTGTAATGTACTGTTTCTCCTCTAAATCGTTTGTGGTTGAGTATTGACACAGTGAGAGAGTGCATAGAGCAGCTTGTCATTTCCCTCTGTTTCCCGCACATACACTGTGGAACACCCTCTGACAAGTGACAGCCTTTATGATGAGAACAGCATTAGACGGTAACATGCAGACTTTAGCTTTATTCCTGTCACCCACTTGATTTGGAGAACAGCATTAGACGGTAGCATGCAGACTTTAGCTTTATTCCTGTCACCCACTTGATTTGGAGAACAGCATTAGACGGTAGCATGTGGACTTTAGCTTTACTCCTGTCACCCACTTGATTTGGAGAACAGCATTAGACGGTAGCATGCAGAGTTTAGCTTTACTCCTGTCACCCACTTGATTTGGAGAACAGCATTAGACGGTGCAGAGTTTAGCTTTACTCCTGTCACCCACTTGATTTGGAGAACAGCATTAGACGGTAGCATGCAGACTTTAGCTTTATTCCTGTCACCCACTTGATTTGGAGAACAGCATTAGACGGTAGCATGCGGACTTTAGCTTTACTCCTGTCACCCACTTGATTTGGAGAACAGCATTAGACGGTAGCATGCAGACTTTAGCTTTACTCCTGTCACCCACTTGATTTGGAGAACAGCATTAGACGGTAGCATGCAGACTTTAGCTTTATTCCTGTCACCCACTTGATTTGGAGAACAGCATTTTACAGACTTTAGCTTTACTCCTGTCACCCACATGATTTGGAGAACAGCATTAGACGGTAGCATGCAGACTTTAGCTTTACTCCTGTCACCCACTTGATTTGGAGAACAGCATTAGACGGTAGCATGCAGACTTTAGCTTTACTCCTGTCACCCACTTGATTTGGAGAACAGCATTAGACGGTAGCATGCAGACTTTAGCTTTATTCCTGTCACCCACTTGATTTGGAGAACAGCATTAGACGGTAGCATGCAGACTTTAGCTTTACTCCTGTCACCCACTTGATTTGGAGAACAGCATTAGACGGTAGCATGCAGACTTTAGCTTTACTCCTGTCACCCACTTGATTTGGAGAACAGCATTAGACGGTAGCATGCAGACTTTAGCTTTACTCCTGTCTCCCACTTGATTTGGAGAACAGCATTAGATGGTAGCATGCAGACTTTAGCTTTATTCCTGTCACCCACTTGATTTGGAGAACAGCATTAGACGGTAGCATGCAGACTTTAGCTTTACTCCTGTCTCCCACTTGATTTGGAGAACAGCATTAGACGGTAGCATGCAGAGTTTAGCTTTACTCCTGTCACCCACTTGATTTGGAGAACAGCATTAGACGGTAGCATGCAGACTTTAGCTTTATTCCTGTCACCCACTTGATTTGCATCTCCTTCTTCCTTTCCTGTCCATTCTTTTCTCCTTTCCCCTTTTCTCTTTACTTTCAGAGATGAAGTTTTATGCTGAATAATCTTTATGGTTTATCGATCCATCAGAATTTCAGAGAAAGGAAGGATAATTCTCCTCGTTTGGTAACTATACAAGTTGAGTTTCTCACTTGTACTTTCAGACAGGGTTCCGGAGTTAAGTCTGCTAGAGGCTCCTCCGTCATGACGCAGTGCGCCAGGCCAGGCCCGCACAGTGAGAAGCCTT
This sequence comes from Rattus rattus, assembly GCF_011064425.1. Classification (NCBI taxonomy): domain Eukaryota; kingdom Metazoa; phylum Chordata; class Mammalia; order Rodentia; family Muridae; genus Rattus; species Rattus rattus. Next base: position 47,404,457 of record NC_046168.1, on the reverse strand, counting down.
CCTCCGTCTGTTTCATATCCCTGGACAGGTAAACGCCCTGCTTCTCACGGGGTGCTGGGCTTCAGGCATTGGGTCTTTAGAGAAAATTATAGTGCAGCATATACCAAGTTGCTATTTCGAGCTTTCTAAGAATAGGATTGTGTAGGAAGAATGTACAACACAGAGAGTTTGACATGAGTCATGAGCTTGTCACCATTCTCCTTATGAGACTAGTTTTACGGAACTAAACTTCTAAAGGTGACAAGTATGTTGGATTTTCATTTTACTAACTTGTTCTTACTAATTACTCACTTCTCAGTGGATAAAGAGTGGTGGAAAGCCAAAAGAAGGTCATGGCTCTTGTGAAAATAGATGAGTCTCTGGGCTCTTACAGTTCAATAGTTCTTATGTCTCTGTGCTATCTCCACTGAGACCTTTGGAACTCAAATCCATAGAATCTTTAAAAAAATTGTGAACTAATGTTAAGATGGCTATAGCAGTGTGTTGTAATACCATTTGTGGGACACACTGACATAATTAGCATCCTCTGGAGTCTTGCAACATTGGTGATTTTTGTTTGTTTGTTTGTTTTTGTTCTGTTTTGGTTTTCATGAAGAGACATTTTGCCCCAGGATGCATTATTATGGTGAGAGTGTGTCCTCCTTCCTCCAATTCCTATATTTCAACAGAGGGTACCACGTGTTCATGATGGAGGAATTGAAGTTCTGCCTGTTTCTTCCTCGTGGGAAGATGTGATTGACATGCTGAGAGAGTCAGTTCTCTATGTCATTTGCTTTCTTAATTGATCTATGCAGTGAGAAGTATAATAGCCAGAAAATTACAATCAAGAAATTAATCAAGGATGAGAGAATAGTTTGCCTATTAAATGAGATGAATGTGTCTGTAGCCCTCTCTTTAGAACACATAGCCAGTTGTATTCTGGGTATTTGTAGATTCAGTATTGGTTAACTTGTTTAATTTTCTCCTCTTCTCTCAGAATGCCCTCTGAAATCTTACTGAATATATTTTCTTACTTGGATGTGGTATCCTTGCTGTGCGTTGGATGTGTGAACAGACGCTTTTATCATTTGACCAGTGACAAGTAAGGAGAATGCTGTGTCGTCTTTTATATGTGATACTAGAAATTGTCAAAATTAGTAGGTATTTTAGGCATTTTCTAACAATTAATAGAATTAATTTTAGTACTATTTGTAGACAAATTTGCATTTATGAGTGTAAGATAAGGAATATTCTTTGCATGTATTAAAGATAAAGTCTATTACTATTGGGCTCTAGAATAAAACTCTGGTCTGTGATCAGAGGTTCTGGGCTTGATAGACTCATCCATTCACAGAACCTGTCACCAACCAGGTCCTGGTGTCCTGGGCACATGGCCTATTCTCTGCCAGAAGAAGTGGTAAGGGGGCCTTGTTAAATTGACTTAGTTTTTCCTCTCAAATCTGTCAAATAAATGTACTTGCTATGTGGGAAGAGTGAAAGTGGGGAGGAGAGAGACTCCGTATGTGGGTCTTCCCTTGGGAATCAGCAGGTCCTTCAGGTAGGCTCTGAGCTTCTATGGATGAAGAAAAGCCACTGCTTCTACTTTGCACTGTGAGCATGGCCTGAACCTAGGAGTTCATCTTGTGTAGAGAGATGTACCAACGACAAACCTCAGTTTGAAGAGAGGTTCCTGAAAGGGTGAAGTCAAACTATAGGTCCAAGCTGGTGTTTTCTCTGTTCTGCTTTCTCTGGAAATCTCCAGACAGCTCTCTTTATGTTCTGCTGAAGACAGTTCTCCAAGCAGTTCACTATTCTAAAAAATTCTGGATAGCTCATCTCTTGCAGATCATAAGCCCACTCTTATTTTACATATTAATCCAGTCATTTACTCCAGGTTTCTGTTTGATTGATTATCCTATGAGTCAGTATCCCATGACTTCAGCCTCTTGATTCTTTTTTTTTTGGTTCTATTTTTCGGAGCTGTGGACTGAACCCAGGGCCTTGTGCTTCCTAGGCAAGCGCTCTACCACTGAGCTAAATCCCCAACCCCCAGCCTCTTGATTCTTAGAGTTTAGAGATCTGTCTGCCTTTGTTAAGTACAGTCAATAAGCTAGCTGGGTAGGACTCCACCCCCACCCTGGAGCTACCATTTTGGCCTTGCCTGGACCTTGAACTCAGGAATCTGCCTGCATTTGTATCTGCTTGTCTTTGTATCTTTCTGACAATTTATCCTCTGTTCCTTTATATCTGTGAAACTCCTTATACAATTCATATTGCATCCTTATATTTTTGTATAGTTGAGAAATTATGTACTTTCAACTCATGTTTTTAGAGCTCTTTCCACAGCCTAAAGGCTGTCCTGAAGATCCCAGCATTTACCATTTTTCTGAGACATTAGCCACAGCTTCACCTTCTGGACTCATGCTGTCTGAGATTATCAGGGAATCAGTAATGTTAATCAGATCTTACTAATGAATAATCTAGTTTTGAAATGATTGAGTTAATGCATCTTCGATGCTCTGTGTTTGCATTCCTGGGAGGAATGTGATGCACATCATCATACAAATAAGCCGTGCACCCACAGCAGCCATCAACACCTTGCTGGCTCTGTTCCAGGGGCAGGAACCATATCCTGTTACACAGGGCCATGCAGAACATGGCAGAGGTGGAGGTCTTCTAATAGCTATAGCACATTTCGTGCCCATTTCTTGACTTTTTAGGGTTCTCTCTTACTCAGCATCAAACGATTATGCAAGTATTGATTTTATGCGAACCCACAGATTTCTAGGAAAGACATTAAGGTAAGGAATGCAGTTCAGTTTGATTTGTAAGGTAAGGCATGGGAAACGACTGATAGGCTGAAGTGTAGGCAGGAAATATTCTCTATCGTGGTTCTCAGATACTAGTCAATGAAAGACTATTTCACAATCACATAGGAAAATATAAATCTTTGGATTCCTACTCTGCATTTGTGAAGATTATAATTCAATACTTTGAAGATTTGTATTTTTACAGTTTCTTCAGATCTTACTAATGAATAATCTAGTTTTGAAATGATTGAGTTAATGCATCTTCGATGCTCTGTGTTTGCTTTAAGTGAGGAACCCACAGTAAATCCTCTGACCTCACTGAGGCTGTCCTCCACCGTCCTCAGCATCCAAAGGGACTATGTGCCTACTCTGATTGGGAAGGGTAGTTTTTTTGTGTTTCAATTTAAAAACGTGCTCGAAATTCTTATACCAGAGGGTATGCTTTATCTAAATCAACTAGTGGATATAATTTTTGATAATTTTGGAATGAATGTAATTTTTGCTTCATTAAAATGTGTTTGTATTCATGTGTGTAGATGCATATTCAAATGCACCAGTCTAGGCTCAATTATGTCATCTATGTAATGGGGATTAAAAACTAGCCGTCTCCTGTGTCTATTGGGAGGGTTAAGTGAGCTAATGTCTGAATTCCTTAAATAGCAGTTGACAGGTGTGTGCTTAGGAAAACTCTTATTGTTTACTTATTGCTCTTACTGTTTACTGACTTATAGTATTTACCTTTCTGAAATTAGTATGTTTATTGTTAAAATTTAAAAGTAGGCAGCAAAATGAATGTATAATATGTCTACTATTATTTTGTCTTTGTGTATAGTGCTTTTATTTATGTACATACCCACAATAAACCAGATTCACACTATATAAACTTGTGATTTTTCTACAATTGAACTCCTACTTAGTTATCTTGCAGAAAGACAGTATTGGATGATCCTAAATTACATGGGATTCTTAATTTAAACCTGACTCTGGGAGTAGGTTTTCCCTTTTTTTAAATGTGTTTTGGGGGTTGGTTCATATATTATAAAATATATGAACACTTACACATTCATGGAATTGGCCTATTTGAAAATTAGAAATTATTAATCTCTAATGTAATATATTGCTGCTACAGCCTCCAAACTGATTTGTTGTTTTTCTTCTAGTCTTATTTGGGTCAAAATCTACTCAACTGCATTTTCATCAAAAAGACGATATTGGAAGCTTACTTCCGTGGAGGAAACAGCCACATGTGTGAGCTTACTGTCAGTTGAGGATAAAGAAGTTGGATACTGGAAGAAAGAATATATCACAAGGCAGATCTCATCTTTGAAATCAGCACTTGCCCACATTATCATGCCTGTCAACCCTTACACAGGTCTTCCTGTGAAAACCAAAGAGGCCCTCAGGTACACAGGCTGCTCTTGAACACTCACTTAATGGTCCCTGGACAGAGCCACAAAATCTTCCAGTTTCTAAGCAGATGTTGTCATCTCAAGGTGTCTTATGTATGCAGTGGATGCACAATGTTTTTAATCTCAGTTTTGCCAGTCTAAGGACTGAGACTAGGGCCTTCCATATTCTAGGGAAGTGATTACCATAAGCTGCTCTCCTCAACTACAAGAACAGTTTAGGTCAGAGGGAGCTGTCTGTAATCGTTTTTTATCATGCGTGTTTTGGAGTCTTCAAAATATACAGTATTTGGATATTGGCTTACATTTTCATCAACAGCAGAAACAGCTTCATGATCTTGAGTAAAGCCTGAGTGTGGAAGTGGCCTTCCCTTGTCTGTGAACTGCTAGTCATCGAGCATCATAGATACCCAGGGAGTGCTTCCTGGAAGGAAAAAAGGAAGGCTCAGAAAGTGCTGTGGGTAAAATCTCAGATTTATGCTTAGGATTTTGACTTTGGTCTCTAGAGGAGGTGATATTATGGAAGTGATAGATGCAGTTGCTATTGTGTGTGCTGTTGAGTTCTTTCTTTGAAAGCATTTTCAGCTTTTTCTTTTCTTTCTCTAGAGTATTTGGCTTAGGTTGGGCAATTATCTTAAGAGAAAAAAATGGAAAAGAATACATCATGCGGCATGCTGATCATTCTGTAAATGATACATCTGTCACAGTTGTGTGGTATGACAAAAATTGGCCACATTTAGCCACATTGTCCACCCTGAATTTGTATGGTGTGACACCACTTTTTATGGACCAGTATTTAACCCCTGATCCAAACAGGTAAGTACTGATTCAGCAGTTCCCTGGAGGACTCCTGGAACTGTTAGTTGACATTCTATTGTAATTCAAAATACCGCTAGTGTATTTTAATTTGATTGTATCTTAGAGACTGTCCTGTCATTCTGCACAGCTACAGAACAGAAGATACTGGGTGTGTCACACTTAGCTCTAAATTTAAATTTCTTGAATTGTAATAGTAGCAATAATACTCTACTTTGAAAGTTTGTTAGATAATTAGTGGATTTTCTACATTTTTACCTGTAACTATTTTAACCAATGATATAAAATTAGCAATTAAACACTAGTTATAGTTTAAATACTTCCTAAATATTACTATCAGTTATTTTGTGTGGTTTTTCTCTTGAGTTTGCTAGGTATATGCCCATATACACTTGATACACTAGATATATACCCGTATACACTTGATACACTAGGTATATGCCCATATATACACTTGATACACTAGATATATATCTGTATACACTTGATACACTAGGTATATGCCCATATATGCACTTGATACACTAGGTATATATCCATATACACTTGATACACTAGGTATATGCCCGTATACACTTGATACACTAGGTATATGCCCATATACACTTGATACACTAGGCATATACCCGTATACACTTGATACACTGGGTATATGCACATATACACTTGTCTCTGTACCTCTGTTTTCATGTCAGTGAAGCTGTGTGACTTGGATGACTGTAGGGCGAAGAACAGAATTTTTGTAGAACAGTTGTATAATAAAAACTCATCCTATGCTTAGATGGCTTTGCCCGAAGTCCACACACACTAAAAGGCTCACCTCTGCCTTTCTCAGCAAACTTCACATTCATTAATGATCACTGTCTAATAAAGGTGGACTACATGTAGCAGGTATAGATCCCTGTGTCCCATGTTGGCTAACGATTTTTATATCAAGTGTTGCAGTGTATGGACTTGTCTGCCTTCTCCGTAATTGTGCTGCTGCCTGTCCCCCCCACTTCCCTGTCTTGGTGTCTTTGATTTTGCAGCAGCCGCTTCTGCGTTGATCTTACCATTCTTGCTCACTGTTGTTCCTGTAAGTCTCTCTCATCTCTGTCTCTGAAGAGACAGTGCTATTTCATGGTTTCCCTGGAGTGGGCCTGCCATTGGCTCCTCTGTGGTGCCTGCTCAGAGGCTGATATATACCCATATACACTTGATACACTATGACATTCAGACTTTCAGTGCTGGTGCCTATGCTTGCTGTGATCTGGAAATATTATCAGTGGAAAAACATGGATTGTTTTCCCCAACTAGATTACTAAGTGTATTTTGATAACAGTTACTTTTTTTTATGGTTACCCAAAAAGCTTTTATTAAACAGCACTGTTAAGGGCTTGTTGTTTATAAAACAACACCAAGGGGGCTGGGAGTGTAGCTCACTGGTGGACTAATTATTCAGCATGTATGAAGCCATGGGTCCTACTCCAGAGCCACAAGGAATCAACACAGAAGTGCAAACTGCCAAAGCTACAGGGAACACAAATTCAGTCCTGCTGTTTGCTGCGGGAGGCTTCTGCATTGGCGCGGAGCACAGCCCCAGGGGAAGGGTATGGGCGCTGCTGGAAGAGAGGCCCAGCCGCTGTCCTGTCAGCCCCAGTCTTGGCCTCATTCCTCTTGGGTAGTCCTGTTGACCATGTGCCCCAGGGTGCATCTGAGTATGAGCTGGGGTCTAATTCTTCATCTTTCTGGCTCATCGCTTTCTTATTCTTGGGGTGAGGAGCCAGTTCCTTTCTGCAATGGTGGCGCTGGTCCTTGCCATTTTCCCGGTCTGCCTTGTCAAATGTCCGTTCTCGTTCCCTATCCCAATCTCTCTCTCTGTATACTTTGTCATTGTTCCGCTCTCGTTCTCGGTCAGACTTCTCGTGGTTTCAGTCTGCCTTCTCATGGCTCCTATCTGGCTTCTCGTGACTACGATCTGACTTCTCATGTTCTGTCCACCTTTTCAAGATTTCGCTCCGACTTGTCCTCAGCATCTGCATTACTGTTCCTGAGTTTCTTGGCAGATTTGCTAACCACAAAGTTAGGATCGTGTGGTGAGAGCCAGGACACGAGGTCTGTCTCCACATTCCAATAGTAAGGGAGTCCACAAGAAGGGTCAAACTCCTTGTATCAGCTCGGTGGCAGACCCTCTATCCGGGTGGCCTCATAGTCAACAGGATCATCATCATAATCCTCAGCAATAAACTCTTCCTCTGGCTCTGGCTCCAGATGCTTGAGGATGCCCCTCTTTGCCAAGTGGGTCTGCAGCGCCACAGGGAGTGGCATAGTGGGTTGCTGACTGAACCTAGAAACAACACCGAAGGGCTCTTGTTTTAAAGCACAATACGCTCCTCAACTCTCCCCAGCTACAATTCAACAGTTAACTTTTTTTAATGACATTTTTATTTGGATGAATCTGAAATTTGTATATGAAATGATGACCTCCAAGGTTTTCTACTATAGTGGGTAAGTAGTATACAGGATGAAATAACGTTTGGAGTAGGAATCCACAAAATGCACTCTTTTGATAGAATGGTATTTTATTTGGTATATCATGACTATTGTGTATAGGTACAGTTACAGTTAACATTAATTAAACGATCTTGAAAGACTATTGGTTAAAGATGTATTATGTTCAACCATAGAGCTCACTTAAAAAAAGTACATGTGTCCCCAGAAATTGTCACAGGAATACTAGATACAACATGGTAAGGGATGTTGGAATTCACTGAGGGAAATTGGTACAGTGTAACTTATTTCCATTTAAGCTTTGTAGAGCAGCCTTTGACCAGCAGTGGTAAGAAGACTGAAAGTATGTTTCAGGAACCCCTCCCTGCAGTCTGCGAGCCAGGGCTTTTATCCTGATGAAGGACCCTCACCTGCATCTTTGTCATGGCCAGGAGAAGCTCTTAGTGTTTAGTGACCTTACTTAAGCCTGTATTTGTTTCTTCTGTAGAAGCTCATGGTGCTGTTTGCAAATAACTTTCCCTGTAACTTAAAACTTTCTACAAGGACTCTCAGCTGCATTTCTTGTTAGTGTTGTGTTCTTAGTTGGTGTACTCTGTGCTCTCCATGTTTGTGAGAATGATTATTTTAGCCTCCGGCTATGGCTGTGACTGGTAAAGCTAAGGTGAGTGAAGACTCAGTTGTCCCCAGAGCCTGTTTACTATTTCCATAGCCAACCTAAGAGCATTTTGCAGCTTTGGTACATTGAGGATGAAGGGAAGAGGTTTTTTTGCCACGCCCACCTGGCTGTCTTTTTCTCCATTACATAGTGACAGTGCACCAGCTACTGAGCATCTCGTAGATGTGCTGTGCTCTCATGGCATTTTCCTGTTAAATTTTTAGCCTTCCCTCTGAGTGGGTGTCCTTATATGTTGGGGCCCAGTCTGTGATGGTTGTCAAGTCATTGTCATTTGGAGCTAAGGTTTTTTGTTGGCTTTTCTTGAGTTTATAGTGGTGACATTGGCCCTGTGTTCATCTTCATCCAGGCATACTCTGTTGGCGCTGAGCCTGTTTTTAGTTAATATGTCACAAATCTTCTCACCAACTGGCTTGCCACCTCATCACTGTTGTTCCTTATGAATGTGGTGCTGAGGATCCTGTCACATGAAAGCTGCAGTGCCATAGGTAGCCCCACGTGTGTTACTCAGGACCTGCAGACTTATCACCCATCGTCTTGAGTAAACTCTGGATAGTGTCCCAGCACCTGAGGGACTTGAGCACTGCTCTGAGTCTGCAGATTGACCACTGAGCTCTCACCTCCTTTCTCCTTTCCTGAACCACCTCTGCCTGTTCACTGCATGGGTGGTCTGCCATGCATTGTACTTCTAGATAACATGCTCTCCCTCTCATAGCTTCATTCAAGTCTTTCTGGAGCACAGGGAAGGTGTCTCCTACATTTCCGAGTATTTACTCTTGGGCACTAATACTGCTGTGTGGCTCTTGCATGAAAACACTCATGATTTTGACCTAGATTTATTTTCTAATATTTCAGTTTTCACTGTCTCTCAGTTTACTTTACAAAAACTTTGGAAAGAAAGATACATTTGCTCTCAGAGGAAGAGCAAAAGGGAGGGGAAGAAAAACATTGTAGGGTATGTGCTTGCCCTCTTAATAGTACAAGGCTCCATAATTATGTTAACCTGATTTGAACATTTTAGTGTATATAAATTGCTCTTCAAAAGCATTTTTAGTTACACCTTGTGACATGACAGCAAGACATTGGAAAGTTCACATCTTTCTCTTCTCTCTTGGCATGGTGTTCAAAGTCCTCGATGGCTGTCTTTAATTGGAAAGTATGACCTGAGTAATTTAAGTGAGTCTACTATGATGGGCTGCGATGGACTTATTCGGATATTCTGCCTAAATCCTGGCCTCCTAGTGGGGCTGTGGCAGGTAAGATAGAGTTCATGCATGAATTGTCATTTCCCCTTAACAGTCCCACGTCTGCACACTGCATATCAGACAGAATTTAGACTCCTGGGCCAGTTCAGTAGCTGTGTCTTGGTCTGTGTTACTTTTGGGTCTACTGAGTTGCTGTGCTTTCTGCTGAAGTGGATGGCAGGTACCTCCTCCTACTTCCCATTTCTACACCGTGTCCTTCTTTAGTCAGGGCACGTTGTCACTTCCCCTCCCAGTCAGTCCAAGAGCCACTGTTCCTTTCAAATTTTCCTCTGCCCGAGTTTCTAATAGTACATGCCCAGTGTGGTGGAGGTCTCTAACAATCTTTCTGACTTGTGTGTGTGACATGGGACATACTCTGCCCTTCAGGCTACATGTCTAAGAAGTTACCCTTTCTGTCTGTGTGTTTCTGTTTCACTAGGCCAGGCTGAGTTTTGGTCCTTCTGGGGTTCTTTTTTCTTTTTTTTTTAATTTTTAATTAAAATGGAATTCTATCACTTGCCACTCATCCTACTGCCCTCACAGCTCTCCGCCCTCCAGGCCCTTTCTTGCTTTCCTGCCACTCTCAACTGATGCCTCCTCCTATTATTATCCGTGTGTGTATACAGACATGTAAATACAGCCTACTGAGTTCACTTCTGTTGTTTACATGTCTATAGTTTAGGGCTTACTATTAGATAAGCAGTTAGGGGGCTCAATCCTGGGAAAGGTATGATTCTCTGTCTCTCAGCACTCATTGGTTGCCTGTAGGTCTTTTTCTTTGTGTGCTGGGACAATTCCCCACTTCTGTGTTAGTGTTTCTGTTGGTGCTGTTAGTGTTCAGTCTTGTTCATGCAGCCATTCTGAGACTGTTTGACAGCAGACTTACTGGGGTTCTGACTTAGACTCTTTCTGCCTCCTCTTCTGCAGAGTTCCCTGAGCTGTGGACGCTGGAGGCGTCATGGAGATGTATCCATTAGGACCGAGCCCCAAGTCCCTGTTGATCTCCCTGATTGTGTTCAGGTCCAGATCTCTGTCTCCATTTGTTGTAAAGAGAGGCTTCTTTGATGGGGGACAGTAGCTATGCTTATTTGTGGTTTAAGGATAAGATTTAGAATATAGTAAGGAATTATACTGTTTTAGCAAAGTGGTAGTAGTAGATTCTTTTCTGATGCCCAAGACTTCACTAGCCCTAGGAAGTTGCTAGGTTTCTGGTACTAGGCGTGGTTCCCCTCCTGTTGAGTCTGCCTTAAGTTCAATTAGACAGCTGCTGGTTGCTACCCAGCATGTGCGTGAGCTCAGGTGTTTGTACCTTTACAGATCTCTTACTGTGCTGGCCACTGATGTGATTTATAGGTGTTGCAGCTGGATCAGACTATTAGCGTCTCTCCCTTGGGAGCTTGCATAGTATGTTCTGGTGCCACAGAAGCTAAAACACAGGAAAGAGGCTTTCAGGTCAGATCCAGTAGGAATCATCTGAGTCCATCTGAGTTGTGTCCTAGGTGTGCAGTGTCTTCAGCGAGAGGGATTTACTTTCACTCTTTGAGAGGCAACCACAGGCAACAGCAATAGTCTCTATTATTTGGGGAGTCACTTAGGCTACCCTGACCAGTCATTCAAAAGAAGGTTTCTGGACAGTCGGTGGACAGCAGGGTAGTGTGGTGGACCTCTGTATCCACATTGGTGTGGCTTTGTGGCTTTGGCTCTTGGCTCTTTTATGAGTGCATTTTGCAGGTTGGTTGAGAGTAGCAGTGTAGTACAGTGACTTCACAGAATCACAGTTTCCATTTTCTGTGCGTCATCCTCTTGTCCTTTGCAGCAGCTGACTGTTAGTCGTTGCTTTCCTAGTTTGCTCTGTGTGTGTCCCTTGAGGGTAGCAGCACTCTCCTTTGCCTTTGATGACTCAGGTTCAGCTTTGTTGCTCTTTACAGCTGTGAGGACTGTCTGGTTGGCTTGGTGAGGGGCCTCTTCAGGCTTACCATTCAGGGGTAGCTATAGCCGTTAGCATCAGTTCCCTGCAATCACACGTTTGCCGTTTAACCTGGTAGGCAAATGGAGAAGCAAGTCTAGTCATTCCCACTGCATCCGCCAAACCATGCAGTGATTTGCAAAGGAAACATTGTTCTAATTTGATCTCTGTTGCTGTGATAACATCAGGATCAAATACATCTTAGGAGAGGAAAGAATTTATTTCATCTCGCCTTTCCATGACTGAGGGGAGTCAGGGCTGGAAGCCAGGTAACCTGCTAGGTGGCAGGCACTGTGGAGGAGGGCTGCTTGCTGCTCTCTAGCCTCTGCTCAGGTAGCTAGCATATACTGTCCAGAACCTCAAGTCAAGGAGTGCTAGACATGCCTGTGTCAATTACCAATCCAGAGAATGCCCCGCAGACAGGCTCACAGGCCACTCAGATCCAAGCAGCCCCTCAGTTGGGACTCTCCTGGATAATTGTGTATCAAGTTAATAGCTGAAGCTAACTAAGGGAAACATTTTCTTGTATTTGTAAAATTTACCAGACATCTGTAGGGTCTTACCAATATTGTTCATATCTTTGAAAAGAAATTGAAATAGCATGAATTCATCTCTCCTACCACTGTTCTACTTCTCTCCCTCCATCCCTCCCTCTCTCTCTCAAACACACACATCAATCACACAAGCTACATATGTGTGCATAAGTATATACGCATATTCATGTAAATAACATGGCAATCATTGTGTATAATAGAGCATTTTGCTATTTCACAAGTGCTAGGACATTCTTTTGGAACTGCATGCTTTGCATACTGAGTGATATTCTTATGTATATAGGACTTATATACATAAAGTCTTATGAGAACGCTTTATTAGCAGCAACAATATCTACTAACAGTAGCTTCAAGATGATAAGCTGTGATTTTCATGATGAACTAGTAAAAAATTAAAATACTCCTATTGAAAATTATGTTCTTTTAAATTAACTTTTCAGAAGGAGGACAATCTTGCTTTTGTCATGGCAAATCTTCATTTCCATCACCTTGTGGAGAGGAGCACATTGGGCTCAGCCACTCTGTATGTATCTGTATGTGGGTAAACTTTATTTTTGTGTGGTTGGGGGAGAGGGTTAGAAATCAGTTCCATATTAATATTCTCACAATAGCTATAAAAGTATTTTATAGCTAGTAGCCACCAACAGATACGATCCTTAGCCATTGCTAACATAATTGCATTATTTATGAATATGTATGTGCTTGACTTGGTCTAGTTTAAGGACTTGATTCCTGGTAGAGTATTATTTATAGAGGCATGGGTGATTGTTCTGTTAGTGTGGTGCCATTCTCCCTTAAGTTCTCGTACTTCATGTGAAGTTTTGAACTTAGAAAATATGCAGACATTTGACCCCTTGGTTGACTGTTTCTGTGGGTGTCTTCTAATAAATTAGCATGTTTTTAGGCTGGAAACAATTTTTTTCTGTCTCCCTACAGCTTTTCACTTTCTTCTTGGTCCCTGCCTTAGTCACTTTTGTTAATATCTGAAAAGGTCCTGGATGTTTTTAAGTATGTTGCCTTCCCTGGTGAGGCTTTTCTTACTGAAGCAATTAGTTGGGTTTGTTTGTTTGTTTATTTTTTTATTTTTTACTTGTTCACCTTACATCCTGATCACTGCCTCCTCCCAATCACACAATCCTTTTCCCCAGCTCCCCTCCCTTTCTTCTCTGAGGGGGTGGGGGCCCCATGAGTATCCCCCTACCCTAGCACATCAAGTCTCAATGAGGCTAGGTGCTTCCTCTTCCACTGAGGCCTTCAAGGCAGCCCATCTAGAAGAACATATTCCACACACAAGGAACAGCTTTTGGGATAGCCCCCCATTAAAGTTGTTTGAGACCCACATGAAGACCAAGCTGCACATCTTCTACATTTGTGCTCGGGGAGGCCCAGGTCCAGCCCATGTATGCTCTTTGGTGGTTCAGTCCCTGAGAGCCCCAAGGGTTCAGATTAGTTGACTCTGTTGGTCTTCCTATGGAGTTTCTACTCCTCTGGGGCCCCTCAGTCCTTTAGCTGGAGTTTTTGTCTGAGTCCCTGGCCTGTAGATCTGTGTTGATGCACCTCCTGATGGGCGCCTCCCTCTTGGGCTACTGAAAACACTGAAGGCAGAGAGTTCTTTGTAGAACTAGTGTCCCAGGGTCAATCTCAAAGTCACTGTGGTGGTCTTATGCCCATGGAACTCTGTATATGTGCCAGCTTTTGTAGAAGTTGGTGAGGACAGCAGTTCTTTTGAGTTCATGGTATGAAGATTATTTGGATGTCATTTGTGGGAGGTAGTGTTTTGAATAGATGATAAATTTTAGTAGTTTTTTCTAGCCAAATATTTTATCTGTGATTTTGACAAATTTGTGTCTGTTTTGTTTTGCCTTTCAGTCCCTATATGCTTCCTCCCCACAGTCCACTTGTGGATGACAGCCCAGAGTATGGACTGCAAGGCTATCAGATGCACATTGACATGCATGGTGTTGGGATTTTCTACCTGTGTAGTACCTTTCGCAATCTCTTCTCCAGGAGAGGTAAACCAGGTCAACTTGTTCCTTTCTGAAGTTAGTGGGTTGTAGAGAAGAGAAAATTATCCTCCCAGGTGGTCAGTTTATAATCTGTCAGCTCTGCTGCGTTCGCTGGCCCTTCTCTTTGCACAGGACTTGTGAAGTACTATAGCCAGTCAGTCTCTTTCACTCACTCTCTAGCCTCTAGAGGGAGGCTTGGCTCATCTTTTCTCATGATATTTCCTGACTGTTTTTCTTATTTACATATCTTCCCTTTTTCCCCCCAGGAATTTGGTAAATGTGGTCACAGGGTGAATGTCATAGCTGTACAGAGTGAGACTAACAGAAAATAGTTTTTCTCATATTCGCACTGCCTAAGCATTTACTGTTTGCCACATTTCCAAAACTAAGCAAAGGACTGGGGAAACTCAAGCTCAAAGTGCATGCCATTCTGGTCTACCCTCTGGTTTTCTTTTGGGAGTGTTTTATGAATTCTTAAATCGAAGTCTAGGGCAGGTCTGCTTGGGTTCATGTTTCACAATGTTGGTAAGTATATTTTATAAGGAAAATGTACTTCACTTTGCAACATATTATAAAACGTGCTATGTCAGGCTGTCTTGTCAGTAATGCTGGATTTTATCACTTGGCTAGGAGGGTCATTATACTTCCTCTCTGTGAAGGAATGCTTTTTCAAACATCATTGCCATAATCCTCTTCCACCGGTGGGCTTGATAGCCACTACTGATCCTTGTGCAAAGCAGATTTTTTAGTCTGAGTGTAGAAAATAAGAAAACTGACCAACATGGGTGGCTGTTGTGAATGTTGTTTTTTCTCTGGTTTGGCAGGATGTTTGTCATTGGTTTGTAGGAAGGTCATTGATTTTTTTTTGTGTGTGTGTGTGTTAATTTTGCTGTCTGCTGCTTTGCTAAAAGTTTATCAGCTCTAAGCCTTCTTAGAGTCTTTTGGGTCTCTTAACATAATCATCTGCAAAGGAGATACAGTAACTACCCTCTTCCCTTTTTTTATTTGAATCTCTTTTATTTTCTTCTCTTATTGCTATGTCTAATACTTTGCGTACTATATTCAGTTGGAGCAGAGAGAGTTGGCACCCTGTCTTCTCCTTGGCATGGTAGTGGTTAGACGTTGGTTTGATATAGCCTTTATTGTGTTGATGTGTGCTATGTCCATTTATAGTTTCCTTTTCACTTATCATGAAAGGCTGTTCTGGTTTTACTTTTACTGGGATGATCATACTCATGAGATGTCTATTTCTGAGTCCAACTTTATAATCTCCTAGGTGGGAGCCTGCTGTGAGTGTCTGCTCCAGGTGGGAGCCTGCTGTGAGTGTCTGCTCCAGGTGGGAGCCTGCTGTGAGTGTCTGCTCCAGGTGGGAGCCTGCTGTGAGTGTCTGCTCCAGGTGGGAGCCTGCTGTGAGTGTCTGCTCCAGGTGGGAGCCTGCTGTGAGTGCCTGCTCCAGGTGGGAGCCTGCTGTGAGTGCCTGCTCCAGGTGGGAGCCTGCTGTGAGTGTCTGCTCCAGGTGGGAGCCTGCTGTGAGTGTCTGCTCCAGGTGGGAGCCTGCTGTGAGTGTCTGCTCCAGGTGGGAGCCTGCTGTGAGTGTCTGCTCCAGGTGGGAGCCTGCTGTGAGTGCCTGCTCCAGGTGGGGAGCCTGCTGTGAGTGCCTGCTCCAGGTGGGAGCTGTGAGTGTCTGCAGGTGGGGAGCCTGCTGTGAGTGTCTGCTCCAGGTGGGAGCCTGCTGTCTGAGGTGTCTGCCCAGGTGGGGAGCCTGCTGTGAGTGTCTGCTCCAGGTGGGAGCCTGCTGTGAGTGCCTGCTCCAGGTGGGAGCCTGCTGTGAGTGTCTGCTCCAGGTGGGAGCCTGCTGTGAGTGTCTGCTCCAGGTGGGAGCCTGCTGTGAGTGTCTGCTCCAGGTGGGAGCCTGCTGTGAGTGCCTGCTCCAGGTGGCTGTTTTCAGGGCACCGACACAGGCAGCCCTGCATGTTCTGTTCCAGAGCAGCTGCTCACGCTGCAGAGTCGGACAATCCCCCCTTTTACGGGGCCTCAGTTGATACTTGTGTACTTCAGTATTTACCTTTTTTCCTGTCACATGAGGCTGTGCAGTTAAAAATCTCAGCATTGGAATCCAGGTATACACCTCCCCACTCTAATCCACATTGGGTACAAACGTCTTTGTCTTTGGTGCTGATAGTGTTGGCAGAGGACTTAGAGTCCTGTGTCCAGGTGCTTCCTGTCCCTTCCTAGCCAGTCATTCTCTGTCCACTGCCAGCACTCAGCCTATCCAGAACCTGGCTCTGGTGATGAGTGATTGAGACCGGTGCCTTGTGAGGGGATAAAGCGGGTTGCGTGGTCCCTAGAGTTCTCCTTCCATTTGAACCTCGTGACCAATACTGTGGCCTGTAGGGTCCAATCAGCCTTTCCTGCTCAATCGCAGTTCTGCCACTGTCTCTTCTCTGGCATTATCCTTGTCTGTCTTCTGCTATGCTCTGCTCTCCTCATCCTGTTCTAGCAGTTTGAGCTTCCATGGCCTGCTCCTCATGCCTGCAGTATTACTATGACAGGTCTCTGCACAGCGACTCTCAGGCTTAGCTCCTTGCCGGCTGTGCAGTGGGACTAACTGGATTCCATGTCTGGATCTTTTTTTTTTTTTCGGAGCTGGGGACCGAACCCAGGGCCTTGTGCTTGCTAGGCAAGCGCTCTACCACTGAGCTAAATCCCCAGCCCCTGATTCGATGTCTGGAATCTAGGCTCCCTACGCTGTATTATTCAGTTTTACTAGTTAAGACTATGTTAAAAGCTCTCCTTGAGGCTGTGTTTTTTTCATTTTGTGCCTGACTATCTCCTAGAATGTCAGTCTGAGCATTGAGTGTGATTTAAGATCCCCTTCCTTCATTTGTGCTGTCCTTATCTTCTTTTTTATTTTATTGAATTTTTTAAATTACATTTCAAATGTTGTTCCCTTTCCCAATTTCCCTTCCATAAGCTCTCTCCCCACCCCCGCTTTACTACCCCCAACATTCTCCTGCACTAGGGGTTCAACCTTGGCAGGACCAAGGGCTTTTTTTCCCATTGGTGCCCGACAAGGTCATCCTCTGCTACATATGCAGCTGGAGCCATGGGTCTGTCCATGTGTAGTCTTTGGGTAGTGGTTTAGTCCCTGGGAGCGCTGGTTGATTGGCATTGTTGTTCATATGTGTTGCAAACCCCTTCAGCTCTTTTAATCCTTTCTCTAATTCCTCCAGTGGGGGTCCTGTTATCAGTTCAATGGTTTGCTGCTAGCATTCACCTCTTTGACATGCTTTAGCTTTGTCTCTCAGGAGACATCTATATCTGGTTCCTGTCAGCATGCACTTCTTAGTTTCATCAATCTTATCTGGTTTTGGTGGCTGTATATATATGGGCCACATGTGGGGCAGGCTTTGAATGGTGATTCCTTCAATCTCTGCTCCAAACTTTGTATTCATATCCCCTCCTATGAGTATTTTTGTTCCTCCTTTTAAGAAGGAGTGAAGCATCCGCACTCTGGTTGTCTTTCTTCTTGAGCTTCACGAGGTCTGTGGATTGTATCTTGGGTAATTCAAGCTTTTGGGCTAATATCCACTTATCAGTGAGTGCATCATCTCAGAGAGAACAAACACCTGGCTATATAACCATTGCTGTAGGTTTGTATTTTAATAGTACACAGTTTAGGGTTCTGTTTGCCTGCTGCCTGTCTCTGTGTGCATGTGTGCTCACGCACGCGTGAGTGAGCGAGTGAGTGAGGGGTGGGGAGAGGGGGAATGAGAGAGGGAGGGAATGAGAGAGAGAAAGAGAGGTGAGGGAGGAAAGGGGGAGGGAGAGGAGTTTGTCATAACTGTCTTTTCAAGGTTATTGGTTTCCTAGGTATGGTCAAAGTACAATCTATTGTACTGATAAGCTACAGTAACATTCAGTCTAGCTCCATATAGGGCAAATAAGCCCTGTCAGTAATAATTTGGTTACTATAACATGTGGGAGATGAAGTTAATGAAGGGAAATGTGAAATTAGATAGCTTGCTAGATTGTGTGCTGTGTGTTGCATATGCATTCTCCCCATTTGTAAGACTTTAGTTTATACAAAAGAGGACTTTCCTATATAGATTCAGTGCATTTCCTTTCTCCACAGGATTCTGCCAAGAGTCAGCAGAGGGAGCCGTTGCCATCAGAGTGTATAGCAGTTTTATAAGTACCAATGGATTGTCCTTTATAGTTTTTGAGAAACTCTCTTGGTACCATGTGGTATATTTAGTAAATTTCAGCTATGTCATTGAAGTTTGGGATGACAGAACTTTATCCCTATTAAAAAGAAACCAAACACTTTGTCCCTACCAAGGATGAAGTGTTGTATCATCATGCCCTAGAATTTAGGTTGCTCTATGCTGCATTTGTCCTCAGTGAGACATGAGAGACCTGGCCTGACACTGATGAGACAACCCCGATCCAACAGCATGGGCCAAAGGTCAAGGGCAACCGGTCAGGTCTTGCATTAAGAAATAGTGTCAGGTCCAAGGGTGAGTCAGGCACAGACAGACAAGAGCCTTGTACTCAGTTAGTTTGCTGGGCCAAGTGCTTATCCGAACTGCATGCTGAGAGGATGGTGTTAGGAGTTCTTAGCTCTCTGAGTAGAGGAATTACCTCTTTTTACTGGGGGTCGGGTGGGAACAAGCAGTCTGCACATGCTCAGTATCTAGATTACTGCAGCAAGGGGAGGATGGAGTTAACTAGGACATAACCCAACTGCCCTGAGCGTGGTCATTTCATATGGCCCCTGGCATTCTCTCTTTGAGTGAGGGTCATGTGTATATGCTAATTCAACTGCAAATCAACTACAACTCTTTACTTAGAAATCTCAGTGGGAGTTAAAACTTTCAGAACAGAGTCTGAAATACCTTTGGAGGGGTTAGGATGTTGCTCAGTGGTAGAGCACTTGCCTAAGATAAGGCCATAGGCTCTATTTTCAACAGCACAGTGGAAAGTTAGGAGGGTAGGTAGGTAAGTGTATAGATGAGGAAGTCTATTTGGAAAAATGCATAGATGGACGGGTGCAAAACTTGGGTTTGTAAACTTAATGATGAGCTACTAGAATCTTTTCTATACATGGTATGAGGTCAGGCTTTGGATAATAACAAGATAATATCAAGGAGCCAAGACAAAATTTAGGAAATAGACTGTTGCCATGACATTTGAGGCCCTTGTGTCACCCTTGTTACTACTATCTGCTTTTCCTTCTGCTAGACGCAGCCACCATTTCTGTATTAACTTTTCCTTTATCTTTTTTTTTAATTAAACTTCTCTGTATTGTGAGTTGATGACACCCAGTGATACGGGCCTGCTTAGCGTACACTAGACACTGTACTCCTGTCACTAAGGAAGTGTGGTGTCCCAGAAGAGACAGAAGAAACCCAGGGGAGTAGGACAAAATACCACTCTTCATCACAATTCCAAATAGTCCAATTATGAAACCATTTAGTTACATCTGATAAACTTTTACTTGCAGAAAAAGTTATCACTTATTTTAACTAAGTGTAATACGGTATATCTTTATATGTGGTTGTGTCTTCACCCTGGAGATCATATTATTTCTTGAGAGCGTTGGTATAGAACAGGTTGTGTAGAATAATTTGCCTAACTGGCAAAAGGGGTCTCTGGAGTTGAATATATAGGAATACAAATCCTCAGAAAGTTTATTATCTATTCATTTCAGAGGAACGAAGCTCTAATTCAGAATAAGGTCCAACACTCTGATGCAGCCCACTTCCTTGTCATAACATTTTCTGTTTCTAACTCCATGGACTTTGCTAAATGCTCTTTGAAGTTTTTTGTTTTTTTATTACTTTCTATTAAACAAATCAGAGGTCTGGAGTCAGTGGCTCTGATGCCTGGCTTAGATTCTTGCCTCATGGCAGGTAAGAATAATTCATTGTGTAGCTGGCTCATTGAAGACTGCTCTGTGGTAGGTGGCATGGCCTCACTTCTCAGAGACCAGCCTACAGGGCGCCCATGGTTCACTTTGTCATCTTCAGCCACTCTGAGAGATGTAGCAGATGCTGATGGGCTTCGAGTTCCTGTTCCTCTCGTGGGTCCTGCTCCAGCCAGGAGTGCCGGTCGGGCTGTGCTGTCTTCACCACCCTTTCGGACGCACGTGTGTTGTTTTGCAAGGTTGGGAGGCACTTCAGTCCTCTGGTACCATGTGCCTAGGTGTCTAGACAGTACTGCCCATAGTAAGACACCATTGGGGGCTGACTTTTCTACCAGTCAGCTCAACTCGCAGCTACCATGAGAGTGGCCATTTCTTCTTTCTTTTTGGTTTGTTTGACTGTTTTTCCATGGAGCTCACTTATACTCATCTAAGGAACTGGGAAGTTGTCTTTCTATGAAGGTGTGAGAGTGTGTATGTGCTTGTGGAGGGCAGAGGACAATGCTGAGTGGTTTTTTTTTTCTTCTCTGCCTTATGTTTTGAGACAGGGTCTCTCATTGAACCTAGTACTTATGGTTGGCTAGACTGCCTGGCCAGAAAACCCCAGCAGTCCATTCTCCATGTCTCTGTGAGACATTACAAGTGCATGCTGCTCCTGTTGGCATTTTTTGTTGTTGTTGTTTGACTTTTTTAAAGATGGATTCTGGAGATTTGGACCAAGTCACTGAGCCATTATCCTAGCAACATTTTCTTTGAGATTTTATGTTTTGCTACTTTGACAAGTCATGGCTATAGTAAAGTTTTTAAAAAGGGATTTATATAATCTCTTTTCAAAGAAAAATATGATCCCTAAACCTACACATAATTGATGACTATTTGTGTATTCCCATTCAAATTAAGTTCAAGGGAAGATTAAGTGAGGGTGTATTTGCTGTCTGAATTCAATGAGAGGGTAAGAGAGGAAGAGGGATAAAATAGCAAAGGAAATACTTCTAGAATAATTTGTTAATACTAGAGGTGAGTTTATAAAAGTATCTATGGGTTTTTCTTTGTGCAATTTGTTTTCTTTTTTTTTTTTTGCTAAAAATGCAAATTGACTGACATCAGATATGACTAGTCCTAAGATCATTGACTCAGTAGGACAATTCACAGTACTTGGAATATTGATGTATTAGTGGATACAATCAACAAAGAGGAAAGGTATATGGGGTGAAGTTTAGTGGAAACCACCCAGTACTTTAGAACCTTTTCACAGTTACCATGTAGGTGTACCTAGTTCCCTCAGGACTTTGAAGA
Organism: Rattus rattus; assembly: GCF_011064425.1. Taxonomy (NCBI): domain Eukaryota; kingdom Metazoa; phylum Chordata; class Mammalia; order Rodentia; family Muridae; genus Rattus; species Rattus rattus. The sequence goes on along the minus strand of NC_046168.1, from coordinate 47,383,291 downwards.
ACTGGTAAATCTTACAAAAAGTTCACATTTTTACTGGGACTGGTATGTGGGTCTGTGCGATCTAGGTAGTACTGTGATCTAGTACTACTGTATTTCCAGACTCCTACAAGCAAACAGGTGCTCAACGTCAACCTCACAGCACAAGCATTAGGTACAGTGAGTAGCTGCCTTATCAGCTATGTGGAAAGGTTTTCCTGAACATTCAAAGGCTATTCCTCTGAACAGACCTTGTAAACTAATACTGTAGGACTCTATCCTGCTGTATTAGTTCTTTTCTGCACAACTGTCCATTAACATTTTGATTAGGTTATGGTACAGTCTGGCAAACAGAGGAATAGTCCAGTTGTGTCTTTGAAGTGTAAATTGAGCTTACCACAGGGCCTGATCAGCCATGCAGGGGATAAAGGAACGTATGCTTATTTGATCTTCGTATCAAGCTCATTATTACCCATTTTCAGAAGCAGAAGGAGAAAGGTTTTGCGCAGTATGGTATATTGTAGTCTTTTATCAGTATTGAGAGGAATAGTGAGAAGAAAGCAGAGAGAAGTGATTTTAATAGCAAAGTATGCTGCCCAAGCCTTTGATTTTTAAGAAAGTATGCTTTACTTTTTAGAGCAGTTTTAGGTCTGTAGTAAAACTGAGAGGAAGGTAATGCAGAACTACCCATACTGATATCTTCTGCCTCCCCCTACAATGCATCATCAGAAAAGAGCATTAGCTACAACTGATGACCACACATCAGCATGGTATTATTGCCTAAAGACCAGAGTCTGCAGTAGAGTCACTTTTGTTGTGTTTTATGGGTTTGGGAAGTTTTAATGGTGCATATCTGCTGTTCAGTATTATCCAGAGTAGTTTTATTACTTAACAGTCTTCTGTGTTTTGCCTTTTGCTCCTTTTCTTTTCTCACATCTGGCAACCACTAGTCCTTTGACTGTCTTCGTAGTTTTGTTTTCAGCACAGAGTTCACCTAGAATGACACAAGGATGTGACCATGAATGTATACACTTCCAGTTACGGATAAGTAAGGGTTTCCTTCTTCCTCTGTTCCTTATGTGATAGCTCGCTCTCATCATTGCTTAGATATGCTCACTTCTTCATTAATGTACTGGAGGATAGCATATCTGTTTCTAAATTTGTTCAATTTTTATTAAAATTCTTATAAATATGTACATGCAGGGTTTTGTATAGATATATTTTCGACTCCTTTGAGTAAATCAGAAGAAGCACAATTGCTAGATCATGTGGCATGACGATGTTTACCAAACTTTAGGTAGACCCTGGAAATCTTCACCCCAAAATACAGACTTAAGTTATTCCTCTTAATTGCCCACCAGAACTTGATAAGAGATCTTGGTTGCAAGAAATAGAGGAATTGTGTTGGAATTGACCTGGAAGCTTTCGCCTTTGCTGGAAGGTTCTATCCTGGTTGCTGGAGCATAGAAGGCATTACTAATCCTACAAGCTCTAATGCCAATAGTACAAGGCAAGATGTGCCTACTCATGAAACAGTGGCAAGACTTATGTGGCATCCACAGCTCTTCTATAGGATTTGAGGTGTATCCCACAGGAGGTAATACATACCTGGTACTATAAACCCAGTAGTCAAAGACACAGGCCTGAGAAGATCCTAAGCTGTTGTTTAGATAAGTTGACATTGTTCTAAACTACAATCCAAGTAACTTACACTCAGATAAGTACTGCTCTTAGCTTTAACCAGAAAAGCTGCTCTTCCTAGTAAATGGTGGTGAGTGTAGAGGCTGTGCCTGTTCATGGTGCTTAAAGTGACAGTTGAGTGCTTGACCCTAAAAAAGACTTTTATACTATTGTCTTTAAGGATGACATTGTAGGACAGAGAGTGAAAGAATGTAAGAACAAGAAAAAAGAAAGAAGAAAGAATGAAGATAAGAAACACATGGGATATACTATCTACAGGGAATGATTGCTATTGTAAACTTCTCATGGCAGCTGGGGTCGCCTGTACTGGACCTTCACAACACCTGGCTTGTCAATTGTGGACAATGCTGAGGAGCTTGAGGCCCTACCCCTCCATGCTGAACTAGTGGCTTCTGATGGATTCTGAAGGAGGATAGTCACTGTTTCAGTTGTCCTCCCACTCCTGAGCCCAGCAGGCTGTGATAATGTGTAGTTCCAAATCTGCAGAGACATGTCTGGTCCTGGTTAAACTTAGAGGACCACAAAACAAAAAGATAAGTATGAGAAAGGAGCCTGTAAGGAGGAAGGGGAGACAGGACTAGAGAGGGAAATATGGGAAGGATGGTTGGTGGCGAGAATAAACAGTGCACCATAGACATTTATGAAGTTATCTGAGAACAAATGTAGTCAATGAAAATGAATTTCTCCAGTTGCCTTCTAGAATGGCCGTAGTACTTTGAGTGTCCACAAGCAATACGCCATGATTCCTATTGCTCAGGCCTTTGCTAGCATTTGGTGGTATCCATTTCTTTCTGAATGTTTGCATCTTCTGCATGAATAATTATATCATCCATGAGGGTACCCTTAGCTATAGATTGGATCTGGTGTGTTCCCTATAATCCCTATGCATTAAAAGCTTGATTTGGCTGTTGCTGTAGGAGCATGATGTTAACTTTAAGAAGGGGATCCAGTGGAAGGTCTTGCATCCACTGTACCCTTGCCCCTTTCACTTCTGGTCATGAGATGAGTAGTTTTGCTGTACTATGTGCTGCTGTTAGGATGCACTACCTTCCCATGGGCACCAGAGCAAAGGGGCCAACTGATTATGAACTGGAACCTTCAACATTATTAGTCACAATGAATCTCTTTTCTTTATAAACCATGGTTTCTGAGGTTTGTTCTATTGACAGACGCCAGTGCATTTAATATTTCCTTCTCTTGCCTTACTCAATTATCCCAGGCTCCAGCACAGTCCTGGAAGTCTGCAGTGAGAAGACACTATCTTTTCTCAGACCTTGTGGGAATGCTTTGAGTTTCTCACTTTAAGTTTGATGTTAATGACCATTGTTAAAACAACTCATCCTTATCAGTTAAGTACGTTCCTTTCTCCTCTTAGTCATTCAGGGTTTCTCTCTTAGTCATGAATGGGTGATATTTTATTCTGATTATGTTAGTTTCTTTATTGGCCTGTTGATATCTAGATTATATAAGTGTTTCAATGTTGAACCGACTGTGAGTACTTGGGATGATTTCCACATGCTCATACTGTCTACTTTCTGTTTTTCATCATTCGATTTTGTATGGGATGCTTTCTCAGTTTCCCGTCTGTGTTCACCAGTCCTGTTATTGGTCTCATGAACAGAGCATGAGAGCACATTTGAACTATTAACTCTCTTTATGGCTTTTGGAAGAGCATTTTAGAAAATTGGTATAATTTCTTACATATTTTCCTTCAAAATGCTTCGATCTTGTGCTTTCTCTTTTGGAAGATTGTTAATTATTGGCTTAGTTCCTTTGGTAGTGATAGGCATAGTCGAATTACTTTCTCATAGAGATTCTAGCGAGTGACGTTTTTCAAGGATTGAAGCATTTCGCCTAGTCTATCAGATTTGTTCATAGTTTCCTTTACTGCTCTTTCTGTGTTTCTTCAAGTTTGTACTATTGTCTCATTTTTCATGTCTGATAATAATGTAACATGTTTCCTCTTGAGATTAGATATATTGGTTTTATTTTTTAAGAATCCCCTTTGGTTTCTTTGATTTTTCTTTTAGTGATTTCGCTGATTCTTATTCTAATTTTTATTATTTCTTTCCTGTAGCTTATTTTGGACCTAACCCACTCTTTTGGGGCTTTCTAAAAGTTTGAAGAAAATGAAACTGTTTCACGTTTTCAGATGGTTCTTGTTTTCTATTGTGTATATTCCGGCTGCCCATTTCCACTGAAGCCCCACTTGCATCTCACACAACCCTCGTAAGCTGTGAGCATTGGTCGTCATTGCCCTGTGTTCAGAGTCTCTGTGGAGGATGGGATGATCTAGATGTGTATAAGTCTTTTCCAGAGGGGACACGTGGGGATGCTCTGCATGTGCTGGATGCCTGGGCAGAGTCAGGAGAGGAGAGAGCAACATAGTTCGGGGTTCACCGTTCACCGTCTCCCCGCTTCCTTGCTTGCACTGTAAGCTGCTCTGCTCTACTGGCTGAACCTCCCTTCCCACGTTGATCCTAGAAATCATGAGATTTAGTGAGTCAGGAGCCAGATGGAGCCTTCTTTTATATTTTTTTTTCTGCTTGGTATTTTGTCACAGCATTGAGAAAAGTTAATAGATTTGTAGTTAGCAGATAATTTCATTTAAAATGTTTAAACATTTCTCTTGATATTATCATCTGATCTTTGTATTATTTAGAAGTTTGCTTAATCACCATGAAGTGCTGACAATGTCCAACTGATGTCATTGTGCTTTGTTCTGCTTTAATTCCATTGTTATTTAGTAGCAGCCACCATAGGATTTAGAGTCCTCCACACTTGACAAACTTTGTTTTATGCTTTCATGGCCCCCAGTACAGTATTTCTTGGTGAGTGTTCTATGTGAGCTTGAGGAAAACTGCACTCTGCTGTTTCCACATGACGTAATCTATAGACCCCTGTTACAGCTAGGCAGCCAGTGCTACTTAAGTCCTCAGGGCTGCTGGGTGCTGGGTGTGTCTGCGTCTGCTGGAGAGGTGCGAAGTCTCCGTTCTATCAGGAGATCCTCGGCCACCTCTCCTGGCAGGTCTGTGGGGCTTGCTTACATGTTTGGTACCGACTTGTTCAGTGATTATACACTGAGGATTGTTACCTTTATGATCACTCTATCACTACCTGACCCCTCCTTATTATCTATTATTATCTCTCTCTCCCTCCCTCCCCTGCCCCCTTTTCTTTTTCTAACTGGCTACAATGCATTAGATCAAAGGAACCATAGGAAGTAGGCATTTAGTATTGTGGGGTGTGTGTGTGTGTGTGTGTGTGTGTGTGTGTGTGTCTCCTTTGGTAATATCTCAGCCCTTTAGTAAGCTGTGCCTCTATTCTATGAATTTTACCTGTGCCTCTTAGTTCTTCTCCATCCACTGTTAGGATGCTCGAGGAGGCTGTAGTTGATCTATCCCTTTCCCTGGACATGTTGAGCTATGCTAAAACTTTGGTTGTTTTCCTACTGAGAGAATAGTTTTTTTTTCTTTTGCTTTTGTTTTGTTTTTTCCCTCTGATATTGACTCTAAGAAGTGGCAATGCTCCTGAGATAACAAATTGTTCTCGCCCATGATGGATTTTCCCTGGAGTAGGTTCAGATTTGTCCACCCATCTTCAGCAATATATCAGTTACTGCTTGGGTTTCTAAGCTGTGTTAAGGAAGGGCTCTCTGTCTTAAGCCTTGACTTCCTGCATTCTGTCTGTTGTCACGTTGTAGGGCAGTGGTTTGCTGAGTCCCCTTTCCTTTTGACCTAGCAGTAGTTGTTCATTTTTCAGTTTGTTCACATGTGATTTAGGGCAGAATGTTGTCTTCCAGTGCTATTGCTGGACTGGAAATCAGAATGTCTTTTTATTACCTGATCTCAAAATCTGTAGACATTTGTTAAAACGTAAATAAAAACCCCAAAGACAGCTATTATTCCTAATTTGGCCCATTTTCAAATTCATAACACTTTCTCTGCAGAAATTATTTGGAAATTTCGTTGTTTTCTGTTCTTCCTTGACACTGCACTGTGAGCATCTCCCAGTGTCACACGTTAGTGTTAGAAAAGGTTGACTCTGAAAACTTGTATGAAGTTCCATTAAGTTCAACCTGATTTATTGGCCCATTCTCCCAATTGGACATTTAGGCCTTCATTTTTTGTGATTGGAGTACTTTGCCATCAGGCTTATTTTAAAAAATCTCTAATAATCTGAGATAAAAATGCTCTATCGTTTATTTAACTGAAGGTTTATGGTCATTGTGGTGACCACGTTGCAGACTCCTGGAGGAGGGTGGGCAGCTTCGTAAGATCCAGCTTCAGCACCATGTGGCTCTTACTATTCACGTGAACAGTTACCATGGTGCCTGTGTGGTAGCAGAGCCTACTGATGAGGCATTCGCTGGTGAGACTGGCTAGCGGGAGGTAGGCGTGTGTGGTCTCTTTTCATGTTTCTTTTCCAGTGGTTTCCACTCCTGGATTTCATTCCACCATTTTAAATGCTGTGATTTGTTTGCATATACCATTTTGTTTATTGCCTTTTAGTTTATTATATATAGATAGGTTTTCAATTGAATGCAAAGTTATTTTTTTTTAAAAGTTGTTTTTTTATAGAACACCCGACATTCAAAAATCAGACATACACTTGCCTTATTTCCTGAAGGTTAATTGCTTCTCTTCAGTTCTCACCCTTCCTCTCAGGGTGATTGTTTCTGGCAGGCAAGCAGATAGTTCATTTATTTATTGTGTTAGGAAAATCTACGTCCTCTACCCTAGTTAAAAGGTAGTGACTTGGGGTTGGGGATTTAGCTCAGTGGTAGAGCGCTTGTCTAGCAAGCGCAAGGCCCTGGGTTCGGTCCCCAGCTCTGAAAAAAAAAAAAAGGAAAAAAAAAAAAGGTAGTGACTTAGTATTACCTATTTGTGCTCATTACCTGTACTCACTTGGCCAAATTACCAAGTATTTTACAGAATTTTATCAGAGATCTGTTGAATTTGTACATTAATTTAGAAGGAATTAAGGTTTTTTTAAGATTGGATCCAGGACCTTGGTCATACCTGGCAAGCACCACACTACTGAGTCCAGTAGTGTGTACGTTCCCAGTTCAAATATACTTCATTTTATTTAGAGTCTATGTGTATTTGTTTTTTATTTATGTATAGTCTTTTTTTTATTTACTGTGTAGTCTGTATTAGGATTCTCTAAAGGAACAGAGTGAATAGAATGGATATAGAAACACAGTAAAGGGGGATTCCTTAGATTGGTTTACAGATGTTGTATGGGAAGTCCAGCTATTAGTGTTTCACATTGGAGAGTCTGAGAATCCAGAAGTTCAGACCGTAGAGCTGAGTGTTTCAGTAATTGTGACCTGGAGGTGAAGGCCTGGAGGATTCCTGGAGAGTGGCTGGTCTCAGCTGGAGTCCTGGAGAATCAGTAAGTAAAGGGATACCATTGTACTGTTACACTGAGAGCATTGGCTCTCAGCCTTCTAACAGTTCCTCATGTGGTGGTGACCCCAGCCATACAATTATTTTCATTGCTGCGTCCTAACTGTAATTTTGCTGCTGTAACTTTAACATCTATATTTCCAATGGTTTTAGGTGACTGTGGTGGAAGGGCCCTTAGACTTCCCCAAGGGCTGAGGAACTCCTGTAGCAGTTACAGGAGGTGACCCTGTCTGCAAGAGCAAGGGCAAAAGGCCCAGACAAAGCCTTCTTCTTCCGTGTCCGTCCTTCATCTGGGCTTTCAGCACACAGTGCGCTTAGACTTAGGCAGTGGGGTCACCCTGCTATGCAGAGTCTGATAAAAACCTCACGGGGATGTTCAGCTCCTTGCATTTTACCTTAAACCAGAGGCCAAGATTCACCTCACTACCTTACTGGAAAACCTTTTCGTATTGGTCCAGTACTTTTCTCTCCTTGTGAACATTGTGTTTCTGTGTTGCTGTTAGGAATAATCTCTTTGGGATAATGTTTCCCTTTTCTACTTATTAGGTTTGTTAAGGACCTACATAGTCATTGTGACATGCTTTCTATTAAAACACAATGTTAAGCATCTTGAGATTAGTCTATGAGACACAACAGACAACTTGCGAGAATTCAAAGAGGTTGTCAAAGTTACAGATTCTCTTTTTTCCTGTACCAAGAGTAGATTCTACAACAGCTGAGAGTGAATTCTTTTGAAGTGTTTTTCCTTTGTAGATCTTGTGCATATATCATATTATTTTATTTTTTGCCATGATCCTAAAAATAGGTGCCTGTTTTATTCCCTCTGTCCCTGATATTAATTGCTTGCTGTGTTTCTAGGTCAGATTGTACTCTGTAAGCATTTATCCTGACATGTGAGGTACTGGAAGCAGTGTTGTCCTTTCTGGGTGGTGATTATTTACGAAGCTTAGAGCAGGCCCTGCACTGTGGCATCTTCATTAGGAGCACACAGTAGGTTTTCCTGCTCTGTACTTCTAGTGACGAATGAGATGTAAGCTTTGCCAGTGATTGCTACTACGTCAGCGCTTGCCCAGAGGAGGCAGAACCTAGCTGTTGAGCACAGCTCTATCGTTTATACATCCTGTTGCAAAATTACTAATGATCTCAAAATGGCCACAAGAGAGCATTAAGTCCAGGCCTTTGGTACACAGGCTGTACCCGGTGAAGACCTGCCTGCCATACAGACAATGTTGGTGATGCGCACCGTTATGAGGCCACTTCAGCTGTTGATCCAGTTTTTATCCCAGCTTTATATTTGCTCTTTCTGGTGACTTGAATTCTTTTAACTGCATTTTGGTCAAGGAAATTTGTTTCAATATGATATTTTAAATAGTAAGATATTTGTAAGGCAGTTCTGGAAACAGGATGTCTTATCAAAAACAAATAATTGAGAGAACCTAAGTGTAAAAAATTTAAATGATAGATTTTCCAATTTTTCCTTTTGCGAGTTTACTTGATGTTAAGGTCATTGACCTCCAGGATGTTGAGCTGAAAGCCTCTCTTGCCGTGAATTGTGAATGTCTCAGCTGTCAGCCTTCCCACTTGCTGTGCTAATTCATCATTTGGGCGTCTGCTCTTTCTAGATCTTTGGTCTTTTCTAGCTGAACTTTCTTGGATACTCAGTGCAGTGACACACTGGTGTCTGACCTATCCTATAGTATGACAGAGACCTGTCCTTATTGCCCCTGCTTTCCCTTTAGCGTTGGCCTTGAGTCAGCTTCTCACCCATGACTGTTAGGCTGATGGTATCACTTCTTGCTATTAGAAATCTTTCAGTCAGTTCCTAGTTGCCCTTTATGTTTTGAATAAGGTTTTCTTTCATACAGAATCCAGCATCTCCCTCCCCCACTGACTCCCTTGCCCTCCCCCAAGATGACTCCCATGCCCTCCTACTGAGCTTCCTGCCTCTTCTGCCAGCACATCTTCACTTGTCTGTCCCAGCTTTTCTCAGTTTTGCCTTTCCTGTTTCAGAGGAAAAGATGTCCCACTTACTTCTTTGCAAAATGAACTTTCAATTTCTGCTCCTATAAATAGCCGCTCTTGCCTGCTTGAGACCTTTATTTAGCCATTTGTCTCTTGTCTCTTTCTTTGCCTCAAATCAGCTTCCCTATCAACTAACTCCCCTTGTACGTAAAAGTTTGCCTTTGCTTTCTGTGTCAAAAATTATTTTAGAAGAGAAACACCAGCTTCTGTGCCAGGTAATTTTTTTGTATTAAAAATTTTAAATTTTATTTAAAGCTACAAAGCCCACAACTTAACATAGCTTGACAAAAACTATTTAATACTGTTGAAGAGTTCAGAGGTACATCTTAGTTCAAGTATGCTTTGATGCAGGCCCATTGATGTCTGTCATGGGACCGGATGTGTCTGGCCAACATGTCTCCTGTCCTGATTTGTCATGGTGAATCTAATTCCTAGTTAGTTTTCTTCTCTGACTGTCAGGTTCTGTATCTGAGGTTCTTTTACATTTCTGAGAGTCTCAACCCATCTCTTTTGGGTTGCTGTACCATGAATTCATCTTGACTCAGTGTAAACCCACATGAAAAGGATCCTTGATAGCCAAGTGTCACTTCTGTTACCCTGCTGCCACCATCTTGACTTGTTGCAGTTGTGAATATAGGAGTGTCCTAGGCAGGAATAGAATAAGACTCCAAACTACCTGTGTATTTTTCCCCTAACCTTCTGAGGGAAACTTGTCTAGAAAAATAAATTGTACCTAGGTGGACTGGACTGGTTGATATGGAATTGGACCAAAGCCATGGAAAATAGAACAGGAGGAGTAGGGAAATGCTAGCTGGAACCCTTAGGTATAGCAATTTCAAAAAGAAAGCTCCAGACTTTATTGCATTAACCAATGGTAAGTACATGTATTATTCTCTTTAACCTGAAGTTGATTGTTGCCAATAACAGAATAGTCTTGGTGCATGTGTATGTGTCTTTCTTTTTTTTTTTTTTTTTTTTTTTTTTATTAACTTGAATATTTCTTATATACATTTGAGTATTATTCCCTTTCCGGTTTCGGACAAACATCCCCTCCCCTCCCCCTTCCTTATGGGTGTTCCCCTCCCGACCCTCCCCCATTGCCGCCCCCCCAACAGTCTAGTTCACTGGGGTTCAGTATTAGCAGGACCCAGGGCTTCCCCTTCCACTGGTGCTCTTACTAGGATATTCATTACTACCTATGAGGTCAGAGTCCAGGGTCAGTCCATGTATAGTCTTTAGGTAGTGGCTTAGTCCCTGGAAGCTCTGGTGGCTTGTCATTGTTGTACATATAGGGTCTCGAGCCCCTTCAAGCTCTTCCAGTTCTTTCTCTGATTCCTTCAACGGGGGTCCTATTCTCAGTTCAGAGGTTTGCTGCTGACCTTCGCCTCTGTATTTGCTGTATTCTGGCTGTGTCTCTCAGGAGCGATCTACACTTCTGCACTTCTTTGCTTCATCCATCTTGTCTAATTGGATGGCTGTATATATATGGGCCACATGTGGGGCAGGCTCTGAATGGATGTTCCTTCAGTCTCTGTTTTAATCTTTGCCTCTCTCTTCCCTGCCAAGGGTATTCTTGTTCCCCTTTTAAAGAAGGAGTGAAGCATTCACATTTTGATCCTCCGTCTTGAGTTTCATTTGTTCTAGACATCTAGGGTAATTCAGGCATTTGGGCTAATAGCCACTTATCAATGAGTGCATACCATGTATGTCTTTCTGTGATTGGGTTAGCTCACTCGGGATGATATTTTCCAGTTCCAACCATTTGCCTACAAATTTCATAAACTCATTGTTTTTGATAGCTGAGTAATATTCCATTGTGTAGATATACCACATTTTCTGTATCCATTCCTCTGTTGAAGGGCATCTGGGTTCTTTCAGCTTCTGGCTATTATAAATAAGGCTGCGATGAACATAGTGGAGCACGTGTCTTTTTATATGTTGGGGCATCTTTTGGGTATATGCCCAGAGAGGGATAGCTGGATCCTCAGGCAGTTCAATGTCCAATTTTCTGAGGAACCTCAGACTGATTTCCAGAATGGTTGTACCAGTCTGCAATCCCACCAACAATGGAGGAGTGTTCCTCTTTCTCCACATCCTCGCCAGCATTTGCTGTCACCTGAGTTTTTGATCTTAGCCATTCTCACTGGTGTGAGGTGAAATCTCAGGGTTGTTTTGATTTGCATTTCCCTGATGACTAAAGATGTTGAACATTTCTTTAGGTGTTTCTCAGCCATTCGGCATTCCTCAGCTGTGAATTCTTTGTTTAGCTCTGAACCCCATTTTTTAATAGGGTTATTTGTCTCCCTCGGTCTAACTTTTGAGTTCTTTGTATATTTTGGATATAAGGCCTCTATCTGTTGTAGGATTGGTAAAGATCTTTTCCCAATCTGTTGGTTGCCGTTTTGTCCTAACCACAGTGTCCTTTGCCTTACAGAAGCTTTGTAGTTTTATGAGATCCCATTTGTCGATTCTTGATCTTAGAGCATAAGCCATTGGTGTTTTGTTCAGGAAATTTTTCCAGTGCCCATGTGTTCCAGATGCTTCCCTAGTTTTTTCTTCTATTAGTTTGAGTGTGTCTGGTTTGATGTGGAGGTCCTTGATCCACTTGGACTTAAGCTTTGTACAGGGTGATAAGCATGGATCGATCTGCATTCTTCTACATGTTGACCTCCAGTTGAACCAGCACCATTTGCTGAAAATGCTATCTTTTTCCATTGGATGGATTTGGCTCCTTTGTCAAAAATCAAGTGACCATAGGTGTGTGGGTTCATTTCTGGGTCTTCAATTCTGTTCCATTGGTCTATCTGTCTGTCTCTGTACCAATACCATGCAGTTTTATCACGATTGCTCTGTAATACTGCTTGAGTTCAGGGATAGTGATTCCCCTGAAGTCCTTTTTTATTGTTGAGGATAGTTTTAGCTATCCTGGGTTTTTTGTTATTCCAGATGAATTTGCAAATTGTTCTGTCTAACTCTTTGAAGAATTGGATTGGTATTTTGATGGGGATTGCATTGAATCTGTAGATCGCTTTTTGGTAAAATGGCCATTTTTACTATATTAATCCTGCCAATCCATGAGCATGGGAGATCTTTCCACCTTCTGAGGTCTTCTTCAATTTCTTTCTTCAGTGTCTTGAAGTTCTTATTGTACAGATCTTTTACTTGCTTGGTTAAAGTCACACGAGGTATTTTATATTATTTGGGTCTATTATGAAGGGTGTCGTTTCCCTAATTTCTTTCTCGGCTTGTTTCTCTTTTGTGTAGAGGAAGGCTACTGATTTATTTGAGTTAATTTTATACCCAGCCACTTTGCTGAAGTTGTTTATCAGCTTTAGTAGTTCTCTGGTGGAACTTTTGGCATCACTTAAATATACTATCATATCATCTGCAAATAGTGATATTTTGACTTCTTCTTTTCTGATCTGTATCCCCTTGACCTCCTTTTGTTGTCTGATTGCTCTGGCTAGAACTTCAAGAACTATATTGAATAAGTAGGGAGAGAGTGGGCAGCCTTGTCTAGTCCCTGATTTTTGTGGGATTGCTTCAAGTTTCTCTCCATTTAGTTTAATGTTAGCAACTGGTTTGCTGTATATGGCTTTTATTATGTTTAGGTATGGGCCTTGTATTCCTATTCTTTCCAGGACTTTTATCATGAAGGGGTGTTGAATTTTGTCAAATGCTTTCTCAGCATCTAATGAAATGATCATGTGGTTTTGTTCTTTCAGTTTGTTTATATAATGGATCACGTTGATGGTTTTCCCTATATTAAACCATCCCTGCATGCCTGGGATGAAGCCTACTTGATCATGGTGGATGATTGTTTTGATGTGCTCTTGGATTCGGTTTGCCAGAATTTTGTTGAGTATTTTTGCGTCAATGTTCATAAGGGAAATTGGTCTGAAGTTCTCTTTCTTTGTTGGGTCTTTGTGTGGTTTAGGTATAAGAGTAATTGTGGCTTCATAGAAGGAATTCGGTAGTGCTCCATCTGTTTCAATTTTGTGGAATAGTTTGGATAATATTGGTATGAGGTCTTCTATGAAGGTCTGATAGAATTCTGCATTAAACCCGTCTGGACCTGGGCTCTTTTTGGTTGGGAGGCCTTTAATGACTGCTTCTATTTCCTTAGGAGTTATGGGGTTGTTTAACTGGTTTATCTGTTCCTGATTTAACTTCGGTACCTGGTATCTGTCTAGGAAATTGTCCATTTCCTGTAGATTTTCAAGTTTTGTTGAATATAGGCTTTTATAGTAAGATCTGATGATTTTTGAATTTCCTCTGAATCTGTAGTTATGTCTCCCTTTTCATTTCTGATTTTGTTAATTTGGACACTCTCTCTGTGTCCTTTCTTTAGTCTGTTTTAGGGTTTATCTATCTTGTTGATTTTCTCAAAGAACCAACTTTTGGTTCTGTTGATTCTTTGTATAGTCCTTTTTGTTTCTACTTGGTTGATTTCAGCTCTGAGTTTGATTATTTCCTGCCTTCTACTCTTCCTGGGTGTATTTGCTTCTTTTTGTTCTAGAGCTTTTAGGTGTGCTGTCAAGCTGCTGACATATGCTCTTTCCTGTTTCTTTCTTCAGGCACTCAGCGCTATGAGTTTTCCTCTTAGCACAGCTTTCATTGTGTCCCATAAGTTTGGGTATGTTGTACCTTCATTTTCATTAAATTCTAAAAAGTTTTTAATTTCTTTCTTTATTTCTTCCTTGACCAGGTTATCATTGAGTAGAGCATTGTTCAGTTTCACGTATATGTGGGCATTCTTCCCTTATTGTTATTGAAGACCATCTTTAGGCCGTGGTGGTCCGATAGCACGCATGGGATTATTTCTATCTTTCTGTGTCTGTTGAGGCCTGTTTTTTGACCAATTATATGGTCAATTTTGGAGAAAGTACCATGAGGAGCTGAGAAGAAGGTATATCCTTTTGCTTTAGGGTAGAACGTTCTATAAATATCCGTTAAGTCCATTTGGCTCATGACTTCTCTTAGTCTGTCTCGTCTCTGTTTAATTTCTGTTTCCATGATCTGTCCATTGATGAGAGTGGGGTGTTGAAATCTCCACTATTATTGTGTGAGGTGCAATGTGTGTTTTGAGCTTTAGTAAGGTTTCTTTTTACGTATGTAGGTGCCCTTGTATTTGGGGCATAGATATTTAGGATTGAGAGTTCATCTTGGTGGATTTTTTCCTTTGATGAATATAAAGTGTCCTTCCTTATCTTTTTTTTTGATGACTTTTAGTTGGAAATTGATTTTTATTTGATATTAGAATGGCTACTCCAGCTTGCTTCTTCTGACCATTTGCTTGGAAAGTTGTTTCCCAGCCTTTCACTCTGAGATAGTGTCTGTCTTTGTCTCTGAGGTGTGTTTCCTGTAGGCAGCAGAATGCAGGGTCCTCGTTGCGTATCCAGTTTGTTAATCTATGTCTTTTTATTGGGGAGTTGAGGCCATTGATGTTGAGAGATATTAAGGAATAGTGATTATTGCTTCCTGTTATATTCATATTTGGATGTGAGGTTGTGTTTGTGTGCTTTTCTTCTCTTTGTTTTGTTGCCAAGACGATTAGATTCTTGCCTCTTCTTGGGTATAGCTTGCCTCCTTATGTTGGGCTTTACCATTTATTATCCTTTGTAGTGCTGGATTTGTAGAAAGATATTGTGTAAATTTGGTTTTGTCATGGAATATCTTGGTTTCTCCATCTATGTTAATTGAGAGTTTTGCAGGATACAGTAGCCTGGGCTGGCATTTTGTGTTCTCTTAGGGTCTGTATGACATCAGTCCAGGATCTTCTGGCCTTCATAGTTTCTGGCGAGAAGTCAGGTGTGATTCTGATAGGTCTGCCTTTATATGTTACTTGACCTTTTTCTCTTACTGCTTTTAATATTCTTTCTTTATTTTGTGCGTTTGGTGTTTTGACTATTATGTGACGGGAGGTGTTTCTTTTCTGGTCCAATCTATTTGGAGTTCTGTAGGCTTCTTGTATGCCTATGGGTATCTCTTTTTTTAGGTTAGGGAAGTTTTCTTCTATGATTTTGTTGAAGATATTTACTGGTCCTTTGAGCTGGGAGTCTTCACTCTCTTCTATACCTATTATCCTTAGGTTTGATCTTCTCATTGAGTCCTGGATTTCCTGTATGTTTTGGACCAGTAGCTTTTTCCGCTTTACATTATCTTTGACAGTTGAGTCAATGATTTCTATGGAATCTTCTGCTCCTGAGATTCTCTCTTCCATCTCTTGTATTCTGTTGGTGAAGCTTGTATCTACAGCTCCTTGTCTCTTCTTTTGGTTTTCTATATCCAGGGTTGTTTCCATGTGTTCTTTCTTGATTGCTTCTATTTCCATTTTTAATTCCTTCAACTGTTTGTTTGTGTTTTCCTGGAATTCTTTCAGGGATTTTTGCGATTACTCTCTGTAGGCTTCTACTTGTTCTCTAAGGGAGTTCTTCATGTCTTTCTTGAAGTCCTCCAGCATCATGATCAAATCTGATTTTGAAACTAGATCTTGCTTTTCTGATGTGTTTGGATATTCCATGTTTGTTTTGGTGGGAGAATTGGGCTCCGATGATGCCATGTAGTCTTGGTTTCTGTTGCTTGTGTTCCTGTGCTTGCCTCTCGCCATCAGATTATCTCTAGTGTTACTTTGTTCTGCTAATTCTGACAGTGGCTAGACTGTCCTATAAGCCTGTGTGTCAGGAGTGCTGTAGACCTGTTTTACTGTTTTCTTTCAGCCAGTTATGGGGACAGAGTGTTCTGCTTTTCGTGTGTGTAGTTTTTGTCCCTCTACAGGTCTTCAGCTGTTCCTGTGGGCCTGTGTCTTGAGTTCACCAGGCAGGTCACTTGCAGCAGAAAAGTTGGTCTTACCTGTGGTCCCGAGGTTTGAGTTCGCTCATGGGGTGCTGCCCACGGGCTCTCCTTGCAGTGGCAGCAACCGGGAAGATCTCGCCGCCTCTTCCGGGACCTCCGTGCACCAGGGTTCCAGATGGCCTCGGTGTTTCCTCTGGAATCAGCAATGTGTGTAGAGAGCAGTCTCTTCTGGTTTCGCAGGCGTGTCTGCCTCTCTGAAGGTTTAGCTCTCCCTCCCACGGGATTTGGGTGCAGAGAACTGTTTATCCGGTCTGTTTCCTTCAGGTTCCGGCGGTGTCTCAGGCAGGGCTCCTGCCTCACCTGGGCCCTCTCCCACGGGAGCCCAGAGGCCTTATACAGTTTCCTCTTGGGCCAGGGATCGTATGTGTCTTTCTATATAAGCCCTAGTTAATAGGACAGATGAAGAGATCACATACTGACTTGAAAGACATTAGCAGGTTGACTGACACTGTCCTGTCACTATGCTAACCTGTACAGAGAATGAAAGTTGTACTTTTAGTTTACTCTGTGGTACAGTCTTACTTGTAACAAAAGGACCAGGAGGGAACATTCCCAACCCTTCTGTGTTTGGAGACCTATCTTTCCAGATTTTACTATCTCTAACTGAGCTTAGGTATTTAAGTTTCTTCTTTTTGGGGGTTTGGAAAATAATAAAGTGTCAAAATTATTAACTTGAAAGGAAAAAAAAATCTAGGAAAACTATGCATATGCCTTGGGGTGTTTATATGAGACACCTGACAGGGAGTGAGGAACACTAAAGATAGTCGCTCCTGAACACACGGTTCCAACCAAGTTTGTTTGATCATTAGGGCCTAATGGTTATGATTATATTATTGATTGCCCCTTTCTAGTGTGTGTGGCCTGGTCAGCACTGGTTAATGTTATATGGCAACTAGCTTTGAGTTCATTGTGTGAGAGGTATTTACTATTACTCTTTCTATGTGGTCCTGTGTTACCAAGTTTGGGTCTTGGGTGAAACCTTGAGTCCATTTCCTCTTACTGAGCTTTTTCTCTTTAAGCAACACTGGTGATTCCTGCCTAGATTCCATTCTAATCTGCTATTACCCTTTTGCTTCTGCATGCATTAGAAAAGTCAATTATCAATAAATCGATCCTCCACACTCTTTATATTCCACCTTTTCTATGTTCCATTTATTTCTGAAGCAGAAATGAACCGTGATCATAGCTGAAAATGTGTCATTAATGTGTTGTTAATTTGCCACGAAGACATGACCTTTTACTTCCAAAGAGTATTGATTTTGACAAGGCAGATCTTCGAATGCAAAGATCTTGCATGTAATGAAATGCCAGGGTGCAGTAGAAGTTTAGAAAGAAAAGGTGACAGTAGATTGCAGAGCTCTGACATCCATACAGGTGAATGCTCAAGTTCTGAAAGACTAAAGTCACAGCTGTACAGCAAGTGTGGCTAATGCGTGGCAAGGCTGATGCAGGTATTCAGTGACTTCTATTCTGTAATTTCTTTTCTGTCAGAGACTCATGTGGCTGGTCTTTTTTTTATTGCCCACTACAAATCAGTTTCACATTTAGTGCATCATATAAATTGGCTCACATTTTCTACTTTTTGCTTCTTCTGGTCTTTTCCTGTACTCTGTAGTGTCCTGGTTCTGTTGGTGTTCTGCTCTGGCTTGATTCATATAGTTGCGATGTCAATAGTCTATTCTTGAGTGTTGACTAGTAGTGTTATATTTGGTGAATTGCCAGCTTTGCGTTTCCTTTATGGAAGAATCCTTGGTTTATCATCTTGTAGGGCCTTCTAAGGACGGTTAGGATGTTTTGTGGAGTCTTGCTGGTCTGGTGTCATCAACCATCCACTTCAGTTGAGGGAGAGCAGGAGGGACAGATGACTTTGTTACTCACATGGAGAAGAAGGTGGGCTTGTCATTCAGAAGGTGCTGCTGTGGCCAGGAAGACTGAGGCAGCTTCCTCTAGAGTTCAGCTGTATCTCTGACTGTGCCTCTCCCTGATCAATGTGTCTTAGGGGACACCTGGGGAAGCCTTGGTTTTAACCCATGGCTATACTTAGTTATGAATACCATAGAATTTCTGTAATAGGGATTTGGCGTCTGAGGCAATTTAGCATCATTTTTATTTCATTCTATTGTCATTGGTGGTCAGAATCTAGACCAGTATTTGTATCTCTTATCTAAGGAACTGAAAACCAGAGCTCACATGGGTTTGCATTTGGAGGAAACGGAACAAAGTCGCAGTGCAGGGTATAGAAGGTGTAGACACTGTCAGGACTGACAGTGGATCCATGTGAGAAAGAGTGCTCAGGGGCCTTAAGTACTGTTGGAGGCTTCCATGGTGTCCAAGAGGAGGAGGAGTTTGATTATTGAGGGGTGTGGTGCTTTGAATTGGAATGCCCCTATAAGCTCATATATTTGAATGCTTGACCACCAGGGAGTGGCACTGTTAGGTGGTATGGCCTTGTTGGAGGAAGTGTGTCATAGGGGTAGGGGGTGGGGTTTGAGGTTTCAGAAGATAAAGCCAAGCCCACTGTCACTCTCTTCCTGTTGCCAACTAAACAGGATGTAGAACTCTTGGCTCCTGGTTCTGGACATGCAGACTACCTTTAAGAGTAGTTTGATAGGGACTAGAAAGGCTGTGCACTCTCTCCCTACCTTTCAATATAGTTCTCAAAGTCCTAGCCAGAGCAATCAGACAGCGAAAGGAGGTCAAAGGGAAAGGAAGAAGTCAGAATGTAACTATTTGCAGATGATATGATAGTATAATTAAGTGACCCCAAAGGGTCCACCAGAGAACTACTAAACCTGATAAACAACTTCAGCCAAGTGTCTGGGTATAAAATTAACTGAAACAAATCAGTAGCCTTCTTCTACTCAAAGGATAAACAGGCTGAGAAAGAAATTAGGGAAATGATACCCTTCAGAATAGTCCCAAATAACAAAGTACCTCAGTGTGACTTTAACCAAGCAAGTGAAAGAACTTCAAGCCTCTGAAGAAAGAAATTGAAGAAGACCTCAGAAGATGGAAAGATCTCCCATGCTCATGGATTGGCAGAATTAATATAGTAAAAATGGGTATTTTGCCAAAAGCAATCTACAGATTCAATGCAATCCCCATCAAAATTCCAACTCAATTCTTCACAGAGTTTGAAAGAGCAATTTGCAAATTCATTTGGAATAACAAAAAACCCAGGATAGCTAAAACTATCCTCAACAATAAAAGAACTTCTAGGGGAATCACCATCCTTGACCTCAAGCAGTATTACAGAGCAATAGTGATAAAAAACTATATGCTATTGGTAGAGAGACAGGCAGATAGATCAGTGGAATAGAATTGAAGACCCAGAAATGAACCCACACACCTATGGTCACTTGATCTTCGACAAAGGAGCCAAAACCATCCAACGGAAGAAAGATAGCATGTTCAACAAATGGTGCTGGTTCAACTGGAGGTCAGCATGTAGAAGAATGCAAATCGATTCATTCTTATCACCCTGTACAAAGCTTAAGTTC